>NC_061508.1:307227062-307249375 GCF_022539505.1 Lolium rigidum
CTCCGGTTCATATTAATTGACTCTAATATGGATGTATCTAGAACTAAAATGTGTCTAGATATATCCATATTGAAGTCAATTAATATGAATCGGAGGGAGTACAAGTATAATACTTGATCTCCCATCACTGCTTCCTCTCGGTGACCTCCATTTCTGCTCTCTCGTCCTACTGTATCGCTCACTACGTACCCACCCATTGACCACCCTATGCTCAAGAGGTGCCACCGGCCGGTTAGAGTAGGAGATGATCAAAGCCTAATCATACTCGGTCAATCAAATAAGGTATTGAAATCCAAGTGTGGTACGTGTTAATGAGCAAATCCTTGTTACTAACACCTTTGTAATTGTAATTACGACCTAATCATCGATCCCAGTTACTGCTTTGGTACGAAACCTAGAAGAATTGAGCTGAATCGGTCGAGGAAAACAAGAGCTGTACGTACTCTGCATTGTGATCGAGTTTTTGACCAATGGAAGGAACACGATTATAGAATTTGCAAACGGGTAATTACACCACGTTGAGGTTCCAGGGCTACTATCACCACTCTTAATACTCACTCGAACGCACACTACAACAAGGACGACGACGTACATGCTTGCGCGCTCATCGATCAGTTGGACCGCATCTTGTTGAGCTGGTTGAGCGCCGGCTGCAGGATGTTGAAGAGCACCCATCCGATGGCGGGCGCGACGACGAAGAGCAGCAGCAGGCCCCGGTTGTCGTCTGTCGGCGTCGCGGCCGCCAGCGCGGCGAGCTCCTGCACGGCGGCGGAGGCCGGCTCCGGCGCGGCGGCCAGGCCGGCGGCCGCGGCGGCGCCGATGCCGAGCCCGGCGACGAGCGCCTTCTCGGACCGCATCTTGTTGAGCTGGTTGAGCGCCGGCTGGAGGATGTTGAAGAGCACCCACCCGAGCGCCGGCGACACCACGAAGAGCAGCAGCAGGCCCCGGTTGTCGTCGGTGGGCGAGGCCGCCGCCACGTCGGCGATCCTCTGCGCCGCCATCGCCGGTTCCGACGTCGCCAGCGAGGAGAAGAAGGCGCCCGCCATGGCCGCGGCCGCGGGGGACACGGCCAGGGCCCCCTTCTTGGCCGCGCCCTTCTGCAGGGTGCGCAGCGAGATGCCGGTCGGCGACGCCCTGGCGGCGCTTGACGACGGCGCCTGCATCTTGGCGGCGGGCTTGAGCATGGCCATGGTGGCTATGGTCGCCATTGACGTACGCCTAGCTCCCTGGTTGCTGGCTACCCTTCCTTCTCGCAAGACACTGGCAAATGCGACAGGCTCGAGTGAGTGCTGTGAGGTACGCGAGCGTGTAATGCACTGCCCACCACCGCGTTTCTAGAAGGAACGATGTGGCTAGCTTATCTTGTGCGGCGAGTGTGCGATCGAGGTTTGAAAGCTTATCTCGCGGCTTGCAACTTGCAATGCCATTGGCTGGGAGCAGCAAGGTGGGCACCACACGATTTACATCAAACTTTGTTGCTGCTGCGAAATTGATCAGAAAGATATCTCGCACGAAACTAAGGGTGCTCTAGAATGTCCCATTGTATCATTTCGATGGAAACGTCGGTAGACAATGACGGCTATTTTGCATTGGTCCAAAAGGCTTTGCACATTACAGTTTAAAAGTTCACGTTCATCTTCGTTCTCCGTAGCACGTACTACGCGGCATTCCAGGTAAATGCGATACATGTAACATCCAAACAATGATAAACAATTTTGAGGTTCATGAATTACTCCATGCATGAACATCATAATGCGACGAATGACAAACCAAACTAGATACAGCACAAAATAAAAAATAAAATTCGGTAGCAATTATTCACTCCCTACACAGAAATGTCAGGCAGGGAATTATCCTGCGTTTCCAGCCATTATTCGTCAGGGGTAGACACCATGGAGGTAAAACAAAACGAATGGCAGCCTCATCACAACTTTCGTCATCTCCACCGGAGATCTGCTCTCACTTACTCAGGCCCCAAGCTGCAGCTTCTTAATCGTGTCGATCTGCTTTGCCGGGTTCAGCCCCTTGGGGCAGGCATGTGTGCAGTTCTTGATGGTGTGGCAGCGGTACAGCTTGAACTCGTCGTTGATGGAGTCAAGGCGCTCCTTCGTGTACTGGTCACGGCTGTCCTGGATCCACCTGGAAGGACGAATGTGTTTATGGCAAAGGACTGGCAGCACTTGAACAACTCCTTGCAGACATGAGAAATGAGATGCATGTAGAAGCAACAATCCTAATACATCTAGTAGTACTGAGTACTCCGACCCATATTAGTTGATGCTAAAATGGATGTAAACCCATATTAGTTGATGCTAAAATGGATGTATCGACAACTAAGGTGTGTTAGATATATCTATATTAGCATCAATTAATATGGATCGGAGGGAGTACTAAATTTTTTGTTTACAGTTTCATGTGGCTAAATTGCTTTATCAAAAAACAATGTAAATGTGCAAACTGTTCGACCAGTTATATCAGATCATGTTTAGATCTCAAAGTTAAGGTAGGCTACTTAACTCATTTCTAATTGTCCAACTAATATCAGTATGGCAGTATAGCATCAACCAGCTTACACTGGATATCCTAGTCACAAACAAGTTTAATTACCATATACTACCTATGTCCATAAAAGGTGTCGCAAGTTTGTCTAAATTTTGATGTATCTAGACACTTGGTGTACCAATAAATCTGAATCAAGACAAATATTCGACATCCTTTTATGGATGGAGGGAGTATTGAAACAGAGAATCATGTAAAGAATCTCAGTACCCAGACAAATAAAGCCATATCAAACAAGATCGAATTAAACAACCAGATCACAGAATAATTGGACAATCAAATCTTTAGCTTCATAAATGCTTAATAGCATGGAAAACAATACATTACATGTGTTCAGCTAGATAAAGAAATTAAAAGAAAAAAAACACATCCGTTGCTGGCAAAAAAAACTTGACAGGTAGTTTCAGGGATCAAACACTGAAAGATTGCACAGAGGCAACCTTTATTTCACTGGACTACAGCAGAGCTAGTTCTTTGTTCTACCGTCCTGTTACATCTACCAAGACGCCTTCTTAACACCATTAATTTCACCCTTATTTGCCAAGGTGCGGAACACGATACGAGACATGCGGAATTTCTTGTAGACACCACGAGAGCGGCCCGTGAAAATACAGCGGTTCCTAAGGCGTGTCATGTTACTATTTCTTGGCAGCTTGGACAACTTATCGCGAAACTTTTCACGCATATCTGACGGCAGATCAGGGTCCCTACAGACTGACTTATACAGCTTTCCTCTCAGCTCATATTTTGCTGCAAGCAATCTACGTTTGTGATCCCTCAAGTTTCTCTTCTCTGATATCGTCCCATGATATCCTCGAGCTTGGACGTGCATGGACATGTTGGGTTTTGGTTTGGTTAGCGTCCCATGATATCCTCGAGCTTGTACGTGCATGAACATGTTGGGTTTTGGTTTGATTAGCGTCCCCCACAGCGGAAGCCTAAAAAGGGTGAACGGGTGAACGTGTCATGGACTTAGCAATATCCTAAAGCTTACAGCAAAAAGCAGTAAAGATATTAGACAACGATCATTTGAGGAAAGGCACCAAAAACTTTAGCATGCTCTATACTGAAAGAGTGGCCATCACTTCACTACTATAAACTAATTCCAGATAAAGGCCTCGTCAAGAATCAGACTACTATGTAGAGACTACTATGGAAAATAACGCCAAACTAAAGCCTGCAATGTCACAAAGAATTAGACCAAGGAACAAATTAACCAAATTAAGACACGTGGTACCATTAAGAAGCAGACTACGAAACAAGGAACTCCTAATTATTTCCAACACTGTCATCAACTTCCCAATCAGCCAAACACGAGATTAAGTAGAAAGTCACCGATGGCCTAAAGATGTCAAGGCATTCTGCAACCAAATGAACATTTCCCAGTATCAAAGATCATCTAAACCGCTTTGCAGGTGAGCTACCAAATAAGGAACAGAGGATCATCACGCATTCTAAAACCAGGCGACCATTTCGTAGCATGCACCCAATGATCATCGTCTAAACATCTTTGTAGGCGAGCTACCAAATAACAAGGGGTCTTTACCTAAAAGGTCTCTATGATCATCTAGACTGCTTTGCATGGGAGCTAGCAAATAAGTAAACCGACGATCATCATGTGTAACAGGACCAAATGATTCATTACCACATCAGACCAACGAACAATTCTCCTAGATCACAAAATTCAACAGCTGACACTGTTGCACACCTATCTACCTAGGCGCAACAAAACCAACCTATGTATCATCAGTGTATCACCCCACAAGCATTTCGCAACAAGTATTAACCAACCAATCACAAACAAGCATTCAATGATCAACCAGATCCAGCAAACAAACGCAATATAGTACCAAGAAGAGCCTAGGAGGGAGGAGAAGGTATACCTGTTGGCATGGAGCAGCGCGGCGGGTCCAAGATACTCCTCGGGGTTCCACCAGTAGGACGGGCATGACGTGGAGCAGCATGCGCATAGGATGCACTCGTACATGCCGTCGAGCTTTGCGCGTTCGGCCTTGGACTGCAGGATCTCCTTCTTGTCGGGCGACTGCGGGTCCTTGCGCTTGAGCCAGGGCTCGACGCTCTTGTACTGGTTGTAGAAGTTGGTCATGTCGACGACGAGATCCTTGACGACGAACATGTGCGGGAGCGGCGAGATGGTGGAGGCCCCCGAGGCCTTGTCGGCGTTGATCTTGGTGAGGCAGGCGAGGCCGTTGTCGCCGTCGATGTTCATGGCGCAGCTGCCGCAGATGCCCTCGCGGCAGCTGCGGCGGAAGGTGAGCGAGGGGTCCTGCTCGTTCTTGATCTTGATGAGCGCGTCGAGCACCATGGGCCCGCAGTCGGCGACGTCGATCTTGTAGTCCTTGAGGTGCGGCTTGGTGGACGGGGAGTCCGGGTCCCAGCGGTAGATCGAGAAGGTCTTGGTGGTGGTGGAGGCGGGGGGTGGTGGCGGGGCGGGGGAGGAGGAGTGGGGCTTGGAGGCGACGAGGCGGGAGGAGAGGGCCGGCGAGAGGAGGACGCGCGCCGCCGGCGAGCGGCGGAGGAGGGCGGCGGCGGCCATCGGATTTGGGGGCTCGCGTAGCTCGCTCTGCTTTTTTTTTTCCTCCTGTTCTTTTGGGAGGTTGGAGAGGGGCGCGTGGTGGGCTTCGGCCCAGCTGGGTATTTATACCTCGGGAGGCTGATGGGTGGATGACGTGTGGGGCCAGATCGGAATGCCGGTGCTAGGGTTGCTGACAGGTGGGGACAGCGGGTGTTTGGGTTTGGGCCTTTTTGTGGATGGGAGCATGGAGATGTGGACAAGTTCTGGGCCGTTTGGAAGAAGACAAAGGGAAGTTTGATAGGAAAATGACTTCATCGTAGCGATAAGATTGATTTGGGTTGTGTAGTTATTTGTTCCTCTCTCTTTTTTCCTCTGTCTTGCATTTCTGTTTTGACTATGATGATGTATGCTGATCTTGTTATACTCAGCTGAGTATGGTTAAACTACCCACAATAAGAGTATCAAAGCTGATGTGGCAGTGCAATTAAAGATGAGAGAGATGATAGTAGTATCGTAGGTAGATACCGTATCATAGCATAGCATGTAATACTAGAAAATTTAATGTTAAATTAATCTTGTACATATATTTGCATTAAGATTCTACAAATCAATTAAAAAATTTACAATACTAGTATATGATACTAATTGATTCGTACACATGATACTTGTATATGATACTATGCACTGTGACTAGTCTTAGATAACGAAAATTAAAATACGCTATTATCGCCCTTCTACTTAATTAAACACGCCCGAAAGCACTTGGGACTAGAACAGATCATTGATTGCGCGGTTTGGACAGAGCGTTTCGAGCAGCCCTGGAATTCTCGCTCATCCATAAATACTGATATTGGTGCAGACGAACATAGTTGAACTCCTAGTCGTCCCTAGTTTGGGTCATGGAAGGAAACTCCTAGTTGTACTTAGTGTGGGCCATGGAAGGAAACGTCGTTTTTAGTGAAGATGAATTTCTGATGCTGCTTTCCTGGTGTTTTGGTTCGCTGATAGATCAGTATAATGAGACTTTTCTTTTATGTATTTTTTTTATATCTGCATTGCCATTAGGATATTATGTTGTTGCAGAGGTTGTATGTAATCGGTATCTTCTTGATATAAATATATACTCTTTATCAAAAAAAAATACCAAGGTGATTATGATACTCCCTCCGTTTCTAAAATGGGTGTATAGATACATTTATGTTTAGACAAATCTGTGACGTCCTTGTCGTGACAGGGAGCACTATCGGCTAACTATCGTGTTGCTAGTTTAGCTAAAGCAAAACCTAGGCAACGTGGTCAGTTAAAACCACCGGCAACAAGCTGCGAAGCTCCATCCAATCCAAAATTACTTTAAGTTTCTCAGCATCTTTCCCAAAGCTTTTTAGGTGAAAGAGCATGCAATTTCACTAGTGCAATTTTTATCGATATAAAATTGTGTATAAGTACTACAAAGGGATTGAAAAAATGAACTATTGTTGGCTACTTAAGCAATCTCTACCATTACTTGCATACTTTCATCTAGCTCTATGACCAACCATGGCTAGCTGGTGCATACAGTGGCGGAGCGTGAACAAAACATAAGAGGGGGCCAATTTCATAAAAAGCACAATACACACATAAAAGATGGGCGAGTCATAGAAACATCTGGCAGTGTCATGATGATGTATTTATCTTGATCACGCAAATACAACTGATAAAAATGGTTCAATTATACATGGTTCGGCTGTACCTGGTGCTCATCTTGGTTACTAGGATTTTTTTTTTTTGCTTATTTTCATCTTGCCTCTTATTTTCTATGTCCATGTTCATCACTTCATGTTGCTTCTGATTTACATATTCCACTAGTACAAGAGCATCAGGAGCAGATGTACGTTTAGCAGCTTCTTCATCTTGTTTTGTTTTGAAGAAAGACTGCTCTTCTGCTGTTTCCCATACCGAAATTTGCACTAATACATTTAAAACTCTTACTTTCCTAACCTCGGCAGGGTTTTCAATACACCTCAATCCTTAATGAAATAAATAGAAAAAAGATACCTAACCTGCGCGGGGGGATTGTGGTAGGGCGCTGCAGCCTGAACTGAAGGACTGGGGCACTGGCCGGCCGGTGGCTTGCAACCGTGCAGATAGCCATGAAGGGGTGAAACAGCAGCAGCAGCAGCACGCCGTGTGGCTGCGTCGGCTCGCCGATCGCGATGAGAAAAAATAGATTGAGGAGGCTGGCCGTGGCCCGCCGGCAGAGGGGCGAGCATGAACAAGTCACGCATGAATCAATCGAGGAAGACAGACCTATCGATCAGCGCATCAGATCGATATGCACTCGCGGACGCGTCGCGGAAGACTGGACGCGATGTGGTATGTCTTTTCGTCTTCGTTCAATTGATCGTTCTGTAGTTTGCTGACTGCCGATGGGCTGGGCCACGAGCGCTAAGTATACGAAGTAGAAACAAAGTTGCATTTTCGAAGGGGGGGTCGTGGCCCAGTTTCGCCTCCACGACGCTCCGCCCGTGGGTGCATATATGTTGCTTTTCCACTTAGAATCCCCTCCTCGAAAAATTTGTTCCTAGCAATCCATATGCTCCATGCCTTCAAAGTGACCATTTCCACAGAAAAATGCACAGATGTAGATGCACCCACTGCTTAAATATTATATTTTAAAATGTCAAAAAAATCTCACGATACATTTTTTTGTCTTTTTTACAAAGCCCATAAAAATTGTCACTTTCTCACAAAATATTGTATGCAAACATAGCATATCTGGATGTACACGAAGTTTTCATTCAATTTCTAACAGATACCATAAATACTATTTAAAATTCCTATTGGAAGATTCCTTCACTTATCAAGTCATTTGATTCTTATCCAGCTCGAGATTATTCAGATTCCTAATAATGCTCGAGATTCAGCAGAGATTTTACCAGGATACTGAAACTCACAAGAAGGTCCAAAACACATGTAATTCGTTGCATCCATGTCTGACGCTGTCAGGCAAGGATTTTAAAGATGTATCGAAGTTGTGTCTAGCTAGAAGAACGTGCCACTGGGTATACCATCACGTTTTTTAATAACGAAGTATCTTTTTTGCGATTTTTTTTTGAGGTATTTTTTGCAAAATTAATTTTTTTGAGGTATTTTTTGCGAAATTATTGATAATGAAGTATCTGTCAATGTGATACACACTTGGCTGAAAATAGGCAGGCACATACTTCACACTATGTCTACATTTTTTTTCTAATCTAAAAAAGGCAAAGAATTTTCAAGGGTTCATATAAGTTTCGTGTTTTCATTTATTTTTCTTGTCAGCTCCTGCGAAAATGTACTGATCATCTAATCCATAGTTAGTACTCTCCCTAGGTTTGAAGCCACATCCAGCAGGTAGATGTGCACGTTCTAATGTACAGAAAATAACCAAGATACCTCATTTATCTTGTTGGGAACAGATAAATCGACATGAAGCAATTCTTTCAAACATAATCCACATGAAACATTCTTCCACTACGATGCAGAAGAAAACAAATACGTAGCATAATACACGTGTGATGAGCAGTCACATCCCAGGATTACGAAGATGATAATCTAACATACGAGGGGACCGACTTACTAAGGTATTTGGAAATGAAAAGGTGATATAGTTTCCAGGTAACTTCACTTACGTCATCAGAGTAAATGTATTTATACGCAAATTTGTCGAGCCTGGGATCCAGAGTCAGGCACTCAAGGGCAGTTGAGTTCTCCAAGATATGCAGTGCGAGCTCAATGCTAGATTTGGTTCCAGCGTACCCACTCATCTTGGCAACCTTGAGCTTTCTATGTGGTTCACGTTTCTCAAGCCTTCTCAGCGCTGCTTCCTCCCCATAATACACCAAATTTTCATAGAGCTGCATCAATTTCACAAGTAAGACTGACATAATTCCAGACAAAAAGTTGTCTTTGGACTCAAGACAAGCGTAGTGGCAACTGGAGCAGATCTATAATCAACATATAAAACTGTAGAACAATCAAAATAACGCCAGAGAAATTGTTGCTGCACCATTAAGTGCGAGCAAAAGGCTAGATCAGATACATTTTCATGTTAGCCCATTTTTTTTGCCACCTCAAAACATAGATTTGAGGGAACTATACATTTTGTAGCATAGCATCTCATCGTCTATGGCACATAATGTAAATCATCATCTTACTGATCACATGTTCATAATCATTAGCGCACACTCTATATATGTACTCCGTCGTCCCAAAATACATTGCGTATATATTTAGTCGAAGTCAATGATTCTATGTTTGAGCAAGTATACATGCAAAAAGATGAAGATCTCCAATACCAAATCAATAACAGTAGACCCACCATAAGGTATATTTCATAATTTATTTATTCAATATTGCAGATGTTGATATTCCCTTCTACATATTTGGCCAAACTTAGTAAGCTTTGACTTTTGACAGAAATTATACGCCGTGTATTTTGGGACGGAGGAAGTAGTTTATAAAATGACTGAACATCTATTGTTTTTAACAGTTTTCTTCCTTTCAACATTCACTGTTGAAAATATTAAACCGGTGAAATAAGAAACTTACGTGCACAATAAATTTTTCCAAAAAAGGGGCAGCATCAAGAAACGAAACAAGGCAGAGAAGACCATGTTTCCTTGATGACATGTCCATTTTCATCTCCAAGTGCTTGAGGGAAGAAAATTTGTTGGTTGGATCCCTCGCTGGAATAATCATCTGCATAAGAAATATAGTCAAGATAGAGTATTCAAGAGTTAATTAAAAGAAGAAGTTTCGGCGTACAAACCTGGGTACATCCAACTAGATACAATGTCTCGAGATTAGGCATAAGAGGCGCAAGTTCAGAAAGAGCATAATCTGCAGCATCCCCTGCAATCAACTCAAAGCGTGCCTCCTTCAACAGAGATGCCTCACATATTACAGTTTTGAAATTCGACCATCCACAGTAGTCAAAGGTGACCAGACTTCGAGCACGGATTTCCAATGTATTTAACGGACATAACCGAATACCAAGGTGGTTTAGCTTACAGAGCATCTCAGAGATCTTGAGATGCTCTATTTGTGGGCACCGACTTAACTTCAGCTGTTCGAGAGAAAGGGTACAACTCAACAAGCTCTCTAGATCTTCTTGAGTTATATATACAACGCTCAAATCAAGTGTCCTCAGGTTTCTTAAGCCACTGAATGATGCTGGCTGCCTCAAATAGCAATAGCAAAGCTTGAGATGCTCTACACAGGTAGGTTGTGGAGCAGCAAAATTCGAGGACGGGAAAGTGTACTGGATACGGTGAATTACCCGCCTTGGACGCAGATCAAGTGTAAGTTCTTTGGCACCTGAACTTACTGCAAAGTATATCCAACGGTCAAGATAATTGGCATACTTGTGATTGTGGAGGTTGTGCTTGATGACGAATGACTTCACTCCAGTTCCAGCGTGATGTCGTACGATGCCGTTAACGCACCTGACAAACTTTGCCCTCCTCCTTTCCTTGTGCACCCGTCTGTTCAGACCCAGAGCCTTTGTAGTGAACTCTAAATTAGGGTAGAATCTCCAAGCTCGGAGCAAGTTTTGAGCCAAAACACCGGTACGCATAGCATCTCTCAGCGGTAACAACTGAAGTATCATGAACAGAACATCCTGTACATCAAGAAGCAAATAGTTATAAGTACTCTCTTTGATTGGAAAAAAGTATTGTGACTAGCTAATGTCTAGCTGTTTGCTATGATAAAGACGGATTCACGCCAAAAAAAAATAGTGTTTACTACCTCCGGAATACTGTCAAATTGACACATGACTGGTTTTCGTTTTGGGGCCAGCTTTGCTGCTCTGTGACATGACTTCATTCGCTTAGCCATTAGACCGAACAATTGATCTGCAGTTGACCACAAGTTAGTCCAAGCATGAAAGGGTGGCAATCTTTGGGCGAATATGGGGGTTGCAACAGAATTGGGGTTGCTTATGTGGTTGAGAAAAAAAAAATGGGAGTTCTGCACTCGTGTAATCCCGGAACAGGTAAAGCTGACGAAATTCATGGAGTAGAAGCATCGACTTATGTTGCATCCAGGAAAAGCTGCGCAAGATCTCCAAACACGGGGCTGAGAAAGACAAGGAAATTTTTGAGACTTACCAAGAGATTAATCTTCCCCAGGCGATTTCCAGGCGGTGTTGTGATGGTAGAAAAAGGGCAGCTCCACGCCAGTAAACGCGAGGAGAAGAGTGGCGTGGCTGCCGGCCCGTTCTGGAACACAAGTGCGCGGATCCGGGTTAAAGAGGGAGATCGCCGGGGCGGAGACGGATTCTGTGTGCGCCCTCGAACCCGATCGATGCCTCCTTCGGTGTTCCGTCCTTGCCTCCTGGACGTCTCTGCTGCGCCGTTGAGAGCTGTGTCGCCGTCGGCCGTTCGTGACCAAGGCGAGGGTGGCCGAGGTAAAGTACTACCTCCATCCAAGGGTTAAGTTCTACATTAAGTTTGACTAAGTTTTTATCAAAAATCTTTAACATGAAAAGTACAAAATCAGTAGATAATAAAATATTTTTTCATATCGTACCTATAAAATATCATATTTGTTCATAAATTCTTCTAACAGTTTAATCAAACTTTACTTCGTTTGACTTTCTGAAAAAAAAAAATAGACCTTAAACTTTGGGATGGAGATAGTATAGAACAATAAAAAAAACTTACAAACCTCTCTTAAAAAATAAAAATCTTTTTAGAAGGTTATAAGTAGTACTGCCTCTGTCTATTTTTGGATGTTAAAAGTTTATCTAAATTCAATGTACCTAGACACTCTTTAGTGCATAGATACACCTAAATTTAAACAAATTTACCGATATCTATTAATAGATAGAGGGAGTGATTTCTTTCCGAACGGAGTAGCAAAATCGAAACAATGCCCGGCCAATATCATTCCATGGTGACAGGGAGTGGTGAAAAAAATCCTACAAGCCATTTTAGTTTGTACAAAGAAGGTCTTTGTATTTTATTTTTTTGCGAGAAATCTATTGATGTATTAATAATCATCAACATTAGTACAAATAGCTTAAAAAGTAAAGAAAATTATAAATTGGTACTCGGACCACCTAGCGACGACTACAGAAAACGAGCCGAAGACGCGCCGCTATCCTCGCCCCTGCGTCGCTGGAGTCAGGCAAAGCTTGTCGTAGTAGAGCTTGTTGTAGTAGGTCATCGTGCTAAGGTCCCAAAGGACCGGCGCACCAGAGCAGCAACCATCGCCAATAATGACAACTAGATCGGAAGAGACTGACATAAAACCACACTAACAAACATGAAAACTGACTGAATCCCACGAGATCCGACGGGAACACAACTCCACGCGTCTTCTGTTAGCGCTAGATGCACCATCGGAGCAAGGATAGGGCGGGGGGACCTTACTCGACTTCAGGATGTAGCCGCCGCCTCACCATCTCAAAAAAGAGACTGAAAAGCAAACTAAATTAAGAACGAAAACTCCCCTCCGGCGAGGAGCCATGGTCCACCACACCTGCAAGGCCCCAAGGCCACCGGAGACGGATCGGACCGGCGGCATCACCGGCGAGGAGAACGGAACCCTAGATGGATTTTGTGGCTTTTTCCGTCGCCTCATGTTGTCTCCTGCACGTACCAAAGGCATTTGTATTTAATGTTATTACTTGTCAACAAGTTAACAAGTTAGTGTTCCGCACCGACAAAAAAAAAACACAACGACAATTTGGTTCCGTGGGAGAAGTCAACGCAATGATTCGATTTCCCTCGAAAACATACAACGATTCAATTGGACAGACGAAAACAACCCAATTATACGACCCACATAGTAGGGGATTGATGGATTTGATCTCGGATGATGCTCATCCTGACCCATAGAAGAACTCCGTCTAATTATGTTCCACCTCGTATCAACATTTTTCTTGTACTACCATAATTTCTCTTATAGATAAGGACATGGAGCTACTTCGTTTGCATATAGCTAAGTACTTGAATTCATTGCACACACACAAGCAAGTGTCGATACAATCGAGAGGTGATTGAGCATCATATAGCTTACTGTGGTTCTGAACATCGTTTGCCCCTACACCATAACTCTAGGAAAAGCTAAATGAAGTGTCAAACTGAAACTCACACTTTTTCACCGGAAGCTATATGTCGCGGCTAGGTCAACCTTCTGTTTTAATCATACAAAACACATCACATATTGAAATTAGAGACACTCCAAGTCAAGATCAAACAGACATCAAAGCAGTAGGTTGATCGCCCATTACTTAGCATGGTCGGCGAGTGCTCGAAGGTCATTGGGGGTCTTGGTAAGCTTTAGTCAACGAAACTATGGGCCTCATCGGCTTACCTAACAAAATGAATATGTTTTATACTAAACATTTATAATTCTTATTTAATCATAATAAGTACATTTTTATTAATTAAATGACAGTTAACCATATAAAATATTCCAAAACATTAGTTATTGTGTTATTTGCGATATAGTTGTGATGTATTTCACTACAAAACTGCTTGTGCTAAACTGAAGTATGTTGTAGTAAAATTTCTCTTGAAATGTTTTTTCGCAGTTGCATAAACTATGTAGTGTATAAATTTTGCGTGTTTCCAGGTATATGTTACTATATAAATTTTTGATATTCATGAATAATATGATAGATCTCTCTAAATCGTATAGTCGAACACATATCTTAGTAGTGTTTTTAGTGTATTTTTTTATGTAAGTGCAATTACGGAAACTTCTAGAGTACAAATTGAATTGTTGGAAAATGTGGCTTGAGTATAATCGACAACACATGTGCATTCTCAACTCTTGGTATGGAAATAACATCTCTTATAATAATCTTTGACGAACATAAAATTGATACATATCATTAAAGGTGGAGGTTTATGCTAGCTCTTTTTTTCTTCATGTGCACAAGAGGTGTTTGATGAAATCTTTGTGAGGATGCCACTTGATTTAATTTGATAAGATTTCTCCTCTTTTTGATCCTAAAAGGTTAGCCACTACATTTTTTTCGGTCCGTCGCGCTTGGGCGCCCTTCCGCCACGGAAAATCGGACCGTTGCGCAAGTGTTTCCGGGAGCCCGTTGACTGCTGACGTCATGCAAACTGACACGTGGCAGACGCCGTTAGCTGGCGGTTAACGGCGTTAACCGGCTGAAACCCCGTGGTAGATGGTAGGCCCACATGAGGCACCGCCACGTCTTAAGCGGGCCGGGCCAGCTGACATAGTTTGACCGGTCAACTATATAGCTGGGCTGGTCCATTAGTTACGTGGGTCGGGCCTAACCTCTAAGGTTGGTCGGTCAAAACTTAAATGGGCCGGCCCATTTAACATGTGGGGTCCACCTTACGACAAGCGGGCCGGCCCAAGAAGCAAGTGGGCCGGGCCAAAACACGAGTGGGTCCCACTTTCTGTTAAAGGGCCGGCCCATTTAGTGTGTGGGGTCCACGCGTATAGCAAGTGGGCGGGCCAAAAACACCGGTGGGTCCCACTTTCCAGTTAAAGGGTCGGCCCATTTAGTATGTGGGGTCCACCATATAGCAAGTGGGCCGGCCCAACAAGATAGTGGGCCGGGCCAAAAACACAGGTGGGTCCCACTTTCCTGTTAAAGGGCCGGCCCATTTGGTGTGTGGGGTCCGCCATATAGCAAGTGGGCCGGCCCAACAAGATAGTGGACCGGGCCAAAAGCACAGGTGGGTCCCACCTTCCTGTTAAAAGGCCGGCCCATTTAGTATGTGGGGTCCTGATACGTCTCCAACGTATCGATAATTTCTTGTGTTCCATGCCACATTATTGATGTTATCTACATGTTTTATGCACACTTTATGTCATATTCGTGCATTTTCTGGAACTAACCTATTAACAAGATGCCGAAGTGCCAGTTCCGTTTTACTGCTGTTTTTGGTTTCGAAATCCTAGTAACGAAATATTCTCGGAATCGGACGAAATCAACGCCCGGGTTCCTATTTTACCCGGAAGCATCCGGAACACACGAGAACCGCCGGAGAAGGGAGGCGGGGCCACCAAACCCTACCCCGGCGCGGCCAAGGGGCGCGCCCCTAGGGTGTGGACCCCCTTCGACCTTCTGCGCCGCCTCTCCGCCTATAAAAAGCCCCTGGATCGGAAAACCCGATACCATTTGACGAAACCCACGAAACCCGCCGGAGCCGCCGCCATCGCGAAGCCAAGATGCGGGGGACGGGATCTGCGTTCCGGCACCTGCCGGAGCGGGGAAGTGCCCCGGAAGGCTTCTCCATCGACACCGCTGCCATCTCCACCGCCATCTTCATCACCGCTGCTTGCTCCCATGAGGAGGGAGTAGTTCTCCATCGAGGCTCGGGGCTGTACCGGTAGCTATGTGGTTCATCTCTCTCCTATGTGTGTCAATACAATAATCTCATGAGCTGCCTTACATGATTGAGATTCATATGATGATGCTTGTAATCTAGATGTCATTATGCTAGTCAAGTGGGTTTTACTTATGTGATCTCCAGGAGACTCCTCGTCCCACGTGTGTAAAGGTGACGAGTGTGTGCACCGTGTGGGTCTCTTAGGCCATATTTCACGGAATACTTACTCATTGAATGGCATAGTGAGGTGCTTATTTATATCTCTTTATGATTGCAGCATGTTTGTATCACTACTATCTATGTGCTACTCTAGCAATGTGTTATTAAAGTAGTTTATTCCTCCTGCATGTGTGTAAAGGTGACAGTGCGTGCACCGTGTTAGTACTTGGTTTATGCTATGATCATGATCTCTTGTAGATTATGGAGTTAACTATTGCTATGATAATATTGATGTGATCTATTCCTCCTACATATGCATGAAGGTGACTGTGTGCATGCTATGCTAGTACTTGGTTTAGTAGCGTTGATCTATCTTACACTAAAGGTTACTAAAACATGAGCATTATTGTGGAGCTTGTTAACTCCGGCATTGAGGGTTCGTGTAATCCTACGCAATGTGTTCATCATCCAACAAAAGTGTAGAGTATGCATTTATACGTTACTGTTATGTGATCAATGTTGAGAGTGTCCACTAGTGAAAGTGTAATCCCTAGGCCTTGTTCCTAAATACTGCTGAGTTACTACTGCTTGTTTACTACTTGCTGCGTTACTACTACTTGCGTTACTACTGCTTGTTCTATCGTACTATCTGCGTTACTACTGTCTGCAATACCACCACCATCAACTACACGCCAAGCACTTTTACGGCACCGTTGCTCACTGCTCATACTTATTTATACCACCTGTATTTCACTATCTCTTCGCCGAACTAGTGCACCTATTTGGTGTGTTGGGGACACAAGAGACTTCTTGCTTTGTGGTTGCGGGGTTGCATGAGAGGGATATCTTTGACCTCTTCCTCCCCGAGTTCGATAAACCTTGGGTATCCACTTAAGGGAAACTTGCTTGCTGTTCTACAAACCTCTGCTCTTGGAGGCCCAACACTCGTCTACAGGAAAGGAGGGGAACGTAGACATCAAGCACTTTTCCGGCGCCGTTGCCGGGGAGGAAAGGTAAAAAGGCTCTCATACTACGGTCCCGGGTAAAGTATTTTTACGGCGCCGTCGTGTGTGTGCTCGAAGCTATTTCCTTTAGATCCTGCAATTGCATCTTGTTGTTTCTTGTTTACACTAGTTTGGCATAATGTACAAGAGTGAGCTTCTTATTCTATTTCCTGATTTAAAACATGGATTGTTTGATGCGAAAATTAAAAAACCTATGAAATCTTATTTGCATGCTGGTAGTAATATTAGTATGAACGCTTTGAACACCATTGTTGACAATAATATAGAAAGTTCTAAGCTTGGGGAAGCTGGTTTTCATGATATTTTTAGTCCCCCAAGCATTGAGGAGAAAATTTTCTTTGATGATACTTTGCCTCCTATTTATGATGATTATAATGATAGTGGTCTTTTTGTGCCACCTACTATGGAGAGTGAATTTGATTATGATTACAATATGCCTCCTATATTTGATGATGAGAATAGTAATGATAGCTACTTTGTTGAATTTGCTCCCACTACAACTAATAAAATTGATTATGCTTATGTTGGGAGTAGTAATAATTTTGTGCATGAGACTCATGATAAGAATGTTTCATTTGATAGTTATATTGTTGAGTTTGCTCATGACACTACTGAAAGTTATTATGAGAGAGGAAAATATGGTTGTAGAAATTTTCATGTTACTAAAACACCTCTCTATGTGCTGAAATTTTTGATGCTACGCTTGTTTTATCTTCCTATGCTTGTTACTTTGCTCTTCATGAACTTGTTTATTTACAAGATTCCTATGCATAGGAAGCATGTTAGACTTAAATGTGTTTTGAATTTGCCTCTTGATGCTCTCTTTTGCTTCACATACTATCTCTTGCGAGTGCATCATTAAAACTGCTGAGCCCATCTTAATGGCTATAAAGAAAAGAACTTCTTGGGAGATAACCCATGTGTTATTTTGCTACAGTACTTTGTTTTATATTTGTGTCTTGGAAGTTGTTTACTACTGTAGCAACCTCTCCTTATCTTAGTTTTATGTTTTGTTGTGCCAAGTAAAGTCTTTGATAGAAAAGTAAGTACTAGATTTGGATTACTGCGCAGTTCCAGATTTCTTTGCTGTCACGAATCTGAGCCCACTGCCCTGCAGGAAGCTCAGAAAATTATGCCAATTTACGTGCATGATCCTCAGATATGTACGCAACTTTCATTCAATTTGAGCATTTTCATTTGAGCAAGTCTGGTGGCCTAATAAAATCCATCTTTACGGACTGTTCTGTTTTGACAGATTCTGCCTTTTATTTCGCATTGCCTCTTTTGCTATGTTGGATGAATTTCTTTGATCCATTGATGTCCAGTAGCTTTATGCAATGTCCAGAAGTGTTAAGAATGATTGTGTCACCTCTGAACATGTTAATTTTTATTGTCCACTAACCCTCTAATGAGTTGTTTCGAGTTTGGTGTGGAGGAAGTTTTCAAGGGTCAAGAGAGGAGGATGATATACTATGATCAAGGAGAGTGAAAGCTCTAAGCTTGGGGATGCACCCGGTGGTTCACCCCTGCATATATCAAGAAGACTCAAGCGTCTAAGCTTGGGGATGCCCAAGGCATCCCCTTCTTCATCGACAACATTATCGGGTTCCTCCCCTGAAACTATATTTTTATTCCATCACATCTTATGTGCTTTTTCTTGGAGCGTCTGTTTGTTTGCTTTTGTTTTTGTTTGTGTTTGAATAAATTGGATTACATCATGCTTGTGTGGGAGAGAGACACGCTCCGCTGGTTCGTATGAACACATGTGTTCTTA
This sequence comes from Lolium rigidum, assembly GCF_022539505.1. Classification (NCBI taxonomy): domain Eukaryota; kingdom Viridiplantae; phylum Streptophyta; class Magnoliopsida; order Poales; family Poaceae; genus Lolium; species Lolium rigidum. Next base: position 307,245,465 of record NC_061508.1, read on the forward strand.
GCTCATAATATTCATGGCGAAGTTTCCTCTTCGTTAAATTGTTATATGGTTGGAATTGGAAAATGATACATGTAGTAATTGCTATAAATGTCTTGGGTAATGTGATACTTGGCAATTGTTGTGCTCATGTTTAAGCTCTTGCATCATATACTTTGCATCTATTAGTGAAGAATACATAGAGCATGCTAAAATTTGGTTTGCATATTTGGTTTCTCTAAGGTCTAGATAATTTCTAGTATTGAGTTTGAACAACAAGGAAGACGGTGTAGAGTCTTATAATGTTTACAATATGTCTTTTATGTGAGTTTTGCTGCACCGGTTCATCCTTGTGTTTGTTTCAAATAAGCCTTGCTAGCCTAAACCTTGTATCGAGAGGGAATACTTCTCATGCATCCAAAATACTTGAGCCAACCACTATGCCATTTGTGTCCACCATACCTACCTACTACATGGTATTTTCCCGCCATTCCAAAGTAAATTGCTTGAGTGCTACCTTTAAAATTCCATCATTCACCTTTGCAATATATAGCTCATGGGACAAATAGCTTAAAAACTATTGTGGTATTGAATATGTAATTATGCACTTTATCTCTTATTAAGTTGCTTGTTGTGCGATAACCATGTCTACTGGGGAACGCCATCAACTCTTTGTTGAATTTCATGTGAGTTTCTATGCATGTTCGTCTTGTCTGAAGTAAGGGCGATCTACACTGAGTTGAATGGTTTGAGCATGCATATTGTGAGAGAAGAACATTGGGCCGCTAACTAAAGCCATGATTCATGGTGGAAGTTTCGAGTTTTGGACAAACATCCTCAAATCTCTAATGAGAAAAGAATTAATTGTTGTCAAATGCTTAAAGCATTAAAAGAGGAGTCCATTATCTGTTGTCTATGTTGTCCCGGTATGGATGTCTAAGTTGAGAATAATCAAAAGCGAGAAATCCAAATGCGAGCTTTCTCCTTAGACCTTTGTACGGGCGGCATAGAGGTACCCCTTTGTGAAACTTGGTTAAAGCATATGTATTGCGGTGATAATCCGGGTAGTCCAAGCTAATTAGGACAAGGTGCGAGCACTATTAGTACACTATGCATGAGGCTTGCAACTTATAAGATATAATTTACATGATGCATATGCTTTATTACTACCGTTGACAAAATTGTTTCATGTTTTCAAAATCAAAGCTCTAGCACAAATATAGCAATCGATGCTTTTCCTCTATGAGGACCATTCTTTTACTTTCAATGTTGAGTCAGTTCACCTATTTCTCTCCACCTCAAAGAAGCAAACACTTGTGTGAACTGTGCATTGATTCCTACATACTTGCTTATTGCACTTATTATATTACTCTATGTTGACAATATCCATGAGATATACATGTTACAAGTTGAAAGCAACCGCTGAAACTTAATCTTCTTTTGTGTTGCTTCAATACCTTTACTTTGAATTATTGCTTTATGAGTTAACTCTTATGCAAGACTTATTGATGCTTGTCTTGAAGTGCTATTCATGAAAAGCCTTTGCTTTATGATTCACTTGTTTACTCATGTCATACACATTGTTTTGATCGCTGCATTCTCTACATATGCTTTACAAATAGTATGATCAAGATTATGATGGCATGTCACTCCAGAAATTATCTTTGTTATCGTTTTACCTGCTCGGGACGAGCGGAACTAAGCTTAGGGATGCTGATACGTCTCCAACGTATCGATAATTTCTTGTGTTCCATGCCACATTATTGATGTTATCTACATGTTTTATGCACACTTTATGTCATATTCGTGCATTTTACTGGAACTAACCTATTAACAAGATGCCGAAGTGCCGGTTCCTGTTTTCTGCTGTTTTTGGTTTCAGAAATCCTAGTAACGAAATATTCTCGGAATCGGACGAAATCAACGCCCGGGTTCCTATTTTACCCGGAAGCATCCGGAACACACGAGAACCGCCGGAGAAGGGAGGCAGGGCCACCAAACCCTACCCGGCGCGGCCAAGGGGGCGCGCCCCCTAGGGTGTGGACCCCCTTCGACCTTCTGCGCCGCCTCTCGCCTATAAAAAGCCCCTGGATCGGAAAACCCGATACCATTTGACGAAACCCACGAAACCCGCCGAGCCGCCGCCATCGCGAAGCCAAGATGCGGGGACAGGATCTCTGTTCCGGCACCCCTGCCGGAGCGGGGAAGTGCCCCGGAAGGCTTCTCCATCGACACCGCTGCCATCTCCACCGCCATCTTCATCACCGCTGCTGCTCCCATGAGGAGGGAGTAGTTCTCCATCGAGGCTCGGGGCTGTACCGGTAGCTATGTGGTTCATCTCTCTCCTATGTGTGTCAATACAATAATCTCATGAGCTGCCTTACATGATTGAGATTCATATGATGATGCTTGTAATCTAGATGTCATTATGCTAGTCAAGTGGGTTTTACTTATGTGATCTCCGGAGACTCCTCGTCCCACGTGTGTAAAGGTGACGGTGTGTGCACCGTGTGGGTCTCTTAGGCCATATTTCACAGAATACTTACTCATTGAATGGCATAGTGAGGTGCTTATTTATATCTCTTTATGATTGCAGCATGTTTGTATCACTACTATCTATGTGCTACTCTAGCAATGTGTTATTAAAGTAGTTTATTCCTCCTGCATGTGTGTAAAGGTGACAGTGCGTGCACCGTGTTAGTACTTGGTTTATGCTATGATCATGATCTCTTGTAGATTATGGAGTTAACTATTGCTATGATAATATTGATGTGATCTATTCCTCCTACATATGCATGAAGGTGACGAGTGTGCATGCTATGCTAGTACTTGGTTTAGTAGCGTTGATCTATCTTACACTAAAGGTTACTAAAACATGAGCATTATTGTGGAGCTTGTTAACTCCGGCATTGAGGGTTCGTGTAATCCTACGCAATGTGTTCATCATCCAACAAAAGTGTAGAGTATGCATTTATCGGTTCTGTTATGTGATCAATGTTGAGAGTGTCCACTAGTGAAAGTGTAATCCCTAGGCCTTGTTCCTAAATACTGCTGAGTTACTACTGCTTGTTTACTACTTGCTTGCGTTACTACTATCTGCGTTACTACTGCTTGTTTCTTGTACTCATTGCGTTACTCTCTGCTGCAATACCACCACCATCAACTACACGCCAAGCACTTTTCCGGCACCGTTGCTACTGCTCATACTTATTTATACCACCTGTATTTCACTATCTCTTCGCCGAACTAGTGCACCTATTTGGTGTGTTGGGGACACAAGAGACTTCTTGCTTTGTGGTTGCGGGGTTGCATGAGAGGGATATCTTTGACCTCTTCCTCCCTGAGTTCGATAAACCTTGGGTATCCACTTAAGGGAAACTTGCTGCTGTTCTACAAACCTCTGCTCTTGGAGGCCCAACACTGTCTACAGGAAAGGAGGGGGAACGTAGACATCAGGTCCACCATATAGCAAGTGGGCCGGCCCAACAAGATAGTGGGCCGGGCCAAAAACACAGGTGGGTCCCACTTTCCAGTTAAAAGGCCGGCCCATTTAGTATGTGGGGTCCACCATATAGCAAGTGGGCCGGCCCAACAAGATAGTGGGCCGGGCCAAAAACACATGTGGGTCCCACCTTCTGTTAAAGGGCCGGCCCATTTACCATGTGGGACCACCATATAGCAAATGGGCTGGCCCAACAAGATAGTGGGCCGGTCCAATAAGCATGTGGATCCCACTATCGTGTAACCGGGCCGGCCTACTAAAGAAGTGGGCCGGCCGAAAGTGGGTCCCACACTACTGTAAGTGGGCCGGCCCAATCTGTTGTAGTGCCCTACTTGTTTGACTAGTCAACTTGCATTAAATTTCATGAGCCTAAAATCTGATATCAATGATACACACAATTACATACACAAATAAAACTAGTAGGAAAATTACA
>NC_061508.1:307249475-307267656 GCF_022539505.1 Lolium rigidum
TTGGTTTCTTTCTGAGGGAAAACTTGCTGCTGTGCGCATCACACCTTCCTCTTGGGGTTCCCAACGGACGTGTACATTTACGCGCATCATCTATTCCTCCTGCATGGTGTAACGGTGACAGTGTGTGCATCGTGTAGTTCTTGTCGTAGATTATGATCATAATCTCTTGTAGGTTATGGAGTTGATTATCGCTATGATGGTATTGATGTGATTTATTTCCCCTTTCATAGTGTAATGGTGACAGTGTGTATGCTATGTTAGTACTCGGTTTATTTTGCAAAGATCTATTATGCTCTAAGGTTATTTAAATATGAACATCGAATGTTGTGGAGCTTGTTAACTCCGGCATTGAGGTGCTCTTGTAGCCCTACACAATGAATGGTGTTTGTCATCCAACAAAGAGTGTATGTAGCACATATGAGAAGAAGTTATTTATTATGCGATCAATATTGAGAGTGTCCACTAGTGAAAGTATGATCCCTAGGCCTTGTTTCCAATACTTCAAACACCACTTACTTACTGTTCTGTTGCATGTTTACTCGCTGCCATATTTTATTCAGATTGCTATTACCACTCATATACATCCATACTACTTGTATTTCACTATCTCTTCGCCGAACTAGTGCACCTATACATCTGACAAGTGTATTAGGTGTGTTGGGGACACAAGAGACTTCTTGTATCGTGATTGCGGGGTTGCTTGAGAGGGATATCTTTGACCTCTTCCTCCCTGAGTTCGATAAACCTTGGGTGATCCACTTAAGGGAAAACTTGCTGCCGTTCTACAAACCTCTGCTCTTGGAGGCCCAACACTGTCTACAAGAATAGAAGCACCCGTAGACATCAAGCTATTTTCTGGCGCCGTTGCGGGGACGAATCAAGACACTCCATCAAGCCCGTCAACCGCCATCAAACCTCCCACGTCAACCACGCGCCGATTGTGGACGAGCAAGCTATTTTCTGGCGCCGTTGCCGGGGAGGTAAGGTAAAAGGTATTCACATCCTCCGACTACTAAGTTATTTCTTAGCATTGTTGCTGGTGTGTGAGTGCTCGAAGCTATTTCCTTTAGATCCTGCAATTGCATCTTTTTGTTTCTTGTTTTTATTTTCACTTGTTAGGCATAATGGAAAACAACAAAAAAATTAGTGAGTTTTTTAATCTTTTTCCTGATTTAGAATTGTTTGATGCAAAAATTAAAAAACCTATGGAACCTTATTTGCATGCTAGTAGCAATGTTATTAGTATGAATGCAATTACTGCTAATGCTATGGAGAAGTCTAAGCTTGGGGAAGCTAGTTTATGTGATCTTTTTAGCCTCCCATCTTTAGGGGAGAAAATTTGCTATGATAATACTTTATCTCCCATATGCGATAACTCTAATGATGCTTGTGACATTTTAAATCCACCTACTGAAAGTATTCCTTACAAGATACCTATGAAAATTATTGAACGTGTTATGGATAACCGCTATGAAGGGGATGGAACTGTTCATCCCGAAGATCATTTACTCGTTTTTGCATGAATTATGCGGGTTATTCAAGTGTGCAGGTATTTCAATGGATGAAGTTAGGAAGAAATTATTTATTATGTCGCTATCTGGTAAAGCGGCGCATTGGTATAAACTGCTGAAGGACGGGCGCTCTCTTGATTGGAAGGATATTGTGCCTCTATTTTATTCCAAGTTCTATCCTCCAAGTGAAATTCACAAAGACCGAAACCGTATATATAATTTCTGGCCTCATGATGGAGAGAGTATTGCCCAAGCATGGGAGAGATTGAACTCCTTAATGCTCAAATGCCCCAATCATGAGCTTCATGGTAATGTTATCATTGATAATTTCTATGCAAGACTTTCTTTTCAGGATAAAACCTTGTTGGATACTGCTTGTTCTGGATCATTCACACGCAACAAAGAAGAGTTTAAATGGGACCTTCTTAATCGGATTCAGGAGAACGCTGAAGATTGGGAGAACGACAAAGGTAAAGAGTCAGGTATAAATTATGATTATGAATGCATTGAAACTTTTATGGATACTGATAAATTTCGAAATATGAGTGCTACTTATGGTCTTGACTCTCAAGTTATTGCAAATCTTTATAAAGCTTTTGCTTCTCACATTGAATTGCCTAGGAAGAATTTTGATAAGTATCATGAACCTTTTAAAGACGCTTGCATGAAGGATGAAACTGTTATTAATGATTGCAATGAACATGTTGAAACTTCTAAAAATGCTATTTCCTATAAGCATGTTAATTTTTGTGGAATACATAGACCTTGTGGAATTAATCAAATCGAAAATGAATATTGTATTCATCATAGGAATGAAAAAACTAGAAAGTGGTCTAGGGCTCTAGATGATCTTGGAGAAAAAGTGTGTGCCCTCTATCCTTTTATTTGTGAACTTTGCCATAGAGTTGGTCATTTTAATTTTCAATGCTCCTCCAATGATAATTCGAACCCCATGAGTGCTGAAAATTTGTATTGTGATGATGAAATTATTCCTAATCAGCATGATGAACTTACTTTATTTTTGAAGTGTGAAGAGTTATTAAGAAAAATTTCTTTGTTAGATATTAACGATCTTGATATTGATGATGTCCTGCATGGGTGTCTTTCTTATTGCATTAATAATTGCCATACAAATTCTCACATACAAAATATTTTAGAAGATGACACTTTGCCATATATACCCACGCCGCGCCCACATGGCCAGGAGACACATGGCCGGCCCTCCTCCCTCCTTCCATTCCCGGTAAGCCGCCCGCCGGCTTTCCGGCCGAGGCCGGAGGCCGCGGCCGCATGTGCCCACGTCCGCGTAGCGTGCGCCTCCGGCGCGACGACCCGTGATTGGCCATGCGTGCGTGTCCGGCGCCGGACGCGGCCACGGAGGAGCGTCGATTTCTGGGAGGTGGCGTGGGGCTTCGTCTTGGTCCAATCTGGGCAGCGGTTTGGTGGCCTTTTGGTTTGGGTGTTTTGTCCGCCTCGTGAACCCTGCGATACACGGAGGAGCGATGTGTGCGCACACGCTAGGCTAGGGCAGTGATGTGCGCGGCTCTACTCGCGTGTGAGTCACCGGCTGCCCAACTTTTTTTTTTGCAAATTTAAACTATAAAAGAAAGCTCTTTATATGGGCTTTAAACTGATTTTTTTTATAAAACCCTACCCTAGGGTTTGAGGTGGACGAGGTGGCCGCCGACGCGCCGCCTAGTCCCTGTGGAGTGTGGACCTCGTCGCCGTGGGCGTCGATGACGTCCCCGGGCGGCGACGCGCTGTTGTGGCTCGAGCGCGCCGGGGACTCCGGCCACGGCGACCACTGGGCCTCTTCCCAGGACGAGTGGGGGTTCGGAGGGCTGGCCGCCCGTAGCTCCGCCTCCTCCCTCAGGCGGAGGTGGCGCTCCTGCTCCGGCTGGCGCCTGGCTTCCTCCTCGCGCCGGAGCCTGGCCTCCTCCTCCCGCGTGCCTGGCCTCGGCGTCCTCGACCGCCTGCCTGGCCTCCTCCTCCGTCGCGGAGGTGCGAATCACCGCTGCGAGCTGCGGCCACTTGGCCTCTTCCTCCGCGATGGACAGCGCCAGAGCGGCGCGCAAGTACGGGTCGTCGTCCTCCTCGGGCTTCGGCACCGGCGGCGCGGGTTGCGCCAATACCGCGGGGACGCGGCCCGCATCCTCGATATAGAGCCCGCCACGGTGGCGGGCAGCCCTCAGCGCCAACGCGATCCGCCGGCTGCTGTCGGCCTCGTCGCCGTTGGCACCGGGAGCGAAAGCTCTCTTCGGGGCCATGGCGGCGGAGTGGGGCACGCGGGAAGTTGAACTGCTAGTGGGGAAGTGGACTAGACAGGGACAGTCCCCTCCCAGTCCACATTTAATAAGACGCGCGCCCTCCCACCGACAGTTGGGCCAGGGAGGCGAGCAGGCGAGTAGGCGGACGCGCGAGTACGCCGCGTGTCATCCGCGGCCACGCAAACCTAGCCCAGATTTGCGCCGAATTTTAGTCGTTCCGGACACCGCGGCCATCCGCATTTGCGTTGCGTAGCTGCCTTTTTGTCCGCCGCGACCCATCCAGACGCGCGGGCGTGGGATGGGTCGCCGCGTTGGAGATGGCCGACCTACGCCATCCACGAAGAGCTGCTTACCAATCTCCCCAACCAATCTCTACACTCTACTCTATCTCAAAAAAATCTCACTCTACTCTGTATTTGGAGCACAAATTAAGACAACTATCCCTCAAAAACTTAGAGGAGTAAACTTTTAGATTTTAGGGGCCAAACCGTATCTAACCAATTCCTCACGATACTTAGAGAGTAAATAAAATCATAAGAGTTGCCTCTAAAAAGGAGGTCAGCTCTCTTATTTATACTCATCCGTGAGACTCTGCTTTAAAGAAAATCTTTCTCTTCTCTTGTTCGCCACTTGGGCCGCCGGTCAGCCGCCATGCTGACCGAGAAAATGGAATCCAACGCCCACACAACTATAGCGACCCTCTTCCGCACAAAAACAAAACCGCTCCGTGAAAAGAGGATCAAGGAGGCGATCCCATCTACCCCAACTCCACCGGCAAGCCGCCGGTCCCTGCCTCCTCCGTCCGCCGTTTCGGCGACGAGAGGGGGTGGGGACTTCAGGTTTCGCTCTGGCCTGTAGCCAGGTTGGCCTAGTGTTTCCTTGAGGTGCTGCTTCCATGGAGGATACGGCGCCGCGTCGGAATAATTTGCCCCTGCTTTTCCTCCATCTCGGGGTTGCTCCTATCTGTGCTGTCGGGGGGCAGGTGGCCCGGTCTTCTCACCGATCTCTTGATCTGGTGAGATTCGTGTCTGGTGGTCGGCGTTCGGCACCTTCGCTGGTGGCGGCCGCGTCGACTGTTTTAGGTTTGTTTGTTGTCTTGAAGTTGGGTGTGTGGATGACGAAAGGCGGCGATGTTCCTCTTCTCTGACTTGCGTTGGATGAAGTTGATGTCGTCGGGATCTGGTGACCATAGGGAAGATCCCCGGCCTACGTGCCATAAAGTCCTGGTCTCGTCGCTTGCGGCAGTCCGGTTCATCGGCTCGGAAAGCATCATTGTATGCGAAGGTGCTCTTCCAGATCTGGGTATGGCGGCTGTCCGTCTCTTTTTTCGACGCTTCCTTGGTGGCGGCGGAGGACGTTGGTGGATGACAGTTCGGCGAGGCACAAGTTTCTTCAAGGATGAAATTTTAATTTTACTTCCTGTGGATTTTTCTGTGCAAGTTTGCTTGTTAAACATGTTTGTCTCGGATGGTCATCTCTCTAAACATACTAGCAATCATTGGCGCGGCGGCACGCCGCTCCATACGGTGGCTGGTTGATGGTAATTTTTTGGCGATGGTAAATGTTTACTGATGATTGTAATATGTGTGGCTATCAAAAAGTAATGACGTCTTACAAAAGCGGTGGATTACCTAATGGTCAATTGATCGTACATGCTTAGGGGTGGTGCTGGTCTTCCTTTTTCAGAGATGTGAGTGACTTGCGTTGTTGTCCTAATCGTTGAAGGAGATGGTGGTGATGAGTTCCTCTGTTGGTGCGAGGAGGCCGGTAACTGGAGCAAATTTGGCTTCACCGCTTGAAAGTATTGAGAGCAGCAAATTTGGATTTGGCGCCTGAAGGTATGTGGAAGGCTGAGAGCTCGATTGAGTTCTGTGTCATCTCCGCAAGGGATTTGGAGCTCCGCGGTGTTGTCGAAGGCAGAGTGCATTGTATGCCCGGTTTTCCTTTGTCATATTTGTAAGGCAGGGTTATTGATATTGTTCTGTATTTATATAAACAAAAACATTTTGCCAGTAAGTATGTCAGATTGAGTGATGCCCTTTTATATATTGGATCTAAGACTTAAGAGTGTGCCATGAGTTCTAGACAGTGCTGAAGCAATATTGATCAAATCTATTAGTATGATGAGTAAGCTGAAGGGGGCATTTGTCATGATTACACAGGCACTTAAAATGACAGTAGTCTGACTACGCCAAGTAGACATGCTGAGTGAACTAAGCAAGGCACTTGTCATAATTATACATAGATACAAGTAGGTGGATAATATTTTACAATGTGTCTGGGCCCAGTAAAATATTTTCCTCAAACAAAGCGTAAAATCCAGCTAGTACATGGCAGATAAGAACCTATCAGTACAACGGTCAAACAAAGCGTTCAGCAACCCAGTACATGGGTAAGAACTTCAATGCAATGACTAACCAAAGTGCCCAACAACTTGAACTATGTTATGTTGATATATGAAGGAACGGGCAGCTGGAAACCTTCATGTGATTTAACTGATCTAAAAGGTCTAAGTATGTATTGAATCACATGCGTTGAACTTAGCTTACATGGCAAACCACTTATTTGTAGCTGAACCATTTCACTGAACACACACCCCGCTGAACCATATTCAGGTGTCCACTAAATAAGCTATAACTCCCACTCATGAATCCAATCTTCCATTGAGATAGATATCATCTCATACAATGAAAAAACAGGATCCATGCTTTGTCATTTAGCAGGTTAACTTGAATCCAGACATGAATGTTTGATTCAATATATTAAAACATGCTCCAGATCTGCCATGTATATGAATCGGATTTAGGGTGTAGAACTTTCGGATAGCATCATTGGCAAACAACACTGGCATAGTAAGTGCACTGTCATCTCTATACCTCCTTATTATTCCATGGAGATTGTGCCTTCTCCTTTTCTAAAAAAAAGAGAGATTGTGCCTTCTCTACAATGACAGTACTGAGATGGTGCTGCCCCTGGTACACCATATGCCTCAGGAACTCTGCAATAGCATATGGAATGGCGATGCATGTATACACAAATGGATCATTTATACATCTTGTTCCTTGATCAACATATTTCGAGGGATGAATGGAACTAAAATAAATAATCTATCATGTATGAGAAATAACATTAAGTTTCCTTAAAACTATATTAATAAAATGAACCAGTTTCAGAGGTTAAATTTTATATGGAATCTTTATTTGGAATAGAATGTAATATATGAGAATTTCTATGCATATCTCGAGGCTTCTCAAGAGGACCAACATGCCATAACCCCTCGCAGTCTCAAAGTGCAAACTACAACTCATTAGTTCTATAGTAGTATTGTGGTGAACAGCTTAGATAGTAAATATGCTATACAAATTCACCAGTTGGCTGATTCAATTGTTATGTAAACCTGCCCCAAGGACATGGGCAGAGCTACGTGGGGATATGGGTGTACAAATGTACACCCAATAATTTTTGCAAAAGGCTTTAATAACTAAAAATATACACTAAATAAGTAAGAAAAATGAGTAAAAATAATATTTTAGGAACTCTGTACGCCCATTGCTTGGACCCTGGCTCCATTACTGCCCAAGGAGACATTATTGGCCAGTGGAATGTAACCACAATATGTTAAAAGTACATAACCACAATAAGTTATATTTTTAGGATCATGCAGCAAACTAAGGTAGGGATGATATCAAAGGTACTTTTAGTTAGTGAGTTCAATTTTATCTTCCTTTGTAATGCCGATGCTGCAAGAACCGTACACTATGGCAAGGTGGCATGGCACCAAAAAAGTACTACTCAATGGATTTCAATTTTGTTTCACCCGAAAAGACGGAAAATATTTTTACCCCGTACTGATTGTCAAACAGTAGTCCTTTATGTAGCTAATCAAAACAGACAATCATATACTGAGTATCTCTTTTTGACCAAAAAAGAGAGAAATATTTCTTTATTACTTACAGATTAAGTAGTTGATGACAGTGTTTAACAGGGAATGGTGTGAATGAAAAAAAATTGCAATTCGAAGGAAATCGAAGAGGTTTCAAGTCACTGAATTTGATAATTTTATCAGCAAGTGGTGTCAACCTCCAATCTGCATTTTTCTGAACCTGCAAAAAATGTATCTCTCAGCCATGTTCTTTCAAAAATAATCCGTGACATGATAAGAAAAAACAATGTGCAGAAGGTTGTGCTCAAATAGGTCAATATTAATTAGTAGGTAGTCATTGTATGTTGTCACCACAATTTTGATACACAAGATGCTCGAAATTGTTACAGCGTGTCTCTTAAAGCATGTTAAAGGTTAAGAAGAGAAGATGAAACTTCAGTTAACGAATCACCAAATCAAATAAGAGAGAAAAGTTAAACATAGGGGATCTTTGTTGACCACAGCAATGGCATGGGAAAGTGAGAACAGGAGACGATGCAGGAGGCAGTGGTGCATCTGACTGGCATGTCAGGTTGCCCAGCAGCGCAAGATGGTTCTTCACATGGGGAAAAAACTGGAAACGGGAAATATTAAAAAGCGATAAAAAAGATGGAAAAGGAAGAAGGTGACACTACCTAAGAAGCTTGATGAGATACGATGTAGTAAAGTGGACCGTGATATTGAGAGTCCGAACTCCAGAGCCGCCTGGATCCAAGAAGGGCAAACAATCAAAGCCACAGGGTTGCGAAAATTATGTGCAGATTCTTATCTTCCATCCTATTCTCAGCGTTCATCGAGGAATCATTTACTTCCAAAATCTCAGGAAATAGACATCAGCTTTGTAAACCCATTCTACACACTCAACATCCATGCTTTTTCTAGTCATTGCAAAGATGTTCGGTGCTTCTTCCTGTCATAGTGAAGATCCAATTAGTCAAGTATATTCAAGACTTTTTTTAAACTATGTACGATTTAAGTAGTGATGGAGACAATAAGCTTTAACTATCAATGCGAACTCTTCCAAAAGGTAGGTCATATGTAGAAGTGTAAAACCCAAATGTTAGTGATTTAGCAATTCCTACCTGTTAACTTCTTGCCTGTGAACAATAACACACCTGAACTTCCATTCTCAAAGCTACATGCAGGCAGTCGAGTCATCTCATCCAACCAAGGATCAATGCCATCCATCCATTTATCTTCTCAACATGGTACTACTTGATCAATATTCTAAATCCCTGAATACATTATTATTTTCTAACCAGAATGAAAGAGTCTGAAATATATGGCTGCAGATTGGAAAAACAAATGTTATGGTACCTGTAGGAAGTAAGGGTGTAGCATAGAAATTAGGTAAATAGTTTATTTTTGTATTCATGTTTTAACTCAGGATGGTTCCTGTTATTCAGGAACTATTTAGCAAGTAAAACAAAATGCACAGCCCGGAGAAAATAATCTTCTATCGTTCCTTCTTCCAGAACTAACTGGAGAGAAGAACATATATTGAATCTCAAATGACTTATTTAAATGTTTCCGAATATTTCCTACGGTAAAATAGAAGTATCCTACCAAATGTAAACTATTAGTGCCATAGTCCGAAGGAAAAACACTGGTGTCGACTCATTTACTATGGAAAAATCACAAATAATTTTTAGTTATTTTCGATATATCTCTAAGCATTTGTGTGCAGGACCAGTTACAACCTGCACAAGAGAGATAACAGACTTGGCACCATTACAGTGAAGTTGTGATCTTGGAGGGCCTCTACTGATATCATGGTCTATGGGCCATGAGAACAAATGCGGGTAGGATAAAAATGAGAAAAGAATATGCTGCTTGTCAAATAGCGGTGCTAATTATTGAAGAAAATACCTTCGCTGTGTTGCTGCATTTGGCTGCTGACGCCTAGGGCTATTATATGCATCCCTGCAGAGATAACCTTTCCTCAAAAATCCTTTGAATGCAATAAGCACCCTAAGTCTGAACTGCTGATCAAATTGGCTAGTCATTTGCAAATATGTAGACATTACAACAACTCACACAAATATCATAAAGTGTTTCAAACACAATAGGGACAATGGATGGTTCGTAATGGTGACAAAATTACCTTGGAGGAAGAATACCATAAAACTGATATCTTCTCAGCCTAGATTGAGGTGGACGATATTGAAATACTCACTTTTAGAATAAATTCTACAACCTTATCTAGTTACAAACTTCATATCAGTACAAAATCTTCATATGGAATCTCCTGCAGGATCCTTGGTTGTTGTGTCTTACAATCCCCACTGTCGTTGAGGCCAACCTGTATTACAGAAAACACGACATGGGTTCATCCTACCAAAGAGAGAATGTTGTAGATTACATGGTACCAGCCAAGAATTGCACCAAAACATACTTAAAAACAATCAATTGACAGGTCCATGTGGCCATAACTAAGTTCATCTCATTTAACACACATATATCACGTTCAGGTCAAATTCAATTAGAACTGAAACCAATACGAACACTGAAACAACTTCAAATAACACAATCACACCAAGTCGGCAACCTAACCTGCGGGCTGAAGATGGCATACATGGCTTCATCGTCCTCTGGGTCCGGTATCTCCGCCACCTACATAGTCCTTATCGACGCTCGCGACCAAGCAGAGCGCCACCACACCACACCCTCCATGTTCCCACTGCCGTCCACCCCGACGACTGCCGCTCGATGTTCTGAGTCCTCAATCCTCGCGACGTCTCACCTCCATCAGCCGGCGATGCAGAGTATGCTCTACCGGAGCTCGCTGCCTCGTCGGCGGCGGCGCTCCTCCACTGCTGTTCCCGTCCGGCGCCACACGACTCCCATCTGCCTCCGCGGCAGCCACGGCTCGACGCGGGCATCTGCGACCACACCGGCTGCACCTCACCAGCAGGCAGCAGCGTATCCCGGCCGACCTTGATGTCAACCGCCGTTCTCCACCTCGCCAGCACCGCTCCTCCCCTGCTGCTCTCCTCCAGCGCCGCTACTCCTCTCTACCCCCGCGGCGGTCGCAGCTCGACGCAAACGCCGGCGACCACACCGGCACCGCTCCTCCCCTGCTGCTCTCCTCCAGCGCCGCTACTCCCCTCTGCCCCCGCGGCGGTGGCAGCTGGACGCAGACATCGGCGACCACACCGGCTGCACCTCGCCAGCAGCCTATTCCGGCCGCCGTTCTCCGCCGCATCTACCTCGTCGCCCAAGCGGAACCGCTCGCTGCCGCGTACCTCCGGCTCGACTGCCCGGCTCCACCGCCCCACCCCATAGATCACCGGCCGCCTGCAGAGCCTCTCGACGCCAAGTCGCAGCACGCATCTCCCCATCCCCCGCTTGATGCCGGCCGCCGCAAGCCCCTCCGGCCGCACCATCTGGAATTTGCCACATCCCGTGCGCAGAACTTGTAGGAAGAGGAGATGAAAACCATCTAGAACTTGGCTTGATTACCCACCACCGCTTTACCCACTCTTCTGCTAAGGCCACACCAGCAAACGCACCACAACAACCCACCAGGAAGCAAAGCATGTTACAGAAACTGCTAGGCAGCACCAAAACGTACACAAGAAATAGGCAGCCTGAATCAAAACACGTGTCGCTTCCTAAGTTGACTCTTTAAGAGGCTCAAAAATCTCACAAAAAAGAAGTTAGTTCCCTAATAATATAGTAGATAGTAGATATTGTTTCATGAAATATATGGTTGCTTCAAAAAAAAAACTCTAGCGAACCCTCGTTGGTGCTGGAATCAGCGCAACTCTGTCCAACTTTTTGACCTCGTTGGTGCTAGAATCAACGCAACTCTGTCCAACTTTTTGGACCTGCATTCGAAGAAAAGGTATGAATTATGATAGCCCTTTCCTACCCTAACCACAAATAACTGCTTACCAATATTTTTCATTGAGCTGAACTACTTACCTATCTTAGTTAGATGACACTTCCTCCATTTCATCACTACTAACAGAATCCATGTTTCAGAAGAAAAGAAATCCGACATATACAAGATATCATGATCAACTTGATGCTATTGTATACTCCTTATGTGTTGGGGTATGTCCTTTAAACAAGGCAAACACGCATTACATTTTTCGTTAAGTAAGAAGAAGAAGAGAGTTGTCCTGGGGGGCTTCAATGATATCATTCCCTTACATTTCCCCTACTTAAGAAGAAGGGAGTTGTTGTAGGTGACTTCAATGATATCATTTGTGTCAGTCTTGTTTAGTATCTAACTCGTGATGAGCGATTGGTTATGCTTACACAACTCATGAGTGAGTAGGGTGCACAACTTTTTGGATATCTTGTAGGAGGAAGGTACACATGGGTTAGCCTTTTCCTACACACATAATATCCAATTATACCGGAGTTACTTACAAATTTATGTCTACTCTTTTATCAGCAACAAATTAGGTGATACTTTGTCCATTTTATCGGATATTGACAACATTTCCATCAAATCCATAGTACTTAATATAGATTGACATTCATTTTGTTTATTTTCCTCTTATGTAAACAAGCGGCATAAGAAAGAAAGGTGATGTGTGAGTGTGTGTGTTGGGGGGGGGGGGATGATTTCCCATATGGTGGCTACGTTATCTTGGATCTTTCGAACACGAGTGGTTATACAGTTGTCATTCAACATGCAAAGTCGTGGTCTCGTGGATCTTGACCGAGAAGTGGTGTAGGATAGCTTTCTGATGCTGCCACATGTAGGTGTGTATCTTGTAGACCGGATAGAGAATTCTAAGTGTACTCGAACAGTTAGTTTTAGTTGGTACACTTGAAGTGTCCTCGTACAATGCAAATAGAAGCCATTTGGTGTTGGACTCGGTCCTATACCTATCAAGAGAAATACTTTGAGTCTCCACATGTTCATGTATATTTCATATATGGCATTGAATAGACATCATATGCATTGTACACAATTCACTTTCAAGATGACATGATGCTTAAATGGTAGACAAACAAAATTGATAATCTCGAGTTGAAGAGCGTGGAGGTTTGAGTCATCTTCGAGGGATATTATGGAGAATTCTCAGTTAATCAACATCCTTTATTTTTTGAGGTCCTTAACCATCTTCTTGAGAAAGAAGATAGTAAATGCAATATGGAGTGTCATGGACCATCGGTCTTGGCTGACCTTCTTTTGTCACAGAACAGTGTTGCTCGTCGCCTTCCAGAGGTTACAATGGTTGATCTCATATCCACTACAATCTGGTACGTCTGGTGGGAGCGGCGTCAAGCAGCCCATGGCGAAATGGTGAGACAACCAGAAAGAACAACACATGCAATCTCGGCTCTTGTGACGAACTATACTATATCAAGAAAGAAAGAAAATAATGTAATCATTCAGCATGGCTAGGTTAAACCCAAAGAGGATTATGTTAAACTTAATGTTGATGCTAGTTTTGATGCAGATAAAGGTTCTGGTGCAACAAGAATGATTCTTTGGGATGATCATGGTTTCTTAATTGCTGGTGGAAATTACACCATTTCTTTTGTCGAAGACGCACCTACTGAAGCTATGGCGCTTAGAGATGGATTGATGATGATTGAAGCTACAGGCTGTTCAAACCTGGTTATAAATTTTGATTGTGTTGAAGTTATCAATGTGATGAAGAATGGAGGCCACACACAGGGACCTGCTGCTGCTATCTATGAAGATTGCTTGTTTCTTTGTAGAGAGTTTAATGATGTGATTTTTGAACATTGTCCTAGGGAGTCAAATTTCTCGGTGCATGTTCTAGCTAGAGAGACGGTGGATAATCCCCAAATATGAAAGTATGATCCACCTGAGTTTACCGTTAATGTAATTGCAAACGATGTATCTGTGTTTTCCAAATTAATATAATCCGCCATGGTGGCTTTCTCTAAAAAAAAGATAGTAAAAGCCAAAATAAACTAAATATAGCCTAAACGATCATTCTCAGTCATTTCGTATCAAAATGCATTGCAAACGTTTGTTTTCTAGACCAAAATAAGGTAGATGTGGAGCATGTAGAATTAACTCAATGTAGATAAAGATGAGGATTCAACTTATGATGGCTGCCCCGTGTCACTTTTTGTTGTCAGCTGGACAGAGAATTGTAAGTCTGTATTCGATAAGTTAGTTTCTGATAGCATGTTCTTGAATTGATAAAGGTCGATATTTTAAGGTTCAAAGAAGAACTCGCAGAAAGTAGGCAACAATTTGATGAAGACGACAATTCTTACACCAAAGATCTAGTAATATAGGGTACATCGTTGATAATGTTTTTATAAGTCAGATACAAGTAGTACAATATAGGCATGCAATTACTGTAGGCTGTATCCAGACATATTGTTATTTCCGTCCATAAATTTTGCGTCAAACAAATCCAAATCCAGCAGTTTCAGTACATGCAGCACACTGATCAGTGAGACACACATGAATCACAACAGCGTCCAATAAACAACTATTTATTGCTATGAGAAAATTAAGATCTTTCGATGTTTACTTTCTTCTTCTACACTTAATTCCGTGATTTGATGTTTGTGTTTAAGAACTAACGATTGAGAGAATCAAGTGATGTGTTCACTTATGGTTGTTGGGGGCCAAGGTTCAGGAAAGCGGAAAAAAGCATCGCTTATGTGCACTGAAGCACAATGCGGAGGCCTTCCGCATCGATTGCTTAAGCGGAAAAAAGAGAGAAAAACGCCGCTTATGCACGCTGAAGCGCTAAGCGGAAAGCCACCCCACCAACTACGCTTAACGCTTTCTTAAACCTTGATCAAAGCTATTCGATTTCTAATAGTTTGTCATCTGAATCTCAACTAGCTAATGCGGGATCCATCTCGTTCTTGAAAGTGATGCTGCTACCAGTGATCCATGTACAATGTCTCCTTGCAAAGATCGACACCCATTGCCGCTGCCGCCCTCCCGCCAAGCATGTCCTGCACGGTCAACCGGGCCAGGCTCCGGCAGTGATCCTGGTGCGACTTTAGGGATTCGTAGCATAGAAAACAAAAAATTTCCTACCGCAAGAACGAATAACAAGCCAAGATCTAATCTAGTAGATGGTAGCAACGATGTGAAGATCAACATACCCTCGAAGATCGCTAAGCGTTAACGAGATAAATCTCGTGGTGGATGCAGTCGATCACTTGCTGCTTTCAAAAGCGCATAGAAGATCTTGACGGTGCCACAATCGGGCAGCACCTCCACACTCGGTCACACGTTCGATGTTGATGATGATGTCCTTCTCCCCGTTCCAGCGGGCAGCGGATGTAGTAGATCCTCCTCGGAATCCCGCCTGCACGACGGCGTGGTGACGGTGGTGGTGGAGATCTCCGGCAGGACTTCGTCGTAAGCGCTGCGGGAGAAGAAGGAGGAGGGAGTAGCTAGGGTTTGGGGAGAGGGGGCACTTGGGCGCCGGCCTTGGTGCCCTTTGGGTGGTGCGGCTGGCTTGATGTGTTCAGCCCCCTCCCCTCTCCTCCTCTTTATATAGGTGGAACCCCTAGGGTTGCCCCAAAACCACTTTGGAGTCCAACTCCAAAACTTACCATAATGGGAGTGGGATTGCTCCCTTTCCTTGCTTCATGGCCGGCCAACTAGGTGGTGTCCACCATGGACCCCACCTTCCCACTTGGTGGGTTGGCTAGGGTTGGTGGAGTCCCACCGGGATTCCTCCTTCCATAGTGATTTATTTCGGATGATTCTAGAAACTTCTACAACCTTCCATAAATTCACCGGACCATTCCCAAACTTGGAAAGTGACTTCCTATATATGAATCTTATTCTCCGGACCATTCCGGAACTCCTAGTGATGTCCTGGATTCCATTCGAGACTCCGAACAATATTCGAACTCCATTCCATATTCCATATTGATACGTCTCAAACGTATCTATAATTTCTTATGTTCAATGCTACTTTTATTACAATACTTGAATGTTTTATACATACTTTACAGCATTATTATACATTTTCCGGCACTAACCTATTAACAAGATGCTGAAGTGTCAGTTGCTGTTTTCTGCTGTTTTTGGTTTCAGAAATCCTAGTAAGGAAATATTCTCAGAATTGGACGAAATCAACGCCCAGGGGCCTATTTTTACACGAAGCTTCCAGAAGACCGAAAGGGAGACGAAGTGGGGCCACGAGGTGGCGACACAACAGGGCCGCGCGGCCAAGGGCCCTTGGCCGCGCGGCCCTGTTGTGTGGGCCCCTCGTGACGCCCCCTTACCTACCCTTCCGCCTACAAATAGCCTTCGTCGCGAAACCCCCTGTACCGAGAGCCACGATACGGAAAACCTTCCAGAGACGCCACCGTCGAGAATCCCATCTCGGGGGATTCAGGAGATCGCCTCCGGCACCCTGCCGGAGAGGGGAATCATCACCGGAGGGGCTCTACATCATCATGCCCGCCTCCGGATTGATGCGTGAGTAGTTCATCCTTGAACTATGGGTCCATAGCAGTAGCTAGATGGGTGTCTTCTCCGCTTGTGCTATCATTGTTATAGATCTTGTGAGCTGCCTAACATGATCAAGATCATCTATTTGTAATGCTACATGTTGTGTTTGGCGGGATCCGATGAATATAGAATATTATGTTAAGTTGATTATCAATCTATCATATATGTGTTGTTTATGTTCTTGCATGCTCTCCGTTGCTAGTAGAGGCTCGGCCAAGTTGATACTTGTAACTCCAAGAGGGAGTAATTATGCTCGATAGTGGGTTCATGCCTCCATTGAATGCGGGACGGTGACGAGAAAGTTCTAAGGTTGTGGATGTGCTGTTGCTACTAGGGATAAAACATTGATGCTTTGTCTAAGGATATTTGTGTTGATTACATTACGCACCATACTTAATGCAATTATCTGTTGTTTACAACTTAATACCGGAAGGGGTTCGGATGATAACCTGAAGGTGGATTATTTAAGCATAGATGCATGCCGGATAGCGGTCTATGTACTTTGTCGTAATGCCCTGATTAAATCACATAGTAATCATCGTTGATATATATTGAATCTTTATTTGTCAATTGCCCGCCTGTAATTTGTTTACCCAGCATGTTAGTTATCTTATTGGAGAGACACCACTAGTGAACTGTGGACCCCGGTCCATTCTTTTACATCTGAATACATTCTACTGTTTTTACTGTTCTTTGCAAACAAACACCATCTTCCACTCGATACGTTTAATCTTTTGTTTTCAGCAAGCCGGTGAGATTGATAACCTCACTGTTACGTTGGGGCAAAGTACTTTGATTGTGTTGTGCAGGTTCCACGTTGGCGTCGGTTTCACTGGTGTTGCGCCGCACTACACTCCTCCACCAACAACCTTCACGTGCTTCTTGGCTCCTACTGGTTCGATAACCTTGGTTTCTTTCTGAGGGAAAACTTGCTGATGTGCGCATCATACCTTCCTCTTGGGGTTCCCAACGGACGTGTACATCTACGCGCATCACATATCTACTTAAAACGACATCAAACCTTAAGTGTGTCACCCTACGGTTCGAGAACTATGCGGACATGATCGAGATTCCTCTCCGATCAATAACTAACAGCGGGACCTGGAGATCCATAATAGCTCCCACATATTCAACGATGACTTCGTGATCGAAAGAACCATTCACATAAAATAACAATTCCCTTTGTCTCGCGATATTTTACTTATCCGAAGTTTGATCGTCGGTATCTCCATACCTATTTCAACCTCATTACCGATAAGTACTCTTTACTCGTACGGTGATATGACATCCCTTGTGAACCAGTCACATACTTGCAAGCTAATTAGATATTATTCCACCGAGAGGGTCCAGAGTATATCTATCCGTCATTAGGATGAACAAATCCCACTTTGATACAAGTGCCTCAACCCTATACTTTCCGAACACTTAATGCCACCTTTGTAACAACCCATTTACGCAGTAGTGTTTGGTCTCATCAAAGCATCCATACGATGTAGGTGATTAACATGATCTCATCTGTCGAAGGATTAAGTTACTATGCATATTAAAGCTTGAAGCACAAATAACTAAATGACTTGATCATATGCAACGCTTACTATGGGTGTATGTTCATCACATCACCTAATGATATGATCTTTTTATTAATAACATCCAATGTTCGTGATCAGGAAACCATGATCATCTATTAATCAACAAGCTAGTTTAACAAGAGTCTTACTAGAGACTCCTTTATATTTACAAAACACACAAGTATTCATGTTTCCGGTTAATACAATTATAACATGGGATGTAAGCATTTATCATGAACACTAAGATATAACAATAAACACTTTTATTATTGCCTCTTAGGCATATCTCCAACAGCAACTGCATCATGCTGACGTGCGCATGCAGGAAGCCAACGTAACGCAGAGGACACAACATCGGAACAAGCCGTCACCAAGGTTAGCCCGTCGAGCATCCTGTCGTTGAGATATGTCCATCTTCTACTTGTTAAATATTCTCCATTTTGATGGCCTCCGGTGATACTGGAGCATCTCCTGCC
>NC_061508.1:307267756-307463224 GCF_022539505.1 Lolium rigidum
AAATTCTTTAAGCATGACTTCAAGACCAGAGGGTACATTCCTATTATTGTTGTAAGAATTTCCATAAGAATTACCATAACCATTACCATTAGCAGAAGGATATGGCCTATAGTTATTACCAGAGTTGTTCCTATAAGCATTGTTGTTGAAATTATTATTTTAATGAAATTCACATCAACATTTTCTTCTTGAGCAACCAATGAAGCTAAAGGAACATTATTAGGATCAACATTAGATCTACCATTAACAAGCATAGACATAATCACATCAATCTTATCACTCAAGGAAGAGGTTTCCTCAACAGAATTTACCTTCTTACCTTGTGGAGCTAGCTCTTTCCGTGTGCCATTCAGAGTAATTTATCATCATATCATCAAGAAGTTTTGTAGCCGCCCCCAATGTGATGGACATAAAGGTACCTCCAATGAGCTGAATCCAATAAATTCCGCGAAGAAAAATTTAGTCCCGCATAGAAGGTTTGGATGATCATCCAAGTAGTCAGTCCATGGGTTGGGCAATTCTTTACCAAAGTTTTCATTCTCTCCCATGCTTGAGCAACATGTTCAGTATCTAATTGCTTAAAATTCATTATGCTACTTCTCAAAGATATAATTTTAGCGGGAGGATAATATCTACCAATAAAAGCATCCTTGCATTTAGTCCATGAATCAATACTATTCTTAGGCAAAGATAGCAACCAATCTTTAGCTCTTCCTCTTAATGAGAAAGGAAACACTTTCAATTTAATTATATCACCATCTACATCTTTATACTTTTGCATTTCACAAAGTTCAACAAAATTATTGAGATGGGCAGCAAGCATCATCGTAACTAACACCGTAAAATTGATCTCTCATAACAAGATTTAGTAAAGCGTGTTTAATTTCAAAGAATTCTGTTGTAGTAGCAGGTGGAGCAATAGGTGTGCATAGGAAATCATTATTATTTGCATTTGTGAAGTCACACAACTTAGTATTTTCAGGGGTATTCATTTTAGCAACAGTAAATAAAACAGACTAGATAAAGTAAATGCAAGTAACTAATTTTTTTGTGTTTTTGATATGGAGAGCAAGACAGTAAATAAAGTAAAACTAGCAACTAATTTTTTTGTGTTTTGTTTAGGTGCAGCAAACAAAGTAGTAAATAAAATAAAGCAAGACAAAAACAAAGTAAAGAGATTGAGAAGTGGAGACTCCCCTTGCAGCGTGTCTTGATCTCCCCGGCAACGGCGGCTTGGGCCGCGCCGGCCACCCTTCTGGCCGCCTCGTGGCCCCACTTCGTTATCTCTTCGGTCTTCTGGAAGCTTCGTGCAAAAATAGGACCCTGGGCGAAAGTTTCATCCAATTCCGAGAATATTTCTTTACTAGGATTTCTGAACCAAAAACAGCAGAAAACAAAGAATCGGCTCTTCGGCATCTTGTTAATAGGTTAGTTCCAGAAAATGTATAAATATGACATATAATGTGCATAAAACATGTAGGTATCATCAATAAAGTAGCATGGAACATAAGAAATTATCGATACGTTGGAGACGTATCAGGCTTCATCGACACCGTACGCGCGACCGAGTACGGAAGTGCTGCCGGATTGCAGCACCGGGGACGATCGTCTACATCAACAACGAGATCTGATCTCGTAGGCTTTGGAAATCTTCAAGGGTTAGTATCTTATCAATCTCGTTGCTCCGATCTTGTAGATTAGATCTGGGTGTTCCATAGATTAGATCTTGGATTTATTCGTCTTGCGGTAGGAAATTTTTTGTTTTCTATGCTACGAACCCCAACAAAGACCCCAGATGAGCCAGTATCACATGATGAGCTAGAACTACAACCAGATTTGACTTATATCGAGAAGCCAGCCAAGATTCTCGAGAAAATATGAAACAACTAAGGAATCGAGCTATTAAGTACTGTAAGATTCAGTGGAAGCATCATCCTGAGAGAGAGGCCACCTGGGAGAAGGAAGAAGATCTAAGGGAATTATACCCAGAGCTGTTCAGGTATTACAACCACAACTTCGGGATTAAGTTTTCTTTAAGGGGGAAAGGTTGTAATATCCCAGGTTTAGAGAAGATCGAGGGGTAGATTTTAGAAAGGGATGTGCATTGCATCGTAAAATCTAGGGAAATTTCGCGCTTTTAAAGAAAAACTGCATCGAAGGGGGACAAGTTTCTGTCTCGACACCATACATGATTAGGGTTTCGAGAGTGCGATAGACTTGGACCTAAGTTCACTCAATTAGGGTTTTTGAGAAGAGAGGGGAATAGTGCATCTCAAATTTAAGTTGCATGATTGAATTCAACTAAGTATGTTTGAATTTCAAAATTCAAACATCATTTGATAATGTTATAATTCAAATTAAGACCAATTATTAAACAAATAGAAATACAAGTGTATAAATAATACATCAAATATATTTAAAGCTCATTAAGGAAAACTTGAGCTTTATTGATTAACACACAAGATACAAAGTCATTTACAATATTCCTGAATTATACCAATTACAACACATTACAAAAATTGAACAAATGGAAAAAGAAAAAGGAAGATTACAAGCAAATGAAATGTTCTAAACCACTAATTGAATTTTACATAAAGCCTTGATCATCTCTTGATGTAGAAATCAGAGAGCATCCATTTGAATCCTGCAATCAAAGACAACAAAAAGAAACCAGAATTAAGCCAAGTGGTAAAAACCACTTGGCAGGTTAGAGAAAGAAAGAAAAATGGTGGATAATACCACAGCTCTGCCGAGCTGATCCTCTCACTAGCCCAAGTCCCAAGCACACACACACAGGCAGCACACAATGCTTATGTGCATGCTCAAAAGTACACCAACAATTGCTGCATGCACTCCACACACATACATAGCCAGGGGAGGAGTACCAGCATGGCTGTCGACCATAGAGGAAGGGAGAGAGCCAGTATAAAGGATTTTCAGAAGCAAACCCTAGGCATTCCATCGACAGGCTCCAAAGGGTAAGCCCAGCCAGAACCACAAGAACCATAAGAACACCAAGCTTTTCCAACCAGCCAAACCATCCAAAACAGCTCCACTGGAACTGTTGTAGAACAAGGCACAAGAAGGAAATCAAGCACATGCTTGCCAGGAGGAGCAGGGCAAGCAAACCAACCAACCAGAAGAAATCCTCTACACCAACAACTTTTCTTGGAGCTGGAGTGAGGCATACACTGATAAACATGAGCAAGCCAAGGTTTTGCTCATAATATAAGCACATGCATACATCACAACAACAAAAAAGGGTAGAAACCCTGTGTGAGTCATCATATGGCTACTAGCCAATTGGCGCAAGCAAATATGAGAGAAACCAATAGGAAATCACCCCAGGGAACATTGGCTATGCCAAACCAGTGGCATAACCAAGGAAATCCAGTAAGGATATGATCCTATCTAGCTAGCCAAGTTCACTTAGCACCTATGACTACTACACCATCGTACGTGATAGACAATCAAGTGTCTATACATGTTTGTCAACATTAAAAGCATCTGGCAACCAAATATGGTCAGGCCAGAGAGCATTTGTCCATACACATCAAGCCAACTAAGGTGGGAGCTTCCTGAACAGCAAAGAATTGCTGTTGAGGCCACCTCAACCAGAAAACCATCCAACAAAGCAACCCATCATCACCCAGTGGGTTCAGAGTGAGCTAGGGTCCCCAACAAATGGTTGGCATCCCTCTAGCTCAAGAAAATCAAAGAAGAGAATCATCACTGAATTACAGTTCATCCATTTATCCATTTGATCAAGCCAAACTAGACAGATAATTAAAATACACAAGCAACCAGGGGTGTAGACACTTGCAAATGATCCAAAGGATCACTGCAAGCATCAGCATATGCTTGATCAAGCAAAGCCTGCACCAGCACAAGGCATGGTGATACACAGTCACCAGAATAAGCACCAGACAGGCACAGGCAAGAAGTAAGCAAGCAATCAACAAGCATCTGATGATCATTTGACCACCAGAGCTTGCTAAAGCATGCTAAGGCATGCTAGAACCAAGCCCAGCACCATTACATTGACAAAATGAATGAAACAGCCACATAACATGAATAATTGCATCACAGATAAGCAAATAAATTAAATACAATTGTATCCAGAAGCACACCATCAAGGGATGGTGTTATCTAGTCAACAGCTATGCTCAATTGAGCATTTCCAAGATTCACGACCTCTACACACAACACACCAGGGGCACTGGCACTTGCAAAAAGAAAGGATTACTCACAGTAATCAGGCCAGGAGCAAGAGTTACCACTACACATGGATGCCCAGTAACAGGATAGCAGCTAGCACAAATTAACAAGGCATAATCATCACAGTGTACTCATGAGCAAGAGCTCATGAGTTACAACAGCGAGGTCTAGAGAAGAGCAGCACACACAGTAGCAGCATACGCATAGCATAAGCACAAACACAGCAGCTAGTATCCATGGCGCATATAGCAGCCGCAACTAGCACATCATAGCAGCACCAGAGCTGGCATGGCGCAGAGCACATAGGCGCAGGAGCAGGAGCAGCACACCAAGATGGATGCCAGGGCATCCAGAGGAAGGAGAAGAGGTAGAACAGGTAGCGGAGGAGAAGGGGGAGCACTTACCGGGGAGGAGATGATCGACACGGCCATGGCGGCCATGGCGGCGCACGCCAGGGCACACGGCGACACCAGGCCTGGCCCAGCCAAGCCACGGCGACCACCACAACACCCCCGGCGCAGCACCACGCGCCCAGGGGAGCGCGAGGAAGGTCCACGGCATCACCAACGCGCGGCGGCGGCGAACGCCGAGTACCAGGCGCACAGGAGGGTCGGAGGCGTGCAAACGAGGACGAGGGCATCAGATCGACGCGAACCATCATGTCCGCCATCGAGAGGCGGTCCAGATCCGCACCATCTCGTCGCCGGCGATGGCCGAAGACGGCCGGATTTAATCGGCGACGGCGCAGGCGACGCGGGCGTCGCGGGAGAGCAAGGGGTTAGGGTTCGCGAGAGAAAGTGAGGAAGGGGGCGATTGGGTCCGACCGAGCCGGACGGTGCGGCTCGGGTTAGACTCAACCCTGTTGGGCTCTCCTGACAGGTGGGCCTAGGGGCAGATTGGTCTTTTCACCATTTAAATAAACCAGGGACTTTAAGAAAAATTAGAAAATAGAAGAAAACTCTAGAAAAATAATTAAAAATATGAAAACCACTCAGCATAAAATTCTCTATCCAAATAAAATATGAAATAGAATTTTTGAGATAAATAAAAAATTGGACCATAAACTAAGGCAAGAAATGAATAATAAAGCATCATTAAAAATAACACATATTTTTAATGATAAGATAAGTCCATCAAATTATCTTGGACTTTAAAAACACCTTGGCAATATTCCAAGGTAGTATTTTGCCTTAAACAAAGTATCCCTAAATTGTTCTTAGTAATTACTTCCGACATGAAATAATAAAGCATCGGGAGGGGGAAACCAAACCCTAAAATCTAAAAGCATGCATAATTGCTTCTTTAACCATTGCCCTTATCGGACAATGATGCTTCTTTCAGAAACAGAGGATCAGGGTCAATCCAAAGCATCCAACTGCATTACATAGCAGTTGCCAGGCAAGTTCATCGCTTGCTCATGTCATTCGAGTATTTTTACCAAATTACTTGCAAAGTACTATGCTTATCACTCTTGCATGAAAACCAAAAGAACTAGTTTCATAACTATGAATATGACTATGTGGTGGCAATGGAACCATGGTATGTGTTGATATGGTGGAGGTTCGATTGCAAGGGTTTATATCCATCTAGGATTAACAACAAATGTCGTCTAGTGATTCTTGTGTCGTAATACCCGTGTTAACCATAAGATTTGGAGTGGGACGGTGTAGTCAATTGTATTTTCACCTCTCGTTCATCAACGGATGCGCTTACTGTAGACACTTGATCCCGAGGGACAAGCGGTAGGGTGGGGAACCCGTTCGAATTTCCCCACGGTAATGCGGTCTATGATGGGTTGCATCTACCGACGAAGGAGTTTATGGTAGAGCCCAGAACTGTTGTCGCGGTCGGGGGCCATCCTTAATTGGAGTAAGTACACCGACGAGGATCCAGGGTCGGGGATTGCAACAAAGGGTGGGTGTTCGAGGTAGCGGAGGAATATGATTGACTAGGACCTTAAACCGGGCCTCACACCAAAGGAAGTGTGGACGGGAAAGCTGCCCGGTTGGCACCAAGGTTAAGATCTCTTATGGGTAAAGCAACACACCTCTGCAGAGTGTAACGAACTGTGACCAGTCACTTCCTGTTCCGGGTTTTGGAACTGCGAACGCTGCCGAAAAGGAACTCCATGAAGTTCTAGTCAACCGGTGAAGGCTGACGGACATAGTTCTTATTAATAAAAGCAACCTTTTGAAGAAATGGTTATCAAAACCTACATGGTATCAGACTTTCTGGTCTGGTATCGTAGATAGTGCATTAAACACCTCTTTCCTAATATGAACTTGTTGAGTACGCTCGTACTCATACCACTCTTAAATCCCCTGCTTAGATTGCCTGAATCGTCTTGAGGAGGACAACAGCGACCCAGAAGGAGCAGATAGGATCTGCTACGAAGAACCAGACCTCTCCGGAGGTGTAGAAGGATTAGACTACCTCATAGTCTACGGAGGCGGAGACAACACCGAGGGGGAACAAACCTAGAGTAGAGTAGTAGTAGTGAGAACCGAGCAGTACGAACACCCTAGTACTTAACTGCTCGTTGAGAATAAATGTATAACCTGCTGAGACTCGTATATTGTAAGCTAAGTTGGGTTCACCTGGAACCCAGGAGTATTCCTCTCCATACCCAGGAGGAACTCCGTGATGATGTATATATATGGTTTGTAATAATAAATGAATAAGTTATGGACCAGCTATGTTCTGTTGTACTACTCTGAGGGATGTAATATTTGCGGATTGGTACTTCGTGAATGTTATATCAACGACTAGCATACTACAACATGCAGTGGTATGTAGGGTCACCACATAGTTCCATTTGATCTAGCCCATAGATCAAATCACCTCTCCCCACAACAAGGTTTTAGTAAAGGTTACATTGAAGTTTATAACACTTGACTTGATGATCTAGTTCAATTCCAACAACTCAAGTGAAATTTCTGTGAGAAGTTTTATTTGAAAGCACGAAAATTTGTCATAATTTATATGCATGAATGCAATGCACGCATCTGTATTCTCTCTTTTTGTAGCCTCCAAACATGGAATGTTACACATTTCTTCGTCGATGTCCATGTCTAGAGGCAAAGCAAATAGTTAGAATTCAGCGGCTGCAATGGAGGCACCGAACAACGACCGACGACGCCTAGCGGACAAACGACTCAACACCTTCTGTGCGCGGTGGAGGGGGGAGTGGCCGCCGTGTTATGGCCTGAATCTGCGAACCACCGGCGGCGAAAAGGGTGGCGAGGGAGTTAGGAGTCGCATCGGAGTCCAACGCAGGCGAAAGGCTGGTGATTTGATCAGCGGTGGAGGGGTGAGAAGCGTGGGATGGGGGCACGATGCGAAATAAAGATGGGAAGCAACGATGTCAGTTGTGGTCGCTGGCAGGTGGATACCCACGTCGGTTTTAGTTACGTCCGGCGCCCCCACACCGTCCCCTATGTAGGATGGCTTCGGGGCAACGGACAATGTATCGAGCCACTCCGGACCGAAAATGTGGTCAAGCGTCTGAGGCACCCTAAGAGCATCTCCAGCCGCGTCCCCCAAAGGGATTTGGGCGCGCCGGACAAAAAAATGTTCCCAACCCCATGCCCCAAAGCCTCTTTTTGTCCGGCGCGGCCCAATACGGTGTCCGGCGCCCCGAGCCCGTCCGCGCTACACAGGGGACGTTCCGGGCACGCCGGACACAACAAAAATTTGAAATAAAAATGCAAAAAAAACAAAAAATAGTGTTTAATGTTATAAAAAGTTTGGGATGGCGTTTGGGGGACGCGGCTGGAGATGCTCTAAGTTTCTTTAAGAAACGCTTTAGGGAACGCGAGTGGAGATAATCTCATGCGATTACTAACTTGTGAAAAAAATATGGGGCTGCTTGATACTATTATCCATGAAACGCCATGTGAGAACGTGATGTAGTTAAGGCTAGATGCGTTTAATCGAGCTGGCACATTCACTTATTGGTGTTCACGCTGATCCACGTTACACCAACGTGAGCGCTCTTGGGAAAAGATTTGGGAAATTGTATTCTTTTGAAGACCTGCAAGCCTTCTCCGAAGTCTGGTTTCACAATGTCTAAATTTTCTTTCTTGCAGCTGATCAACATCCCATTTATAACCACAAGTTTAGTCGATGTACAACTCGCAGCATTAGCCATCATCACTTTCACTTTCTAGATAAACCACAGGCACAAACTCAAGTGGCCGGGGGGTGAAGCTAACAGAGCAAAGCCATGGCGGAGTTTGCTCTTGGGTTGACCAAGACGGCTGTGGAGGGGACCCTGAGCAGGGTGAAGTCGGCAATTGAGGAAGAGACCAAGTTGAACGTGCTGGTGCAGAACGACCTGGTGTTCATCACCGGCGAGTTTGAAATGATGCAATCGTTTCTCAAAGTCGCCAGCAAGGAGCGTGCCAAGAATGAAGTGGTGCGCACCTGGGTAAGGCAGGTCCGCAACCTGGCGTTCGACGTCGAGGACTGCGTCGAATTTGTCGTCCACCTCGACAAAAAGTCTGCTTGGGGGTGGTGCCGGCGCTTGTGGCATTCGGTGTACTGCCATGCACCACCGCTGCCCCTGGATGTGGCGGTCGCTGAGATCAAGCAGCTCAAGGCCAGGGTCGAGGATGTAAGCTTGAGGAACACACGCTACAACCTCATCAGCGACTCCGGCTCTGACTCAAAGGACAGCTCGCTGGTGGAGGAACCCACCGCAACTGGCCCATCAGCATTCCACATCCTGCGCGAGGTGTGGGAGGTTGCTGGGAAGCTACGTGGCATGATACAGCTCCAAGAGTTGATCGCTCGTGAATCCAGGGACCTTCAAGTATTCTCAGTATGGGGAAGCAGAGGTGGTGATCTTGGAATAACATCCATGTTCCAGGAGTTGTACTCTGACCCCAAAATCTGCGAAGAATTTGATTGTCGTGCCTGGGTAAAGCTGAAGCATCCCTTTCACCCCGATGAGTTCTTTGAAAGCTTGTTGACTCAGTTCTACCCGAGCTATCATGGAGCGAAACTAGGTGCAGACGATCTCACGAAGGCCAAGCTTAAGCAGCATGTGAACAAGCGGAGGTATCTCGTCATCCTGGAAGAAGTATCTACTGTGATAGAGTGGGAAGCCATCAAAATGTGCTTGCTGGACTGTAAGAACGGAAGTCGGATAATCGTATCGACAAAGCAGTTAGGGACTGCACTTCTGTGCACGGGGGAGCCAAACCTAGTATCAGAGCTCAGGCGGTTCTCCGATGGTCAATCTCTTTGTGCTTTTTTCAGGAAGGTAAGAAGCCAAATAACTTACCTTATACCAAACCTTGATATATGCAAGTATGGTCTAATTCATAAATTGTTAGTTGTTACACATACACCTTTGATTTATTCTTGAAAGTTTGATGTTATTAATTCAGTATGGAATTGTTTATTAATTGTAGATCCATTATAGAATATATAGATCTGAATATCTGTATGGTTTAATCTCAGTGCACCACCATCACTGTATTGTCGTTTACTTTGCTAGACTTCAAGGCGTAATAATTTGACTATCAAAATTGACAAATATTTGTTGTTTCAAATTAACTAGCGGTGGCGTCCCCGAAACGCTCAATTCGGGCGCAGTTTGGGAGAAGCGGCTGAAGTTCCTCTTATATTTATTTTATTCTGCATTCCAATTTCATTATGCAGTTACATGTACCTGTTACTGTCACGTACATGTATAAGTCTATTTTCAACACTATGTACTATTTTAAATTGAAAAAGTAATTTCCTATTGATCAGCACGGAAATACGTTGACACGTTAGTCCTAATCGTAAAAAGGCTTAATTGGCTTTTCGTTGCTGCATTGGACTCCAGTAAACACGCCCATGTTGAGCTTGCTTTTTTTTTTGTGTTGAGTTTTCTTGCGCAACTCCGTTATGTCCTACTAGCTGAATACCCGTGCGTTGCTACGAGATCTTTGAAAAAATTGCTTGTCGTATTGTAGGCATGAAATACACATAAATATTCAGTGGAGCTCCCTATGAAACATGCCATTCTAGTTCTTTGCACCTTCATCGCCTCACCTCGACGGCCCAGCTTTTCTCTAGTGTGTGAACACAATTTCCTCCTTCTAGCGCGCTTGATAGCGATCATTGGTGTTGCTCATTCCAATGCGTGTGAATTTCTCCCAATACATCGTTAACGGACAACCAGAGCTTATTTCCTTAGAGGAAGCATCACGATGTTGCTCTTCATGAAATTCAATTGTTGCCATCCATGAACCCGAACACAACACATTGGCCCCAAATATCTGAAACCTAATATATTGCCGATGCATAGAAAACAAAATCCATCTACAAAAGGAAATCCGCGGTTATTCATTGGAAGGAGCATAGGCAAACTCACGTCCAAGAGCTTGAAGTGTATTAATCCTTTTTCTTCAGAGAGCATGAGAAAAGCATAAATAAACCTAATACCTTGTCTGAATCCCCTTGAGGACGGCCTTCTTAAGGCTCCATCTGGTGAATAGCCACTGGCCGAGGGAATTTCATGGCCTCGAGCAGAACGATGGACGATACAAAGCTAATCTAGCATGGCATTGTGTTGTCCATCAGATGGCTGTAAACTGGATCACCAAAACCTGCCGGCTCTGTGCGCTGGTACCAATCAAGACGGAGATATCGTGGCCACGGCTCCAGCCCTTGGCATGCATGATTGTGGCCGGCTTGGCTCTGGACGCTGCCGTGTCCGAAAAGCTCCACGGTTCTGGCCCTTGCATGCGTCCTCGACGCGCGACCACTATCCTCAGCTGGCCCTTGGCGGAACGGCGGGACACTACGGAGCAGCGACAGCTGTAGGAAAGCTATGGCGGAGCGTCGACGGGCGGTAAACCGAGATCAGTTTTCGGGCGTGGATCACTCACGTCTGGCCACCACTTCCACGACGGACGACCAACATCAGAGAGTCCAGGGGGGCGGCGATCCGGCAAGCTTGGGAGCAAGGGCGTGGATCACTCACGTCTGGCCACCACTTCCACGACGGACGACCAACATCAGAGAGTCCAGGGGGGCGGCGATCCGGCAAGCTTGGGAGCAAGGGCCTTTTTTACGGACAATCAACATATGTAGGCCAATATATAACGATGGATAGATAGGTGCTACTGCATGATGCTTCGTTGGGCCGTGGCGAGGAAACGATCAGGGAAGTT
The DNA here is from genome assembly GCF_022539505.1 of Lolium rigidum. Lineage (NCBI taxonomy): Eukaryota > Viridiplantae > Streptophyta > Magnoliopsida > Poales > Poaceae > Lolium > Lolium rigidum. Next base: position 307,279,144 of record NC_061508.1, read on the forward strand.
GAGGTACATGTCTCGTGTTGAAGAAAAATTCCTAGCTTGGGAAGGGTAGGTGATCGCTCGTTCGGCATTGTCTTGCACGCGAGCTCATGTACAATACGTTGACGGAGCTAAAAAGGAAAATCAATCATGGCTCGTTGGTAGTCCAGACACTATCAGGATGAAAGGGAATTGGAGTCCTGCCCGGACTGGATTGGTTATTTCCTCCACGGGTTTTCAGCTTGGCGTGTTTCATCATGAGATCGGGATATGCGTACGTACGAAGCATCCGAAGGCAGATCGGAAGGCACTGGAAGGCCCGGTTTTTTTTACGGACGAAAATTTGTTCCGGTTTTTTTTACCTACTAACACCACCGATTCGTAACTTATTAGTAGAGATGAGCATGTACATGAGACTTGGCCTTATATTGTACCTGTTGAGCGAAATGTTTTTTACACAATAACTTTTAAATATCAACCACTAAAATTTGTAACCAATGGTTAACTATATATCTAGTCTACGTGGAAGCACGCGGTGCCTCTATTTTAGATCCATGTATTGTGCTTTTAATATATAATAGAATATTTGAGTCCCAGTGTGCAGAATAATTGTTCTACACCCACCATGTTTTTTTCACCGTACATAATTTTTATCGTACTTCGAAAGTCGAGAACATAAAAATACATTGACATGGCATAATCTTTTTGTTTACATGACTTAAAAAATAGCACCTAAAATTATTTTTTATGTTTTTGTATGTTGTAATGACAATATACTGGGTTTCTTATGTCAATTTATTTTTTGTTGTGGTTCAATATGAATGACTAAATAATTATTAGTATAGAAAATATAGATTTATGAATGTACAATGTAAAAATATGTTGGGTGCAAATTCTCAATGTGATATTCATTGTTAGGCTACACAAAATGACAAATGATTGGACTGAGTATATTGAACATTGCACCTTTCCAAACTATAAAACTTTTTAGATTTTGGTTATTTTTATGTAGTCTAGAATACAAAGAATTTTACATTAAGATTTTTCACGTTTGCAGCATACATCATTGGTTAGATCTAGTAATTTTCAGATTTCTTTTTTGAATCCTTAAACGTAACTTCCGATTTGTTGAAAATAAAGAGCTATATATAGCTCGGCCTCTATTTGTAGTTTTCGGTACATATATAGGGATGCGCTATTTGACTCCCAGGGAGTAGAATAGTTATTCTACGCCCACCCTCTATCTTTGCAACCGTAAATGATTTTTATGTCACGTAAATTTTTTCTTACTTCATTAGTCGAGTAGAACATAAGAAAAAATAGACCTTGCAAAAATATATTTTTTATGTGACGTAAAAAAATATGACATAAAATAAGTATTATCGCCATTTTTTACACTACAATTATTCACACGATGCTTTTTTATCTCGATTTTTTTGTGGTAAGTAAATATGAACGTAATTATATGTAAACAAAACATAATTTTATGAATGTAACAACGTAAAATTATGTTGGGTGCAAAATAATTTTTCTACACCCTGGGGGTCAAATAGCGTTTCTGTAATTTTGGTGTTAATAATACAGGTGGATTACCCTTTAACATAGTTTTGGTGCTGAAACTATTGTTAATCTACCAGCAAAAACAATTACTAATCTTCGGGACGCTTAATTTAACTTGTTTATCTACCCTAAAAATATTGTTTGCCTCAATAGTTATGCTTATTATACTTGTGCTTACAATTATACTTTTAATCTGAACGAAGCAAGGATAATTAATTAATGGTTTCCGGAAAGAAGAACCTTCAAATTCAGTCTCGTCCTTACTTATTTACCAATTCACTGGAATTTTGTCCAGTTGCGCCCATGGGAGGGTACGCAAAACATTGCTTTTGACCAAAAGAAAATGCAAACTAGCTGCTCCTCGCGGGTTGCCATATCTACGCCTCTTCCTTTTTTTAAAAAAAAAAATGGGTCATTTCATCCTCTGCATCAATCGATGTCTACGCCTCTTCCCTGTCCTTGATATTCCCTAGCTATCACTCTCTCTGAGTTCCTTTTCCCTAATTTAACAGCTGTTTTTTGTCACTCAGATCTCTGGGTGCTGCATTGATATGGGTGAACTCAAATGGCATCTAAGAGAACGTCGTGGTGTGTACTCTGTGTGTGGTAGCAAACAGAGAACACCAGTTATGGTCAGAAAGCTATTCCGCAGCATAGTGCAAAAGAAGGAAGAATTCAACGGACTGGTATTTCAAACGTACAGATGGGTCCGTATGCTCCACCCGTTCAATTTGAGAGACTTCTCTCGGCGCTTATTACTGGATCTTTCTTTGTGGGATTTAGAATTTGATTATTTTGATAATAGAGATTTTGATCACGATTATAAGTGGAAGCATAATCTGGGTGATGTTGAAGCTAGGGTGGAAGCATTTTTGAAGATGGAAGACAAAGACCTAATTGAGGGGTGTCGGAAACTTATGTGTGAAGACGACTGCCTCGTAGCTATTAATTGTGTGAAGTCCGAAGATGACTGGGACTTGATAAATTCTACCTTCTTGTTGGACACCGTTAAAGGATGTATCGTTGTTCTTACAGAAGAAGAGAAAGTGGCCAAACATTGTGTGGAGAATAAGGAAGGCCGAATACTCCTGATCAATGATCTGGAAGCCGACGCTGTTGTGGAGGTATGGGTAACATCTCAAATAAGTTTATGAATTACTTTTTTCTGTAGAACATAATTAACCACACTGCTGCTGTAGATCACTTCTCGATTGCGTTGTAATTGTTTGGCGTTTTGATAAAGTTCACAAAATGTCAAATTCTCCTGTATAAAAAAAATCGCGGGGCAATTTAATAATTCTCCTTACTTGCAGGGTTGCGTTTCCTCCAGTGGAAGGGAAGAGGCTTCTGAATTTATCAATAATTTTGAACTTATTGGGCATCAGGAAGAAGGAGATCGCCTTACAAAGCTTACATTTGAGCCTGGTGTGGTGTCAGTGTGTGGTATTGCTGGTGTCGGGAAATCAGCTGTCATCAAACATATTTATTGCAACAACATGCTCTGTTTAGGCACATCTTATACGTTGCAAGATTACATCATGGAATATATTGATGAAAAGACATTTATGGAGTACAGCTGGGTGAATGTGATCCATCCATTCAATTTAACGGACTTCTCTCAGCGCTTACTCCTGGATTTCTATTCCGACGATCTTCAAGTTAAAGAAGTTGTAGCAGTTCGTCTAATGGAAGGCCATGACCCAATCCAGGGGTGTTGTAGGCTTTTGCGTGAACGCGCGTGCCTCGTGGTTGTTGATGGCCTACGCTCCACCTATGAGTGGGACCTAATAAAAGCCAACTTGCTACCAGGGTCTTCTAAGTCCTGTATCATTGTTATTACAAATGAAGCAAAGATCGCCAAGCATTGTGTTGATAAGGAAGACAACATGGTCAACATTAAAGGGCTGGAACCTGACGAAGCCCTTACTCTATTAACAAAGGTGTGTGTAATTTACTCTGAAGAAGTACCTTTTTATGTATTTAACTGTTTCTGGGCACTAGCCTGCCCGTTTTTAGAAAACTTGAAATCTGTATTTCAGCGTTTACAAAAATTCCAAAAATAAAAATACACATATAGCAGGTGGCGCCCTCCCCCGACATAACCCTCCCCCGGGTGGCAGCGCCGCGCCACTCCGGGGAGTCCCTCCCTCCTCCCCGGCCCCCGGCTCCCCAGCCCCTCCCTCCCGTCGTCGCCGCCACCGGAGGTGTCGCCGGGCAAAGCCCGCGTGACATGGAGGCGGCGGGGGTTTCAGGTGGTCGCGATCATGGGGGGTGCGGGCGGCGATCCGGATCCTTCTTGTGGTGGTGGTGGTGGTGCGCGTCGTCAACGGCCGGACGGCGAGGCGGCGGCGGTGCTGGAGTGGCCAGATCTTGGCCCTTGGGCCTGGAGGCGGCCGGCTGCTGCGCCTTCTCCTCCGCGCGACGGGATGCTCCGTATACATCACATGGGAGCCATGGCGGAGGCCCTGGCATGGCGGCGGCGACCTTCTCCCCGGAGGTGGACGGCCTCGTTGGGATCTGGGTGGGGGATCTTGGGATCCCACATAGATCTCCGGCAGTGAAGATCTAGTCGACGACGAGTTTCGGGTGACGGGCAGCCGGTGAAAACCGTGCTTTGCTCTTGGGCTTGGCGGACGATGGCGGCGTCGCTTGGCGTCATTACCTTGTCGAAGGCATCGCCTTTGCTTGTCTCGTCACTACACTCGGTGAATTGGAGATGTGCGGTTGCCGGTGAAAATCGTGCTCCGACCCTGGTCATGGCGGACGATGGAGACGTTACGCGTCGTTATCTTCTTGAAGGCATCGGCGTCGCAACCTGCATCTACCCACTCGTGGTGTTCTGGGGGGAACCCTAGATCCGGGTCTCCGGATCGGACGATGGCGGCGCTACCTGCGTCGTTCTACCTCTTGGAGCATCGTTTTTGGAGCAGCGGCTGGATGGTGGCGAATGTTGGTGTAGTGGTGTTCATCTACCACATTGTTGGCGCTGAGTTTCGGTGGCATGGTGTTGCAGAGTATCGACGACGGATGCGGAATGATGTGAGGAAATTCAATTTTGATCTTCTCTGCTCTTTATCCGATGAAATTGATCATGGGCGTGTTGGTATTATGTGGAGCTGGTTTATTCAAATCCACAAATGGCATCGAGATTAATGGCCTTCCATGCCACCAAATCATCATCCTCATCAGCCGAGTTAGTAGCTTCGTCTCCCCTTATTATTTTTCCCATTATAAACAAATTCATCCCTTTGTTGTAAATCATCAACATTGACTCCTCCAGAAGGGTGGCGGCCGGGAGAGTAGTGGGGATGGGATCCAGGCTGGGGGTCAGCTGTTGGAGCTTCAACTTTCCTTCTACTGCACCGGTGGGGTTAAGCGGCTGTCAGCACGAGGCCACGGGCCGAGCTGTCGGTATGACCATGAGTGTTGGGGCATCTACCGCCAAAATCTTTTTTTTTACGAATTATGGAGCTTCATTAATCAAGTAACAGAGTTACAATCCTTTGACAGGATATCAGCTAGAAAATGTTGTATATAATTCACCCACAAACACCTTCTTTTAACACTACTATCTTTCCTAGCACAACAATGAGCAGCCTCATTGGCAAGTCTACCAACAAACAATAATTTAAAGCTAGCAAAAACCTCTCTAAGCTCCATGATTTCCTAACGGACACTCGCAATAATTGATCTTCCTCACCCAGGTCTTCAATCAGTTTGATGACCTCTTGTGTGTCAGTTTCTATCTCGATATCTTAGAATCCACGTTCAATAGCTAGTCGTATTCCATCTCTAATAGCTAGCACTTCCATGATGAGCGGACTAGCCGCATTCGCATACCACAACGCTTGCGTCCTGTTAAGAGCTCCCGTGGAATCACGGACCACAAGCCCTGTCGCGCCAGCACCCTACACATGCATATCCGCGATAGTAACGGAATTGACTGGGTTCCTGCCGCAACCATATCTTGTAGGGTCGCTTCCGCGTCTACCCGGCTTCGACACTAGGTCAGCGAGAGAGGTGGAGTGCATGGGGGAGGTATCCGGCAATGAAAACTTATTTAGAAGCAAGCTTACCTAACAAAACTTATAGTTAACTCTCATTTGTCCCGATGAGAACCACCTTTTCTTGAACATAAAAGAAGATTCATTGAACTCATACAGTTAGGTCAAGTTGATACAACTACACTGAGGCTTCAGAAAGGGAGGTTCTTAGCACGGTATCATAGGCAAAATGCTTATTTGGTACCATAGGCAAGATGCTTACACACGGTAAACCTAACCTTCACAAGGCAAGGGTTGACGATATGTCAAAACAAAGCACACGGTTTCTAAAACGGTGTGCGATGGGTCCAATATCGCACACGGTTCATTACGTGAAATTGTGTGCGATAGAGTGGTTCGTAACACGGTGCTACCTATTCGACCATCAACAAATTGGAAGATTGCAAACACTATTGTTAATGTAGATATATGTGTTTCACAGAGATGGCACACACTTGTTTTAACCAGCCGTTTGGTTTCTACCAACATCGCTAGTGTTTCATATATGCAACAACCAATGCTCAGCTGTTCCCAGTAGCCCATAACTCAACATTAGATTCAAAGTAGAAAATCTCATTTATATTTGATTGTACACTTCATACATCATATTTCTTTCGAAAATAGACACTTTATTACTTTAAGCAATAGATCCGGCCTCTGCATAGCTAGGATGCACACAGCCGCACAAAAATCTGTTACAAACACCAAAAAATCCAACTACAAGAGTTCCAAGATCAAAAAAGCAAAACTAGGTAGGTGGACCCAGGCAAACATCACGCTGCCACCCATGTTGGGAAAAATATCCCTCGCCGCATCCTCAACTATGAAGACACCTCCGTAAAGAGGTCTCGATGGTCCAACTGCTGAAGTGGCACCCATGAGCGCGGCGTAGCTGTGCACCAGTATATGACCTGCATAAGAGAAGAAGAAATATTATTGAAAACCTTGTCATTTCTACATAGCCATAGCGACCAAATAATGGCAATCGCTCCCATCCTAATAAGACGCTTAAACCTAACCGCCACACCATAGAGCCAATTACCAAATATATTGGCAACACTACACGGAGGGTATAAGGTAGACCCTATTTGGACAGCTGACCATATATATCAAAAAACTTACACTGAAAGAACAAGTGTTTAATAGTCTCGTCTTGGTGACAGAAGACACACTTCTTACTTCCATGCCAGTTGCGTTTGGCAAGATTATCTTTAGTGAGTATGACCCCATGGCGAAGATACCAAGCAAAAAACCTTTGTTTTGAGTGGTTTCCTCATCTTCCAAATCTTTGAATTATTATCGACTGGAATATCAGGCTGAATCAAAGCATTGTACATGGAAGCCACCGAAAATGCACCATTCCCGGTGAGATTCCAACGAAACTCATCTGACACCTGCGTCAATTGAACTATCTCAAGACGCTGTAGCAATTCATGCCAGGAGGTTTGTCTAGGACCGATGAGACTTCTTCTGAAAGACACATTCGGTGGAAAAGTTTCCAACACCTTAGCGATAGTATCACTTTTGTGTCGCACAATATTGTACAATGCCGGGTATTGTTCTTGGAGCGTGGCATTACCAAGCCATTTATCCTCCCAGAAACGAATCTCCGACCCATCCTTAATAGAGAAAGATCCATATGGAAAGAAAAATTTCTTTGTATCCATAAGACCTGCCCAAAAGTGAGAATCTCCTGGTTTCCAAAAAAACGTAAGATTATGCCTTTGAACCAATATACTTTCTTTTGAGAAGTGTTTGCCAAACTCCCTCCTCGGTTAGTAGCTTAGAAAGCCACTTACCAAGTAAGGCCATGTTCCTGACCTGGAGATCTTGGATGCCAAGTCCTCCATGGTCTTTGGGACGGCAAAGCACACTCCACTTAGCCAATCGATATTTACGCTTCTCACTATCCCCTTGCCAAAAGAATCTAGATCGGAAATAATCCAATCTTTTTAAGACTCCTTTAGAAAGTTGAAAGAAAGAAATCATATATAGTACCATATTATTTAGTACCGTGTTTATGAGAACTAATCTTCCACCCAAGGATAGTAATTTGCCTTTCCAACTACTTAATCTAATCTGCAGTCTTTCCTCGACCATTTTCTATTCGGCATTGGTTAGTCGCCGATAATGAATCGGAATAACCAAATACCTAATCGGAAATTGACCTTCCCACAGCCGAACAACTCAGCATATTCTGCAATGTTATCTTGGGCCTCACCGAAACAAAACAACTCGCTTTTATGGAAATTGATTTTTAGACCCGAAAGTTGCTCAAAAACTGAAAGAATTAACTTCAGATTTTGAGCCTTTTCGATGTCATGTTCCATAAAATGGATTGTATCGTCAACATATTGAAGAATAGACAATCCTCCATCAACAAGATAAGGAATGACCCCTTCAATTTAGCCCTCTGATTTTGCACGTTCGATCATAACAGCGAGCATATCGGCCACTATCTTAGCCCCTTCTTGGTTTGAAAGTAATTGCCCACATCGTCATTGACTTTAATGGCAACACTCCCACCAGAGACGAAACTATTGATCAACGCACACCGCACATCAAAGAAACCTTTCATTCTGAGAGTTTGTTGACAGAAAGACCACTTAACTTTATCATAGGCTTTTTAGAAATCAATCTTTTAAGATCACTCCATTCAACTTCTTTCTTTGCAATTCATGAACATTTTCATGGAGGACTACCACCCCATCGAGGATGTTTCGTCCTTGCATAAAAGCAGTTTGCGAAGGTCTGATCACATGATCAGCCACCGTGTTGAGCCGTATCGTGGCCACCTTCGTAAATATTTTAAAGCTAACGTTACGAAGGCAAATAGGACGATATTGTTGTATCCTTTCTACTTCATTAACCTTCAGCAATAAAATAATTTCACCAAAGTTAAGCCTAAAGCGCTCCAACTAGCCGGCATGAAGATCCGCAAAAAGAGCCAGCAGGTCAGAATTGATGACATCCCAGAAATGCTGATAAAATTCTGCTGGAAAACCATCAGGACCAGGGGCTTTATTATGCTCCATTTGAAAGACAGCTTTTCTTACTTCCTCCTCCGTGTAAGGAGAAGTAAGAAAATTATTCTCTGCTTGAGAGACTTGAGGAATATCATCCATTCTAGTCTCATCAAACGAGAAATTACCTTCCTCGGGAGCACCAAAAAGTCCCTTATAATGGATCCGGCCTTGCTGACTGTGTTACACAACAGATCCGTGGTCAAATTAAACAAAATAGCATGAGAAAGGACCTATACCTCTGGGAGACGGTGAACCTGGCGAGGACGAGACAACTTGACTGGCGGTATAGGAGTTCGACAACGAGGTTCGGCCGGCACAATCGATCAAGAAGTCCCCAACGACGTCCTCTCCATTCCGGGGAGGCAAGACTGCATAAGCTAGGTAGCAGTTCCGCCATGCCAATCAGGTGCTCAAGGGGAGCAATGTGGCCTGTGTTTTCCTGAATCTAGAGGGGTGGATGTCGTGCAGTGAGTCCGGACAAGGACCCTGGTGGTCCTTATATATCCCAAAAAATGGTAGGGGGCCCAAATAGGACCCTAATTGCACACGGTTTAAGAAAGGAAATCTGTTTTCGCTATGTACCTTCGCATACGGCCATATTGCCACACAATTACTTTATACGTGCACCTCCACATGCTTCATGCATAATTTATTTAAACTGAGCTGTTTCCTCTACGTTTTGCACCTACATAAATTTAAATCGCACAAAGTTCGTCTCTGAAGAAGAGTTCATAATATATTTGGGCTTAGATCGGAGGGTTAATAATTAACGAAACATGGTTTCATTTCTTTTACAAATTCCATCAATAATATTTGGGCATCGGTGAGAAGAGCACCAATCAAATATGGTTGCCCGTCCTATTACAAAAAGACCGTGGTTAACTTCACATTACATCCATATATAGGGACTAATAAAGCTAGTAATATCTATGTCATGTACTAAACGTCCTCCTCGTCACCAGAGGAGACGTAGACGACGACGGTGTTTGATGCATCTCTATCGTCGACTCCTACACCCTCTCTGGAGCCTGATGCTTCGGCATCCTCGGCGCACTGGTTGCTAGTGCCTGTTCGAAGGCGGCCTAACGCCTTACTAGCATGGTCATCCATAGCACACCAAGCTTGTCGGCGGGAAATTTCAGAACCTTTGTACCTTTATTTTTAGCGTGCAGCCATGCACGCAGCCGGTCCTCACGCAGAGCCTCGAAGAAGTCCTCCACCACACGATGCACAACTTCTTCCTCACGCTGTGCCGACTCGATGTACTGCTCTAGCACCATATGCTCCTCCAAATCATCCTCCGTCGTGCTCTTGAGTGTGCTCCTCCTCTGAGTCAGACCCCGTGAGGTCGATTTTGCTTCCCCCAACACTTCTGTGCTGTGAGGAATGCTCCTCCTCCGCATCTGTGCATCCAAGGTTGGTGCAACCTACAGTGGATTCATTGGTAGGCATGGTGCAGAGATGGGTAGGCCGCCGAAGGGAAGAGTGAGCGACACATTTCATAGACGAGGAAGTAAACAACGCAGAAATTTTGATTTCGCATTTCGAATGAAATCGGTGAACCTGCGAGACCAAAATATTTGCAAACGATTTTGCAGACAAAAACCGTTTGCACAGTACAGCTGACACCGTTTGCGTTACCTTCCTCCGCATACGATTCTCTTTGAACTAACCGTTTGTGATATTTCATTGTGCACGTATTCGGCAGCCGCAACATTGCCGCCCATCTCCGTGGGCTCTTCCATGTCCTCCGAATTCATTTCGCCTTCTTCATTGTCTTGGTTGTTAGTCAGTTGGACGGACTACTCCTCCTCGGCCACTGGAGGCGTCTGCTCCACCACGCGAGGCGCCTCCTCCACCACCTGAGTGGCTTGCTCCGTCACTGGAGGGGCCTTCTCCGCCACCAGAGGGGCTGGCTCTAAACGACGATGCTGCTCATGCAGATACTACGCGACGCACGAGAGGCGAGTGTTTTTCTTGGTGCGAACCATGACGAAGTGGACTGCGTGTGTACCGTAATGGTGACATGCATGAGGAAGGCGTAGAGACCAGACGTTGACTGAAAGTTAGACACACAACTTTTACATATTGTACCGTTTGAGTGCCGCAGAGCAGAAGAGACGGGCAAGATTAAAAACTCATCGCAAAATGTTCACACCTGATAACGGTAGTCATAGTCTTGTGCGATGAAGGCCCTATATACTGACCCTTATTTCTAAACAACATGTTTGTGAACTTTTCCTGATGGTCCGAGAATAACTTTCATGTGCTTTATGCCTTCGTATGGGACTGACTGGAGACCAAGCGCACAGTTCGTGTTTGATGGTGTCGGCGTTCGGCCGCATAGCACACGAAAAGGTCTTTACGTGTGCCACGAGAGTCCTTAATAACTTCGATCTGCACAAGTGTCTTTTCGAACTTCTTATTTTTCTTTACATATGGCTTTATGTTTTATATCTCTTCATTAGTATCTCAATTCCTTTTTATTTTCAGATCGTTATTTAAAATTTTAATAGACATATATTTAAAATCTAAACCGTCGGTTCACTTCATCATATAAATTTAATATTATAATAGATTGACATTAAAATATCAAATTAGTGCTGTCTCCAAAATAATTTTCTATAATGTTCAGAATTTAATTTATTTCTTGATTACAGATAGCTTGGGGGTCCAAGAAATTAGAAGACAATGAGATGGTACTCTCAAAGCTAATTTTGGCAAAGTGTGGCGGGCTTCCCAAAGTAATAGCTGCTATAAAAAAATATGTGTCCTATAGAGTTTGTGATATTGACAAGACTATGCGAAGGTTGCAGTATCTTGATACTGACTTTATGGTCAAGTTGGAGACTGACGAACAATTCCTTTGTTTAAGGGGTCTCTTTTCTTGGATGGAGTCATACTTCGATGCTTGCTCGGATTTTCTCAAGCCATGTATATTCTATCTTTCAGTCTTCCCTCTAGGCCACAACATTAGGTGGCAGCGTTTGCTGAGGCGGTGGATTGCAGAGGGTTACTCTAGATACAGATCTGGTAGTACCGCGGAGGAGAATGGGGAAACGCTCTTCTCTGAGCTTGTCAAGTTGAGCATAATCCAGCTGCAATCTCGAGTAAACAAGGTGTGCCAAGTAAATGGTTTCTTCCTTGAATACATCATCTCACGGAGAATGGAAGATAATCTTGTGTTTGCACTAGAAGATTGTTGCACCTTGAACTCGCAACTTGCAGGACAACACCTCACCGTAAGGAGCAATTGGGTTAGAGACAAGAATTTATTTGAGAACATTGACTTCTCACGCTTACGGTCTCTCACGGTGTTTGGAGAGTGGATGCCATTCATCATCTCTCCCAGTGTCGATATGAGACTGATTCGAGTGCTGGATCTGGAGGACACAACAGGTGTGACAGATAGTGACCTTGAGAAGATTGGGAAGGCCTTTTCTCGGCTTAAATTTCTATCCGTACGAGGATGTAAAGAGATAAGGCGTGTCCCAAAATCATTGGGTGGCTTGAGGCAGCTTCAGACTCTGGATGTTAGAGGCACCTCCGTGGTTACACTGCCATCTGTTATCATGAAGCTAGAGAAGCTGCAATACATTCGTGCCGGTACCATTGTACCATCACATGAATGGACATCAGCACAACACGGTAACATTGATGGCACATCAACACAACTAGAAGACATGACAACAGAGCTGCCAGCAGGCACAGATGAGCTACAAACGTCAACACTAAATGAAAGCCATGATGGCATGACCATAAGCCTGTCAGCAGCCGCATATGAGATCCAAGCATCAACACCGCTAGAACGCATGACGGCCGAGCTGCCAGCAGGCACAGATGAGCTACAAACATCAACACCATTTGAAAGCCGTGATGGCATGACCATAAGCCTGCTAGCAGCCGCAGATGAGATCCAAGCGTCCACACCGCTAGAAGGCATGACAGCAGACCTGGTAACAGACAGAGATCAACAAATGTCAACACCACTTGAAGGCCGTGATGGCATGACCATAAGCCTGCCAAACGCAGATGAGATCCAAGCATCTACACAGCTGGAAGGCCATGATGTCACGACCACAAGTATGCCAATAAGATCACATGAGGTCCTGACATCAACGTGCAGCCCGGCGAGTGCTTTTGTATCCTTATTGTCCAAGTTCCGTGGTGGGCGCCAAATTGATAGCAGTGTTGAGATTTCTGCAGGGATTGGAAAGCTAAAGGCCTTACATACCCTCGGTGTTGTAAATGTGAGTGGTGCAGGTGGGAAGGCCATCCTAAATGAGCTCAAGATGCTTACTCAGTTGCGCAAGCTCAGGTTGTCGGGCATAAACAGCGGGAACATGAAGGAGTTGTGTTCTGTCATATCAGGTCACCGCCATCTGGAGTCCTTGTCACTCCGAATTGACAAGGGTAAGGATGGCAGATTCCTTTGTTTGGATGACCTCTCCCAGCCACCCAAGACACTAAGGAGCCTCAAGCTGTACGGACATGTACATGGATTGCCCGTGTGGATGAAGCAGTTGGACAATCTCAGAAAGTTGGATCTTGAGATGACCATACTACCGCAAGATGACTTATCTGTCATTGATGAATTGACTTATAAAGATATCTTGCATCGTCTTTGTCTCAAGCCTGCAATTCAAGATGGACTCCCTTTTAACATTTGGCATGAGTCTCCAACTCATTATGGCTGTACCTTCAACTTATGGGTCCTCAAGCTTGATTGCAGCTCCAGTATACATATCATTTTTGATAGGTGGATAACATGTTCTGTTGAGCTTCTGATAGTTCACTGCTCTCGTGGGTCATGTGTGCGCATCTCTGGGCTTGATTATCTGCCTCGACTCAAGGAAGTGTGGCTAAAGGGTTGGTATGACGATGTAACCAAGCAAGACTTGCAGCGCCAAATCGATGGGCGGGACCCGGAATGTACGAAAGCCGTGTTGATACTGGAGAAACCGCCTTCCTCCTTATGAATGTGTAGTGATCGAGCACGAGAATACATTGTACTCGAAACATGGCCGGTAATACTCATGGCCCCTGTATTCCCGAATCAGCAGGCCACATAACACGGGAGATTTGCTTATTTGCCACGTATTACTTCGGGCTTTGCATATTTGCCACATATTAGTTTGCCTTTGCATATTTGCCACACATTAGATGGAATCCTTGCTGATTTGCCCTTTCTCCCGTTTGCAGATTTTCTAATTTAATTAACTCAACAATTAATTGTCAATAGACCTTCCTACCCCTGTGGCAAACTTGTAAAACTTTGGCTGAAGCCAGAACAAGGCAGCTGGAACGAACCGGCTCGGTCAATCCACTCAACCACAGTTTTTTCACTTCGTCCCATTCGTCTCACTCGTCGCGAGCATAGAGAGGCCGGAGAACCATGGAAGGCGCAGGGCCTTCACCCGGCGGCGACCATGGAAGGCGCGTCCCGCCGCCTTCCGGCGGCGACCGTGGACAGGACGGCCCAAAACGGACTGCCCAACGTGTCCGTTTGGATCACCGCGTTGGAGATGCCCTTAGCGAATTTATGTGATTTGGATGGTTCAGATTTTATGGATCTGTCCCCTTCTGGGACTTTTAGAGCATCTCCAAAGCGTCCCAAAAGAGATTTGGGGCGCCTCGGACAAAAAAAGTTCACAGCCGCGCGTCCAAAGTCTCTTTTTGTCCGGCGCGGCTCGATATGGTGTCCGGCGCCCCGAGCCAGTACCCGCTACACAGGAGGATGCTCCGGGCACGTCGAACACAACAAAAAGCGAGGCGAAGAGACGCGGGCCCGACGCGTCAGTGGCTCGGAAGCCTAAAACCCCGTCGCCTACATTTGATCAAGCGACGTTAATGGCGTCTCAGATTTTCTAGGCGACGCAGGGACGTGTCTCGTCGTGCATGGCCGCGTGGCCGTCCGCGCCGACGTTTATTGCGTCCAACGACCCGCTGCCGCTTCGCCTACCGCCGTTGTACATTAAGAGCGCCCCTGCGGTTCTTGTTCATCCTAATCTCTCGCCGCTTCCAAATCTTCTCCTCACCGCTCCAACCGCTACGCAATGTTGTCGTCCTCCCGCAAGATTGCCGCGGCGAACGGCTTCGGCCGCGACAGCCTCACCGTGCCGGAGGCGTGGGCGCTGTAGCGCGCGGGATATCCCGTCCCGCCGGACATGCGCCTGCCAAGCAGCGGCGGGTGGAGGATGGCCGTCAACGGCATAGGCGTCTCACCGCCGCCGCCGCCTGGCATGGAGCGTTGGAGGGACTCCATCAGGGCCCGCCGGTCTGCACTCACTGCCGACGAGCGGGATCCGACGTGGGCGGCCACCGGCAACAACGCCTGGTGGGTCGCCTACTTCCAGGCGCGCAGTACGACATGGAGATGAACAACACCACCGGCCTCGTCGGCCGGCCGAACAGCTGGAACAAGGACGGGTGCGTCCTGTTCTGGGGCGTTCCGGAGCGCACCCTGGAGAACGTCATTGACGGCATCCACAATGGCGCTCCAAGGTTAGAGGCGCCGTCCTCACCGCCACCGTCTCCCGCAGCGCGCTGGCAGCCGAGGAGGACGTACTCGTCCTCCTCCAACTCTTCCTCGTCAAGGCCGGCTCGATCGACGCCATCCTCGTCGCACCGCTCCGCGCCCTACACCGTCCCCAAGCGCGAGGTGAAGGAGGAGCCGGAGTTCGCGGCGACGCTCGTCAATCCAAGGCGCGGTGGCAGCAGCAAAGGCGCGCGGCGCCGCCCTCCTCATCCCGAAGCCGGAGGTAAAGGAGGAGTAGGACGATGAGGCAACGGCGAAGGCGGCACTGCTGGCGGAATACGAGCGGCAGCAGCGGCTCATCGCGAGCAGTGACAACCCCGAGGACCGCCCAGGGCTACGAGCGGCGTGCTTGGCGTCGCTCAACGATAAGGACGCCTAGAGGGGCGACCTCGACACGGCGATCGCCATGTCCATCCGCGACTCCGGGAAGCCGCTCGTGGACCTCACCGACGACGGTGAGGTTGGACTAAGCGGCCTGGTGAAGGACGAGCCCGTCGACGAGCCCGACGAGCGCGTCAAGCAGGAGGTCGTCACCGACGACATGTACAACTTCCATCAGTACTACGGCTGGCCGCCGCAAGTACTTCAAGATTAGGGTTTAGTTTAAATTTAATCGAATTTCGTTCGAATCTATGTAATCAAGTTTGGATGAATTCGCTCAAGTTTTAAATTTCTAAAATTTTGTTTGGAGGACGCGGCTGGGGAGCGACGTCCCCCAAACGCGGCACGAACAAAACACGTCCCCTAAAATGCTCGATCCGCCGTCGTTTGGGGACGGTTTGGCGACTCGACTGGAGGTGCTCTTATATTAGTGGAGATGGAGATTAGTAGAGATATTAGTGGAGATTAAACGCTTCTATCAGAATGTGCAGACTTTCAGTGGAACTTTCAACTTAGAGCATCTCCAACAGGCGCGCTAAAACTAAGAATCTGCGCGCGGTAAACAGCTAGCGTGCGCTGTGCTGATTTTCCCCCGCCGGACGCGCTAATATGCAGCGCGTGCGCGGGCTGAAAAAATGGTCCTCCGCTGGGCGCGGCAAAATACAGCGCGTGCGGGCGCGGAAAACAGCTTTCTAGACTATTTTGCATTCACAAAGATCAAATAATCACACATAATTCATGAAACAAATGACACAAAGTGCAACATACATCACATAGTTCAACAACGACACATAAAATGACGTAGTTCAACAATGACACACGACATATGGTTCAAATGGACAAAGTGGAACACATAATGCATATCACAAATGCATATCACACTTCCGCATTTTCCAAGTCAACACCTTCTTCTTGTTCCTCGTCATCTTGGGTTGAAGGAGGAATAGTAGCATTCATGGAAGACACGAAGCCTCCCGGTGGTGCTCCCATACTCCCATACACACCACTCACCGAGCCTCCCATAGTCCCTCCAAACACTCCATAGTCCCTCCAAACACTCCTCCATAGCTTGGTCCTCCCATGCCAGTCATGCCTCCGTAGCCTCCCATGCCGGCCATGCCTCCCATGCCGGCCATGGGCATGCTTCCCATGCCGGCCATGCCTCCCATGGTGGGCATGGCCATGCTTCCCATGTCGGACATGCCTCCCATGCCGGTCATGCCTCCCATGCCTCCTCCAAACATGCCTCCTCCAAACATGCCGGTAGTGGAAGTTTTCATGTTGGCTACCAACAATCTCTTTTTGGCCAACACTTCATCGCGAAGAAGGTTGATGTATTCCTTTTGCCTCTCATCCATATGGGAAGTATCCATCAAGAAAAGCTTTCTCTCCTCCTCCGCTAGGCGTGCATGCTCCTCGGTGGCTTGCCTCTTCTCCTCCAAATCCAACTTCCTCTCCTTGTTGGCGGCAATCCTCTCCTCCAAAGCGTCTCTCCTAGCTTCAATAGCATCCATAGCCTCTTTCTCCAAGTTTCGTTGCATCTTTCTATCTTCATTTTCTTGCAACCTTGCATTTGTAATCCTTTCCATAGCCATGGCAATGTCATCATCTCCGGCCTTCTTTCCCTTCATTTCTTTGGCGGTCTTCCTACCATGCACATTCCTCCGCCCATTGTTGACGGAGTGAGGAGTGGAGCTTCTCTTCTTCCCTTCATCACTTGAATCATCATCATCGATGATTGTTGCATCACCGGTAGCATTGGTCGCCATAGTTGCCGCATCCAACTTGTCGCGCGTCTTCCACTTCTCTTCATTCCCTAGCACTTCATAGCAATGATGCAAGGTGAATGGCTTGCCAAGAATCTTGTTGCCTTTCTTGTTCTTCTTTCCCACATCCCTAAACAATCCTTGAGACATGGAGTTCTACACATATGCGGAAAAGAAAATAGATGAGCTATATGAAGTAGAACCGTATTCTTCTCATATGAAGGACGGAGGCGCCGGCTGGTTCGTCGTCGTCGGAGGAGGAGGAGGCGCCTGGTTCGTCGTCGGAGGAGGATGCTGCGGTCGGCGGGTGACGGGCGCCTTCGCTTTCTTCGGCGGCGCGACGGAGGCGGGACCGATGTGCGGCCGTTTGGTCGACGGTGCCTTCCCCCTCCTCGGCGTGGGCCGCGCGTTGCCGGCGCCCTGCGCGGCCATCTGCGCGGCGGCGCGCTGTGTGCGACGGCCGCCGCGCGGCGGGACGAAGAGCGCGCGCGCAGCGAGCCGGCTGCATTGCCGCCGTCGGCGCCGCCGCTAGGGTTTGGCGGCGCGCGGCGAGCGGTGGCGGCGGCGGAGGGCGGGACGAGCAGGGAGGGGTCGGTGGGTTGCCGGAGGGTCGTCCATCGTCGGGATTTCGCCGGCGGCGCGCGGAGACGACGGATTGGGCGCTCGGGCGGCGACGCGGAAGAGGAAGTTTCAGCGCGGGGGTTTTTTCGCGCTTGGACGAGCGATGCTGCGCGCTGTAGCCGACGCGTCAGATATGCCTCTCCGGTTTGTGCAAAACGCCGCGCGTGCTAAAAATTTTACAGCGCCGCGCCGCCTCATTCCCTCCGCACGCGCTATATCGAACGTTTTTTTTTTTGCCGCGCGGCCTATATAGCGCGTCTGTTGGAGATGTTACAGAGCTTCTCCCAGAAGACACTCGAATTAACATCTGACGCAGACCAGAAGAAATCGAGCAATACAGATTTCTTCGTGGAGGTCGTTAGGATATCGCGCGTGGCAGTTGGAGAGCTGTAAAGGTACCTTCGTCGTACTCCGTTGACGATCCGCTCGTGAGCTGCGTACGGCAGGCAATACCGTACCATCGCGTGCGCCGGAGACGGAAAATATCACACCGGCGAGCTAAAAGGCGACGGAACCACTCCCCAGATCGGGGAAACACGAGAGCTGCGTTCTCTCCACCGCGCGCGCGCGCTCGTGGCCCTGGCCAGGCAACGCCACGCACCCATGGATTACGAGCGAGGCGTTGCCGTTCGCGGGCGGCCGGAAAGCCGGCGGGCGGCTTACCCGGAAGGGAAGGGGGGAGGAGGGGCGGCCATCTGTCGCTGTAGCCATGGCTGCCATGCGTGCTCGGCGTGCGTATATATAGCGGCGGATCGACGGAGAGCTTCTCACTGCTCCAATTCCCATTCGGCCATTCCTCCGGTGTTCCCCAGCCTCCGCCTCTGCCTGCCCCGCTCCCGGACTTTGCTCTGCCTCTTCAGATCTGCTGCTCCTGCTCCTGCTTCGTCTGCGCCCTGAGGTGAGTGATGAATCTCCAAGCGGCAGCTCTCTCCTGCTCCATTTTTTTTTCTCTTTTATTTCGTGACGAGGTACTCCGTACTAAATAGTAAATAGCTTAGGCGGTCGCCCGCTCGCCGCTGTCGAATTGGCCGGCCGCTGGTAGGATGCTATATGGGAGCGTCAATCTCTGAGTCAGACTTTGAAATTCTTTCTTATTTCGAAGTGCACCGAGTGTTGATTCGATGTCCAATTAAAGTTAAAACCTGAGTAATTGCACATTGGTATAAGGTAGTACCATTTGGTTGGGTTAGAGAGAGCTTGTACATCGAAACTACTCTAGGTACAACAGTACAATTGCACATTTTCACAAGCCCTGTACGATTTGGTTGGCTTGGAGATAACTGCTTCCCATTAACAGACTTAGAAATAGCAAATCTCTAGAACACATTGTTTTGGTGTTGCACTCCTAGAGGGCGAGAATAACATTGCTGGATGGAAAGCAGAGGCGCCTACCTGGGAACTTAAGAACGGCACTCATACTAGAGCCAAAACCAGTATTTGTTGGGCTTTGATTATTTTCTCTTGTATAATGTCACTCACATGTTTCATTTTCTAAACAGGAAATGGCGACGAAGGTGGATGCTCCGAACGGCATGAGAAACAATGGCAAGCACTACTACACGATGTGTCAGACCATGTTCGAGATCGACACCAAGTACGTGCCGATCATGCCCATCGGGAGAGGATCCTACGGTACCGTATGCTCGTCGATAAACCAGGAGACCAACGAGAAGGTCGCGATAAAAAAGATAAACAATGTCTTCAACAACCGGATGGATGCGCTCAGGACGCTCCGCGAGATGAAGCTCCTTCGGCACTTGCGTCACGAGAATGTTATTTCTTTGAAGGATATAATGATGCCCCTACGTAGGAGGAGCTTCAAGGATGTGTATCTGGTCTCCGAACTCATGGACACGGATCTGGATAAGGTAATCATGTCGTCACAGCCGCTTTCCAACGAGCACTGCCAATATTTCCTTTTTCAGGTAAGCGTGGGCTCTGTTTTTCATTCTTACCTTTGCTTACCGCCTAGCCACTTGCTCTGTTTGCCATTCTGCCATATTTTCATAAGGTAGTTTATTATTCACACCTCAATCTTTATTTGGGAGTCATGGTTATGGGTTGCTAGGCATAGCAGTGCCATGAGTTTATGTGATTTTTTTCCTTGCGATACGAATCAATGTAGGTCTGATAATTTTCACAACCTTCAAATTATGAGATAGAATGGTTTGTTTGTGCTCCTATGCCAACTTGCATTAGTACATGGTCAATTTAAAGTTGTTGACTTCCAACTAGTTAAGTTACCAAATATTGATCTGCTTATTCATGGAAGCACCGGTTAACTTCAGTATGTCTAGTATGTAGGAGCTTCTACGGCTGCTCTAAATACATGTCAGATTTGCATAAACATATACAACTTAAGCCTCTCCATAAATTACATTACTTGGGAAGCTATGCATAGATACCAAACTTGAGCATCTTGTAGAGGACCAATATTTACCTGCTCGACTTGCTAATTATTTTAGTATGTTATACTGCTGTGTATTTGGATTTTGTACTGATTGTTTCACACTTTCGACTCATTTGGCCAATCAATAATCTAAGATGCCGCCTTTTCTTGACTGCAGCTCCTCCGAGGGTTGAAATGTCTTCATTCAGCAGGGATACTCCATAGGGATCTGAAACCAGGGAACCTTCTGATTAATGGAAACTCTGATCTGAAGATCTGTGACTTTGGTCTTGCTCGCACAGATAATAGTGAAGGCCAATTGATGACTCAGTATGTTGTCACTCGTCCGTATAGAGCTCCCGAGCTGCTGCTCGGTTGCGACAACTATGGCACCGCCATAGATGTCTGGTCAGTTGGCTGTATATTTGCTGAGCTACTTGGCCGCAAGACTATCTTTCCAGGAGCTGATTGCCTAACTCAGCTCAAGCTTATAGTCAACGTTCTTGGCACCATGAATGATGGTGACCTTGAGTTCATTGACAACCAAAGGGGTCGCAACTACATCAAATCCCTTCCATACACCCCCGGGATTCCCCTCTATAACATGTACCCACAAGCGCACCCTCTTGCCATTGATCTGTTGCAGAAGATGCTTATCTTCGATCCTTCCAAAAGGATTAGTGTCATTGAGGCTTTGGAGCACCCCTACATGGCGGCGTTGTATGATCCAAGTGCAAACCCTCCTGGTCAGGTGCCCATCGATCTTGATATAGATGAGAACCTCGGCTTAGATATGATCCGAGAAATGTTGTGGCAGGAGATGCTCCAGTACCACCGGAGGCCGTCAAAATGGAAAATATTTAACAAGTAGATATGCTCAGGTACGCCTGGAGAGGCGACGGCTTGTTCCGATGTTGTGTGCTTGTGTCGTCCGTGTTACATCGGATTCCTGTTAGAAGTCGTTTGGAAGTCAGGCTTTTATTTCATTTGTATCATCTTGAAATGAATACATATATTTATTTTATTTACATTGTAATTCTAGAAATGGACACTTGTTTGGTTGCCACAGGAATTGCAAATGATAGTAGAATTCAATATTGAATTTGTAAATGTCTTCCATGGAGAAACGTGAATGACAGGTCTCAGCTTGGAATTGTGGAATTGAGTTTATCAATGGTGTCAGTTTGCTGGATTTTCTAAATAAAATGACGGCCCAATTCTGTGGCAACCAAACAACCTACCTATGGAATTTCAAAATGAATTCCAAAATTTCAGATTCAAATGGCAAATGATAGATACCAAACGACTTCTTAGAGCTCCTGCCCGTGCACGGCAGCAGGATATAGTATTGCAGTCGCACCAAGATCACTGCCGGAGACTGCCCAAATTGACCGGCAGCAGCAATGGACGTCCATCTTTGCAAGGAGACGTTGTACATGGATCACTGGTAGCAGCATCACTTTCAAAAACGAGGTAGCTCTCGCATTAGCTAGCTGGGATTGAGATGACAAACTGTTAGAAATAAAATAGCTTTGATACTAAGCTAACGAGGTAGTTATTATAGCTAGGTCTTAAGCTAAGTACGTAGGCAGTTAATTTTGTCCAAACATTACAATCTCTAAGGGATACCTTTGTAACCGTCATATAGACGTCTGTATGGTGGGTATATATACCCCCAATAATCATCAATGAAAAACTGAATCTCTTAATCATTAGTTTTTAAACACAAACATGAAATTATCAAATTAAGTGTAGAAGAAGCGGAAAGTAAACATCGAAAGATTTTAATTTTCTCATAGCAATAAATAGTTGTTTATTGGACGCTGTTGTGATTCATGTGTGTCTCAGTGTCTCACTGATCAGTGTTCTGCATGTATTGAACGAACCTGCTGGATTTGGATGTGTTTGCCGTAAAAAAATTAGACGGAAATAGCAAATGTCTGGGTACAGCCTAGAGCCCTAGGGTAGTTGCAGGCCTATATTATACTCTACTACTGGTATCTGACTGACATTGACAACGATGTACCCTATATTACTAGTAGATCTTTGGTGTTTTTTTTTTGTGCACCAAGAAGGGGTCTAGTAGACCCAGAAGAATATCATAAGTGGTGGTACAGAATTACAAGCAGGCTTTTTTATATCACTCGCCCTAAAGAACCAGATATTTGAAGATAAGGCCTGCCATATTACAGAAAACACCCTAGGACTAAAGATGAAAACGCAATCGAGTCCATGGGCGTCACCACCACGAGTCGCCGGCGTCCTCCAAGCGTTGCCGCCGAGAAACAGGGCGCAGATGACCGAACGCCCAAGTCCGGCGAAGATCTGTCGCTGTTGGAATCCTTGGAGCCACCGGGGACGCACCACTTGGCAGCAGCAACGCACCGAGCTCCAGCAGGAAGGAAGCTGCAGGGCCTCCAGATCGGAGGGTGATGATTCGAGGCCGCCATGCCGGCCATGGATAGCGAGAGGCAAGAAGACCTCTAGCTGTGAAGCTCCGTGAAGAAGTAGAACCACCGCCACCGCCACTCCGTCGATCTGCAAAGGACCGAGCCATCAAGGATTGCTCCGCCTTCTCCACCACCATGGTGGCCAGGAAGAGCAAGATCCAGGACGAATCTGTCCAGATAGAGAGAGAAAGCAGATAGGATTATTGCAGGGATTGTGGAAGCGCCGCCGCCCTCCGGCTCCGGCTCCGACCATCGGAGCGCCGCGTCGAGCAGCCAGATGGCCACAGGCCACCGGGAGCCTCTCCATCTCCACCGTGACCATATCCCCATGGGCATAAAGCCATTCTCCACATGGGTAAAGTAGCTAGATCTACACCTAATACTAAACCTATCTAATCCGGCGTCCATCCTTGACCATCTCCGGCTGGCTAATCCGGAGGAGGAGGCCTCGGAGCGGCCCAGCCAACGAAAAGCGACTCTCAACTACTATAGCTGGACGAGAGGGGGAGGAGGGAATCAGAACTGCATTATTTTACATCTTGGTTCAGATCTTTGGTGTAAGAATTATCGTTTTCGCCAAATTGATGACTACTTTATGCGTGTCCTTTTTAAAATCTTAAAATACTGACGTTTATCCATTCTAAGCTATGATGTCCGAAACTAACTTTTCAAATATAGGCTTTTTGCAGATCAACTCCCCTCGCAAAACACTACCTCCCTTGCCGCCCCCCTCCCAAGCGGCGGCGGAGGGCCCCGTCCCCAAGCCCCAGCAGCCGTCCCTCAGGCCGCCGCTGCTTCCGTCTCCGGTGATGGTGGCGGCGCCCCTCTCGTCAAAGGGCGATGGGGTGGAGAGGACTTCCGCGGCGGCACATCATGGGAGGCGGTGAGGCGAAGGCTGAGAATGTCGGGCGGCGCGGCTGCTTGACCGTTGCCTGATGCACTTCGCCGATCCGCATGGAGGAGTGGATGGAGCGTGGCGGCCGGCGGTTCGGCGGTGGCGGTGATCTACGCATGATTTGGGTCCTCTAGGTCCCAATCGTCGCAGGATCCAGGGCTTCGGCAAATCCATCGTCGGTGCTTTGCGCCGCCTCTTCTTCTCTGGTGATCCGGCAGGAGTGACTGGCAGCGTGGGGGCTGCTAGTCTAGCTTTGTTTTGGTGGCGGTCCTCGGGTTTCTCGCATGCGAAGATGAAGACCTACCGGAGGTCAGTCTGCTTTGATATGGCTGGAGTGATGAGTTTCGGAAAGCTCCGTCGGCGAATGGACCAGTGCATCTTTTGCCTGGAGTTTGTTGGATCGGTGGTATTCGGTCGCGCGCACCCATGCTTTTGTTCCTACCGTTTGGTTCCAGAGGGAGCGGCGCGAAGCTCTATTCCGTGTTCACATCAAATGACTTTTTGGTCCATGGTGAAGTCAGAAGAAGGAATATCATGAAGGCCGGATTGGTGGACTAGCTAATGGAGGTTCAAGTCCCCGCGATGTTGAGGGACTTGCTTGGCTTTCTGGGCTCCCCAAAAGTGGTATGAAAGTGGGGACGACAGCACAGGTGAAATTCAGAGTCCTACCTTTCAGGGTGAAAACCCAAGATCTGGCCTTAATTGGTTGTGCCTAGCAATGACCTTGTTGGAGGCAATATTTTAAGAGTGGGGACTATCTTCAGGGTGAAAACTTAAGACCATTGGTGCAGGTTTGGGGTGTGGCGCTCGCCTGGAGTTACTTGATGATCACATGGAGGGCGCTCATCCTGATAGCGATAAGGCGCACAACGACGTCGATCGCATGCACGTCGATCGCATGCACGTCGATCACGTGCTCTCCTCGTCTAGCCATGCACCTCAGGCCGACGACGGCCCGTCTACGCCCTCTGCATCGTCCGGACCACCTCCGCCCGACGGCCCATCTGCGCCATCGCCTGGTTCGGCTACGTCAACCACGTCGCCTCCTGAGAGCTCTTCGTCGCCCGCCCTGCTCCTCGCCCAGGCGTTACCACGCGCCTAATGTGTGGTGTCCGTCATCCCAAGACATGCACTGATGGAACCATTGCGTGGCATACTGCTCGTACGGATGATCTTGTTCACAATGAGCCTCGTGGTCATCAAGATGCCATGTCATGTGCTCACTGGCGTGCATCTATGGAAGCTGAATGCTCAGCACTACAGACCAACAATACTTGGCGGCTAGTTCCTCCTCGGCCTGGTGTCAACATCATTGACTGCAAGTGGGTGTTTAAGATTAAGCAGAAGTCAGATGGTACTATAGAGAGATATAAGGCCCAACTGGTTGCTAAAGGCTTGAAGCAGCGCTATGGCCTTGACTATGAAGATACCTTCAGTCCGGTTGTTAAACCGACTATTATTCGTCTTCTTCTATCCATGGCTCTTACTCAGGGGTGGCATCTTCGGCAGTTGGATATTCAGAATGCCTTTTTACATGGAGTTCTTGAAGAAGAGGTCTATATGCGTCAACCTCCTGGCTTTGAGGATCATTCACACCCTCAGTACATGTGTCGTCTTGACAGTGCTCTTTATGGACTTAAACAGGCTCCTCGCGCTTGCCATGCCCGTCTTAGCTCTTTTCTCCATGGTCTTGGATTTGCGGCGTCTACGGATGACACATCTCTCTTCATTCTTCGGAAATCGGCCCTTACCATCTATTTATTGGTCTATGTTGATGATATTATTGTAGTAAGCTCTTCATCTACCGCTATTGATCGTCTCCTCCATCAGCTTGGTACTTCGTTTGCACTCAAAGATCTTGGAGAATTACACTACTTCCTTGGTATTGAAGTGCAGCGCTCCCCTGGTCGTCTCCATCTGAGTCAGCATAAGTATGCATTGGAGCTTTTGTGACGGGATGGTCTTCTTAAGTCCACTCCGGTATCTACACCTATGTGTTCTACTGATAAGCTTAGCTCTACAGATGGCACACTACTTTCAGTTGAGGAGTCTACACGCTATCACAGCATTGTTGGCGGTTTACAGTACCTTACTATGACGAGACTTGACTTATCATTTGCTGAACAAGGTGTGTCAATATCTATCTGCACCGCGATGTTCTCATTGGGCAGCATTTAAACGTATTTTGCACTATGTTCAGGGCACCTTGTCTTATGGTATGTTATTGAGACATCCTACCTCGTCTCCTGATCTCCTGTCTGCTTTTTCTGATGCGGACTGATGATCGACGATCAACCGGGGGATATGCCGTCTTTTATGGTGGTAACCTGGTTTCTTGGAGTGCTCGTAAACAGGCCACTGTATCTTGTTCCAGTACAGAGTCTGAGTATAAAGCACTTGCTAATGCTACTGGAGAGTTGATTTGGGTACATGCTCTACTGGCTGAACTTGGGGTGTCTCAAAGAAGTTCGCCAGTCTTATGGTGTGACAATGTTGGAGCAACTTTTCTCTCGTCCAATCATGTGTTTCATGCTCGTACTAAGCACATAGAGGTGGATTTTCATTCTGTTCGAGAAAGGGTTGCCTAGAAGTTTCTACAGATTCGGTTTATCTCCTCCAAGAATCAGCTAGCTGATATATTCACTAAACCTCTCCCTTTGCCATTGTTTCGGTTTTGTAGACACAATCTCAACCTTGCTACTCCTGGCTAAAATTGAGGGAGGGTGATAAAGTGTATATTTTACACGTATCGGCATGGTATCGTATATAAACCAACCATATACAACTCTGTAATCTACCCCTATATATATATATGTGTGATATGCTGGCCCTTGTACGGTGCTAAGGAAATACCCCTACATCGATTACCCTACGTTTTCAAACCTAGCCACCACATGGGAAGTCATACCCTCCTCCTCCCTCCCCTCACCTGGCACGCATCACCTCTCTTTCTTATGCCACTTGTTTACATAAGAACAAAAGAATCAAAACGATTTTCAATTTATATTAAGTACTATGAATTTGATGGGAATGTCATCAATATAAGATAAAATGGATAAAGTATCACCTAATTTGTTTCCGATGAAAGAGTAGTAAGTAACCCTTCAAGCATTATAATTAGATATTACGCGGGGCAGTAGGAAAGGCTAACCCCGGTGTACCTTTTGGCCACAATAGTTCCAAAAAGTTGTGCATCCTACTCACTCATGAGTTGTGTAAGCATAACCAATCGCTTGCCACGAATTAGTTACTGAACAAGTATAGCAAGTGACACAAATGATATCATTGAAGTCACCTAGAACAACTCTCTTCTTCTTAATTATGGGAAAATGTAAAGCTTTTTGCCTAATTTATTTGTCGATAAAAGAGTAGACTAAGATTTGTTAGTAATTTCCATGGATAGCGTTCCTCCACTAGCACATTAAGTGTGGCGGTAGGAAAGGGTGAACCTACGGCGTACCATACCATTTTGCCCACTAGAGATCCAAAAGGTTGGCAAGCTAGTCACTCTTGAGTTGTGTAAGCGTAACCACTAACTAACCAGTCACCGTGTTGGTTACTAAACAAGTACTTCCTCCGTCTCGATTTACTAGTCTTTTTCGTATCCCTAGGTCGCCAATTTAATCTATATAATTGAAATTATATAATGCAAAAAATTATATCATTAGAAAATAAAACATTTAAACTTTCTAATGATATAATTTTTATAATATAACTAATGCTAACTTGATCAAATTTGCGATATAAGGATACGCGCACGCCTATAAACTATGAGAGAGGGAGTACAACAAGTGACACGGATGATACACTGAAGCCACCTAGAACAACTCTCTTCTCCTTACTTAATGGAAAATGTGATTTTTCCCGTTGTTTAAAGGAGATACTCCAACACATAGGGGGAGTTTGGTAGGCTGCATAAGATTTATGGCTCACTAAGCCAGTGAGATGGGACTCCCATCTCGTTCCGGATGAGCTCCGTTTCACAAATCGTACATCATTTAATAGGCTGGGTTGCATCGGGTGGCACCCAAGTGACACTTTGATTGGTTGGTCGCATGATTTCGTAGCCTCACCTACATGGCAACATGGTGACCTTACCTCACATATCACAAGACCACCATGGCACTGCCATTCACAAGCTTCGGCACGTCGGCGATGGCACCGCCGGTCAAAAGCATCACCATGTCGCCGATCACGAAGATGAAGACCACCATGACACCGCCGGTGACGTTAGTCACAAGCATGGGCACGTCGCTGACCACGAAGACGAACACCACCATGACACCGTTGGTCACGCCGGTCACAAGCATCACCATGTCGCCGACCACGAAGACAAACACCACCAGGACACCGCCGGTCACGCGGTCACAAGTATGGGCACCTCACCGACCACGAAGACGAACACCACCATAACACCGTCGGTGACGCCGGTCACAAGCATCACGATGTCGGCGACCATGAAGACGAACACTACCAGGACACCGTCGGTCACGGCAGTCACAAGCATGGGCACATCGACGACCACGAAGACGAACACCACCATGACATCGTCGGTCACAGCACGTCGCCGACCACGAAGACGAACACCACCATGACTCCACCACCATGGATTATCACCTTTCACTTCTCACCTATCATCACCACGTCGCCGTCCATGAAGATGGCGAGTCAGAAGTTGATCAAAAGTAGTCCAAACCTTACTCACACATATGTACAGATTACAGTATACATGTGAGTCATTTATGTATCAGTGTATGTACACCGAAACAAAAACCTGTCAACATGAAAATCATGCGTAATGGTGAGGTGAACCTACTCCTCAAAGAAAATTTTAAACGGTTGAACGTGTGTAACGAATTTGGCAAAATTCACTTAAAACTTCATACACAAAATTGATGATTTACGACCGATGAAACTCGAAACCGATTGTGGAAATTGATTTTTATCATCGACACACATCTTTTTCGTGCACAACTTATTTCAATTCGGACTATATTTGTGTTGATTTGGGAGAGAGTGTATGGAATAGTATAAGGGAGAGTGAGGGTAAGCAACAACTCATGCAACCGTTGCATTAGTGGAGCCAAAGTAGCGCGAGAACAGGCCTGGAGAAACTAGTGATTCAAGCGTTCCTCTAGATGCAGGCAAAACACTGCTTTGAGAACCGTATGATGCAACAACGTGAATAAACCAACAACCAAACGGGCCGAAAATTACTGACCCGATGCGAGCCACAGAGCATGCAGGCCACCAAACGCGCCCATAAGCAGTATACAATAGCATCAAAGTGCGTTCTGGAGAAAAAAGATCGACATATCATTTTTAACAGTTCAACTCTTATGATTTTATTTACTCTCTAAAGATATTGAGGATTGGCGGGAACGGTTTAGCCCGTAAAATCTAAAAGTTTACTCTAGGGATAGATGTCTTAATTTGCTTCCTGCATACGAGAGCATATCTAGTGCTACCACCTCTTTGCATGCTACCGTGCTACCGTATAAAAAAACATATTTTATACGTGTTAAAAAATTATACGAAAAAATGTGAGTACTCATGAAGCATGTCCCTACAACATCTCAAAATTTCATATCCAAAATCGACATGGACACTGAGAAACAAAAAAGAGAAAATCAGCATGAATAGTGCTACCTAGTGTCACAAAAAGACAAATCAGAAAATGTACATTTCGGCTTGGAAGGTTCATTTTTTTAGCGGCGAGCCCAAGGAAATTAAGGTGAAATGGCTAATTCAACAGAACAAGAAGAAATACGTTCAAACTTAGGATAAATTTAGAGATATTATATAGACGAGTTCCGTACATATAGACCGAATTCGTAATATATTTGAATTCGGCTAGAGCGAATATGAACTAAACGTAAAAACACGTCATTCTACATGCTGAAATGGCGGTAGAACGCCGTGTAGTCGGTGTCGTCGTTGGAGTCGCCGGCGTCCTCGGGTGGCGGCGCCTGCTGGCTGTTGTTCTGGCCGGGGGCTCCCCAACGGCTGGAACCCGGCCCAGGGTCGCCGTGGCGTGGCGGTGACGGCGTCAGCCGGTACCACTCATCCTTGATGGATCCTCCAACTTGATGAGCGGCGCTCCACGGGCGGGTGCGACGCAGGCGGCGTGGAGCCGCGCAGCCGCCAGGTCTAGAAGACGCCGCTGCTGCTCTGCCTTCTCCCTCTCCTAGTACTTCCAGGACCAGGCGAGCGCCGCGTCCATGGGGAGGGCGTTGTCGGCGGGGACGAGGTCGTCGATCGACCTCGCGATGGTCTCGCGGATGGCGGCGGCCTCGGCCTGCGCGGCCTCCTCGGCAGCGAGGTCGGAAGCCGCTGCGGCCGATGCGTCCTCCTTCTTCGTCTTCCTCTTTCGGCCGTGTGACGGAGAGGAGGCGCCCCCCTCGCGGATGGCTGATGCACCCTCTGGTTGGCGGTGGGGAGGGCGGCTCCTTCTTGACGGCGCACAGGGAGGTCGTCAGCGTCACAGGAGGCACCGTTCCGCACGAACGGGATGCCGACCTTGACGCCGATCCCGACGACGGGGAAGACGCAATTCGCCGCGTCATCCAAGAGCTCCCGTGTCGGCGCGACACGAAAGGCACCGCCGTCGGCGGCGGCATCCCCAGCACGGGGAAGTTGTCGCCCTCGATGTGCGCGAGCACGTTCTTGAGGGTGCGTCCCGGCGCGCTCCACCAGCGGCGGCGGCCGGCGACATTGTTGCGTGCGGGAGGTGGGGGAGGGCCGCCATAGGCTGCCAGCTCGCAGTCGTACCAGTCGCGAAAGAACTGCGTCCAGGCCTTGTAGTTCTCTAGGAAGAAGCGCGGCTCGGCGCGCTGCTCGTCGCTCATGGTGGCGAGCACCGCCTCGATCTCCGGCACGAGGGCGTCACCTTGCGGCGGCGGAATCGGGACACCTCCCGCGCTCAGACGCCAGCCTCTAGGCGCGCGGAAGTCCGACGGCGCCGGGTAGCCCGCCATGTAGAAGAGCCGGCCCTCCCACTGCTGCAGGGAAGCCAGCCAAAGCCGTTGTTCGCTGCGCCGTCGTCGGGGAAACGGTTCGCCTTTGGAGGAGAGGAGCCGAGGTTTTTTTCGGCGACAGAAGAGTGGAGAGAGAAGGGGGACGGTGGTGGTGAATGCTGCCAGACGCGTGATAAATAGAGGGGAGCAACGCGTGAATTCGAGGAGATGGCATTAACTCGCCGCGGCGACGACTGATCGGCGGCAGGCTTTTACAGCGCGCGGAAGACGATGCGATGAGGACGACGACCGACCTCTCTCGTCGACAAGTCGGGTCCACTAGGCGCGCGGGAACCTTCCTCGACGTTTCCCACGCTTTTGTTTCCTCCGGACTTCCCGAGCGCGCCCGGGGGGCCGGGTTGACATGGACTCGCCGGATGGATGAAAGCCGAACGAAAGCGAGAATCCGAGGACGCGATTGAACCATTTTTCATCGTCCGGATGAAAAAAAGCCTACGAGCTGCCTCGTCAGGAAGATGGCTGGAGGTGCGCTATGCATCTCTTCGTCGTGGACGTAGGTGATGACTTAGGGCATGCCTAATGCATAGCCCCAGGGGTGCTGCCTCACAACTTTATCTTGGTTCGGGTGGTCCAAATTAGGTTCGGATGAGGAGGCAGCCTCTTCATCAGGAGGCAGCTTCTTCAGCCATAAAGTGAAAATGTGAGAGAAAGAGAAAACCCAAATCGAGCTTTTGAGAGAAAGACATATTAATGGGACCATAGCACTGGCATGCATATGTCGAAAGTTTTATCCAGATTCAGTTGGACAGTGCGCTTCTATCGTCACGCCCTTATCTATCCTACTTCTACGTCATACCTTTCCTGTGAATGAAGGTTCTCTCCAAAAAGTTGGGCAGCCACCAGCCAGTGACTCACATCATTGCCCTGGCGTGCGCGCGCGCATCGCTGCTCCGTGTATCGCAGGGTTCACGAGGCGGACAAAACACCGGGACGAAAAGGCCACGAAACCGCTGCCCAGATCGGCCTCCCAGAAGTCGACGCGCCTTCGTGGCCCCGCCCGGCGCCGGACACGCACGCACGGCCGTCGGGACGGAGGCGCACGCTACGCGGACGTGGGCGCATGCGGCCGCGGCCTCCGGCCTCGGCCGGAAAGCCGGCGGGCGGCTTACCGGGAATGGAAGGAGGGAGGAGGGCCGGCCATGTGTCTCCTGGCCATGTGGGCGCGGCGTGGGTATATATGGCGGCGGCTTGGACGAGCTCTCTACCTATCCCGCCGCGTGTAGCCGCCCCCTCGCTGTTTCCGAGCGGCACCGCCCCGTCGCCATCTTCCAATTCCCACTCCTCCAGCTCCAGTGCTAGTGGTATAGTAGTCCCCAGCAATTAAAAAATAGCGAGTGCGCCCGTCTGCTCGGTCGCTCTCCGCCTCCTGCCCTCCGCGTGCGCGCGCGCGTTCCCCTCCATTCCTCCCCAGCTCCCGGAAGTCCTCTCCCGGTGGACAGACCTTCAGATCGGCTGCTGCTGCTGTTCCTGCGTCCTGAGGTGAGCGATCGATTCCCCCTGGGAGATGCGAGCAGCGTCTCTCTCCCTCCATTTCTTGCACGAGTTCTTTCTTTCTTTCCTGAGGCATCTTACTGAGCTTAGGCGGCGCCGCTTGCTTGCCGCCGGCGAATTGGGCTGCTTCCGGCCGCTGCGGCTAGGATGTATGCTCGTGTTAGGTAGCAGGGCGGGAGGATTTGCGTCTAAATGCGGCAATTTTGATCCGATTGAGCTTTGAATTGCGGTGCTCTACGTCTGGGATTTGGTAGGGGAGGGTGGCTCTGATTCACAAAAGAATCACCGGCTCAGTCAAACAAATTGTGTTAGGCACTGTAGTAAAAAATCTCTGTGTTCTGTTAGTCAAACAGAATGTCTTTATCGAAAAAAAAAGTCAAACAAACTGTGGGATGGAAGCAGAGGCTGCTACAATACCATGGAAGAAGTCAAGTTCACAAGCGTCATCTGTGCGAAACTACTGCAAATCGGTGTAGCCTAAGATCGTCACTCACACTGCATGCCTGTCAACAGTAAATTAGTGAACATTTTTCCTTGCTATGCTTCCAGTGTTTTCCTTGCTATGCTTCCAGTGTTTTCCTTGTAGACTTGTATCTCAAAAGTTTCCTTCCCCTCGGCAGAAAATGGCGATGATGGTGGATCCTCCCAACGGCATGGGCAACCACGGCAAGCACTACTACACCATGTGGCAGACCATGTTCGAGATCGACACCAAGTACGTGCCCATCAAGCCCATCGGGCGGGGCGCCTACGGGATCGTCTGCTCCTCCATCAACCAGGAGACCAACGAGAAGGTCGCCATCAAGAAGATCAACAACGTCTTCGACAACCGCGTCGACGCGCTCAGGACGCTGCGCGAGCTCAAGCTCCTGCGTCACCTGCGTCATGAAAATGTGATCTGTTTGAAGGATATAATGATGCCCATACATAGGAGGAGCTTCAAGGATGTGTACCTCGTCTCCGAGCTCATGGACACCGATCTGCATCAGATTGTCAAGTCGTCGCAGCCGCTTTCCAATGACCACTGCCAGTATTTCCTTTTTCAGGTATAAGGGTTTGCACTGTTTTTTCATTCTTGCACTTGCTTTCCGCCTGAGTACATAGTCTTCCATTTGTTCACCATTCTGTCATAAGTTAGTTCTTTAAGACCGCAGCATTCACCTCAAAGTCACTGTTATGTGTTGCTAGCCATAGTTAGTCTCCCATGACCTGTCTGCAGTTTTTACTTCCGATACAAATCAAAATAGAGCTGATTATACTTTTAGCCTTCATCTAAGCGATGCCAAATTACCTAACTAGAAGTATAATTCATGTCTGATGCCTAGGTTTGTGGTTGCCAAAATCTTGTTTAATCTATTTGTCAGTTTCAGAAAAGGTTCTTGTGTGGCGATACAATGCTGTTTTAGTCCTGTACAAATTTACATTAACTTCGTGGTCTATCTTAAGTTATTGATTTCCAACTCTCCCTCCATACTGGTTTGCTAAGCCTACACGTAGTTTAAGAAAAATGTTTGACTGTAAATTTGGTTAACAAAATATGAATCTTATGTCACGAAAACTAAACCGTTGGATTCACATTCTAAAGACATTTCCAATGGTATGATCTTTGTGACATATAATTTATGTTTTCTTGCCCAAATTTATGGTAAAACTTTTTTCTTGAACTACGTGTCGACCTAATAAACCAGTACACAGGGAGTAGTTAAGTTACCAAAAGAAATATCTGCGAAGTAATGGAGGAAGCACAGTTTTCTCAGTATGTCTATAGTAGAGCTTCTATAGCTGCTCCCAAACGGTGCTTGCCCTTACAAATTGTATATTTCTTAAAAGCAACTTAATACACATCTAGATTTGCACAGGCTATTTGCATGAACATATAGAGCTTAAGCCTTTCTGTAACTTTTCTAAACAAAAGCAATGCACAGACGCCAGAATTGGGCATATTGTAGTGAACAAATACAATAATGTTAGTTTGTTACTGTGATATCTTTGGATTTTGTGCTGATTGATTTACAATTTCAGTAAATATTTTGTCAACCAAACAATAGTCTTAAGATGCAGCCTTTTTGTTTACTGCAGCTACTCCGAGGGCTGAAGTACCTTCATTCAGCAGGGATTCTCCATAGGGACCTTAAACCAGGGAACCTTCTGGTTAATGCAAACTGTGATCTGAAGATCTGTGACTTTGGCCTGGCTCGCACAAACAACACTAAAGGTCAGTTTATGACTGAATATGTTGTCACCCGCTGGTATAGAGCTCCTGAGCTGCTGCTCTGCTGCGACAACTATGGCACCTCCATAGATGTCTGGTCTGTTGGCTGCATATTTGCTGAGCTACTTGGCCGCAAGCCGATCTTTCCAGGAACCGAGTGCCTAAATCAGCTTAAGCTTATAGTCAATGTTCTTGGCACCATGAGTGACAGTGACCTTGAGTTCATCGACAACCGGAAAGCTCGCAACTACATCAAATCCCTTCCATACACCCCAGGGATTCCCCTCTCTAACATGTACCCACAGGCACACCCTCTTGCCATTGATCTGTTGCAGAAGATGCTTGTCTTTGATCCTTCCAAAAGGATTAGTGTCCTTGAGGCTCTGGCACACCCCTACATGTCTGCACTGTATGATCCAGCCGCAAACCCTCCTGCCCAGGTACCCATTGATCTTGATATTGATGAAAACATCGGCGTAGAGACGATCCGAGAAATGTTGTGGCAGGAGATGCTCCAGTACCACCCTGAGGCCGCCACAATGGTGAATATGTGACAAGCAGGAATGAACATGTGAGAGCAGTATGGCGCACCAGGTTCTTCGCATGTTCGTTTTTTGTATAAATCTTACATCGACTATCACACCTATCAAGATGTCACGGCCGGTGATCTGTTCTGTAAATATTTGCACAATAAGCCAGCGTATGGATTTTTCTGGCTATGGATTACTACTTGTAGTATATATGTTGTACTGTGTTGTAGAAGCAGAATTCAGTTATGAAGAACTCGGTTATCAGAGGCTTGTGTAAGTTGTAATCTTTTCTTTTTAACCTGAGTGTAAGTTGTAATCTTAGACTGCTCCTCTATATATGGAGGTGTCAACTTTCGAGTGACCTTAGTTCCATCTGTTTTGCTTTATGGTGGTTTAACCAGATCTGTCGTGTTTCTTCAAGAGCAGTAGAAATTGTAGTTTGTATGGTGTTCTCTGTTTGGATAGAATGGTATAAATTCTGAAGTTTACTGCAAAAATGCAGTACCAGAAAATTTATGTATAGGCTGAATTTGACGATGCACTATGGTGGTCAAATTTTAGTCCACTTCTTGGTAAAAGAAATTCAGCAAAGAAGTGTAAACTCTCAATCTTTCTACTGGAGTATTTTCGAACTATGTTTCTCCTGCGGCGTCACAACTTCTCAGAACAACATTCGGTTGAATTGGAGCGAAGGTACATCAGAATTTCAGATATGTGCGAAATGTTAACTGATGGAAGATGCAGAAGATACACAAAGGCGACTGTAAAGCATGTACTGCCAGTTTCACTACTGTCCCTGGACATTCCAACATCTTCCATGCGATGGAATTGTCTCAGCTCAGAAGGTGGATCCGTTGAAGCCCAAATTACTACTGTCCCTGGACATTCCAACATCTTCCATGTGATGGACTTGTCTCAGCTCAGAAGGTGGATCCGTTGAAGCCCAAATTGTATCCCTGCAGCACCAGAACGAGGCACAAATTGCATTACTTGCTATCAGCTATCAGAAGATGTCAGTAGAGGGCAGAGCGGAGAGGGATGTGTCGGACGGACCTGCACATCGTCGAACTTGACGTAGAACCTGCTGCCGCTGATGGAGAGCTTGGCTTCGAGAATCTCGGCGAGGGCGGCGCTGAGCTTCCCGTTGACGCCGGGGCCGAGGCCGCCGAGAGACATGATCTCGCCGTACGCCGCGGGCTCCTCGCTCCTGGCAAATGACATTGGCGTCGACCCGTCGATCGACACCATCACGTACTGCGCCGAGGTGAAAGACAGCACAGGTTCGTGTAAGCACATGATGCGGAGGCATTCCGTCGAACAGATGGAGTGCGCGCTGAGAAGGGACAAAAGAGGAATTACGGATTCTGGCTTGCCGATGATCCTGGCGAGCGCCCTGGAGCAGTCCCTGATGATGTCGGCGGCGACGACGGCGTCCACCGGCACGTTGGTGCTCAGGCTCAGATGCGGCATCGCTGGTGGCGGGTGGAATCTGTGGACAGGGAGAGGATTACGGCGATAGCGAGGCGGAAGGTTTTAGCAGTAGAGAGAGCCCACGCTATGGGAGAGAGGGAGCCCACCCAGGTTCAAATATGTGATTCTCATCTCTCGCTCAGTTTTCCATCGTTTTCTGAATTTCTTTTTGGCACAGTATTGACCTCTGTTCAGATCATCGATCATCCAGAAGTGACATAGTACTCCCTCAGTCCCTCTGACTCATAATACAAGTACGTCCGCCCGTCCCATTAAAGATGTCAGAAATTTGAGATTACCTAGTGACTGGATACATTTAAATTTAGATAAACTTTTGATATGTTTAATGGAACGGAGAGCGTATTATAATTTATTCATGTTTATTTAATCAAGAAAACGGTAACTACTATACGGCAGATCTGCGCTCGTCGACGCGCCATGGAAGCGTGGTTTCCTTTCCGGCAACCCGAAGCTAGAACCGCGCTCACCAAAGGGCCGCCTCTTCCTCCGTCCCAAGAAGAAACAGTCGCCGCCACCACCACTGTTGAAGAAGGTGAAGAAGGAGGAGTCGGAGCCAGAGGCGGGTGACGAGTATCGGCAGGCGCAGTTGTTGTTCCGCGACCCCAACGATCTGACGAAGGGCACTAGCCTGACCCACGCGTACCACGAGTTGTACAACATGGCTCCGACGGCGATGCAGGGCTTCGACAAGGCTTGGTCGGCTGCAGACCTAGGCATGGTCATTGACCTAGCCGACTTCTTCGACTCCAATTAGATTAGACTTAGTTTTTAGCAAATTTTGTTCAAATTTGTAATATAGACATAAGTTTGATGAAAATTATCATTCACCATAGATTTGCTACCGACTCCAATCTCTAAGCATTGGATGGCGACAATAAAAATGGAAGAGTTTAATAAGCAATTACAAAAACTTCTGGGTGAATTCGTCTAAGTTGGTCTTCACGTCCGTATTGTTTGTTAGAAAGAAGGACAAACTCTTTTGCATTGAAACTCGTAAGGGAACCGTGAAGAATAGGTATCCACACCCTCGTATAATCATTTTGGTCAGCTTCAAGGGAGTGAGGTTAACTCCTTTATATACTTGTGGTCCAATTATTTATGTATTTGTTTAAATTCAATCGATCCATAAAATAGTCTATGGCGCAGCGGTATGGGGAATCTTCCTCAGATAAAAAAGGCAAATCCCCGGTGGAGATGCTCTCGACCGCCGGTACAGTATCCGGCGCCAACCACAGAGGAATGGTCAAAACCTCCGTCGTGTACCCGCCAAAAAAAAAACTCCGTTCGTGGTTCCGTGCTCTGAATTTGTTAATCACAACTCACAAGCAGCCCACGTACGACAGCCGTTGCCGATCAGAAAACAAAACTAAATAACCTAGAAAATGGCATCGGTTCATGAGGGTTTGCACGACGATTTGCCGGTGCGTGCCGTCACCGAGTACGGTCAGTCGAGTCTTCATTACTTTATAAGGAACGGGACAGCAACCAAAAGAGTTAAATACACCAGTAGTCCTAATATTTGTACTTTAGGTGCAGTTTAGTCCTAATAGTTGTAAAATGGGGTTAGATAGTCCCAAAAGTTGTTTCAATGTGCAAAACCAGTCCTAATGGTATGTGGTGCGGACACAAACGTGCTGATACAGAGATTCGAACCGGGGACCTGTAAGACAGAAAGAACACTGCTACCAAAAGCACTTGAGATTTTTTATGTCCAGGTATTGAACTTATTATTATCAATTATGCACAAGATCAAAGCCAAACAAATCTTATCTCGTTGTTTTTATTCAGTCAAACAGTCAACAAACCTTACTTGTTATTTTCTCACATATAGCTCTTATTTGACGCCGAGTACTGACTTTTGATTTTGGGGCTAAAATCAAAAAGATATAGACACGATGAACAGTGCCCTCCCGCAGCGGAACAGTTTTGGCCCGGTTCACGGGATCTGCTAGAAATGCTCTTACTTATGGTAGGAGTTTTGGGAGGCTGTACCTTATTTTCTCGTAATGAGATCAATAATACTACCTGATACACTGTCATTCTATATGTTAGTGTCATTGTGAGCCGCTCCATGAGCTAGTTCTACTTCCTCGCTGATTCTCTTACCTGTCAAGCTTGATTAGAGGCGGATTAGCATCCCTCTTGCCTGGGCAGTCGCCTAGGCTTGGCGGCCCTACTTGTGTTTGTTACTTTGTACAACGGTTTTGTTCGAAAAACAAGCATTTTAAGCATGTTTGCCCAGTCTTGTACATGATGCGGGTCCGCTGGTGAGCTTGATGTTACGAACATTATCCGGTTTATTTTTAATTTTGATCTATGGTGCATATGCTTACGCTATCAAAAAACATATTTTGAAATGTTAAAATAAGTCTAAACAAAAATTTCACGCGTACATTTCGATATTCCATATACGCACGCTAAGTTTCACGGGAAAATAACATTATTTATGTGTTATCTAAAAATATAGAAAAATATCATTGAGAAGATCTTTTTAGCACTAAAATTTGTATTTTTTACACATGGCACAAAAAAGTTATTTTTATTGAAACAAATTTGCGAGAAAATTGAATATTAAGATGTACGTGCGACATTTTTTGTCGAATTTTTCCAACACTTTAAAATATATTTAAAAATCATTTAAAAAATACCACGTCCAAACAGTGGCCGGCGAACAACATTAGCAGATGTCTTAGTGAAAAGTGTCTTTAGCTCTTGTACATTTTAAAAACAACGAGATAAGATTTGTTGGCTTTCATCTTGTGCATAATGGATAATAAATATAAGATCATTATTAGAACATAAAAAATCACAAGAGCTTGTGGTACCAGCGTCCGTGCGGTCTTAGGCCCTCCACAGCGTGGTCGATGCCCACGACCTGACAACAGTGCCACCTCGGCAGCGATTCCGTGAAAGAAAGATGTGGCACCGATGCTCACAGTGTAGTCGATGCCTCTACAGGAAATGCTGGACCCACTTATGCCAACGCCCAGATTTTGAGTAGAGGAGAAGTTGCTGTTGGCAGCTTATAATATGCTTATTTTAGTGGCACTTGGAAGTGGGAATCGGAGCACGAAGAAGCTCCGATGCCTTGAAATTTCAATCCGGGCACCGGCTCCACAGCGTGTGGGCACCGATGATTGAAGCCCCAAATGAACTGGGCACCGATAAATTGCAACATTGTGGAAGGCCTTACAGGTCGCCGGTTCGAATCTCTGTGCTGGCACGTTCGTTTTGTATTTCTTTCCTCTCACCTGACAGGCGGGATCCGCTTTTGTCAGCGTCAGCATGGTCAAACGTGGTATAGAAAATATGCAGGGGCATTTTGAAAGAAGTCCGAAGCCACGTGTCCGCACCACAGATCAATAGGACTGGTTTTGCACATTGGAACAACTTTTGGGACTATCTAACCCAATTTTACAACTATTGAGACTAAACTGCACCTAAAGTACAAGTATTGGGGCTGCTGGTGTATTTAGCTCCAACCAAAAATAACAATAGTAGAAGCTTAAGCAAGTACGCAACGCAGTGCGTACCCTGTGCTTCTTTTCATAGTGGTACACAACGAAGTATCTTTCAGCTCATCTGAACATTCGTTTCCCTGACGAAAAATGGCCAGAGTTGATTCCTGGTAGACCATAAAAGCAGCCCTGTTTTGACCAATTTATCAAGACAAAACATGGCTAGTTTTAGTCCATGTAGAATTAACTTCTCGGTCACCCATTTTCATGTGTAATATCTGTGTAATTGGGGGGAAATATGTGTAATTGCATACCACGTGTAATTCTTATGTACACGAATCAGTATACAAATATAATAATTCAGCAAATCTAATAATTCAGAGTTTATCTACGACTAACTTAATTCTTGATCGACCTAGAGCTAGCAAAATTCAAATGCTTGATGTTCTTCGTAAGTACTTCTGATATTGATGACATTATTAGGGCATCTCCAGCACCTAGACGCAAAGTCGTTTTAGCAAGCTAAATTATC
Source organism: Lolium rigidum (assembly GCF_022539505.1). Lineage (NCBI taxonomy): Eukaryota > Viridiplantae > Streptophyta > Magnoliopsida > Poales > Poaceae > Lolium > Lolium rigidum. The sequence goes on from NC_061508.1 coordinate 307,319,540, forward strand.
GAATCAGCCTAGAGATTTTGATTCCCGGTTGCTCGATGTACATTCACTCTCATAGTCTTACTAACGAGCAAAGTCGTTCTCTGTTGATGACATTATTAGGGCATCTCGAACACCTAGAAACTTCGAGGAGGTTCATTTTGGTCTACATGGACACAAGGACATGGAAAACCTAATCTAGTGCCTGACGCAAACAGAGCAACGCTTGCAAACATATCCATTCAAAACCCAAATTTAGGCTGGAAATGCATCTGCGCGGATGCGTCATGGACCGCATGTGTCCTCCCACTTCCGCCCCAAGCCTGCCTGGAAGCGTTCTACTGCGTTCTACTTCCAGTGCTCATTGGTGCGGCCATCAATGGCCCGCTCCGCATTCTGGGCACATGGGAGTACTGGCAGGCAACGCCGTCTTCCCTTTTCCTTTTCTTTTATGGGCCCCTTCCATATGGGCCAAATAAGGTAGGGATGCCCTTTTAATTAAATAAAAATCATATGTCATCAAATTAAATATATTTTAATATATTAATTCATTTAATCAACATAGTAAACATATTCTTTAATTGCCATTTCTCCGAGACACCTCCCAAACAACTTCAGATTCTCCCTGAACCGTTTTCGGTTCTCTCTTCTCTATTCTCCGGTGTTTCCTTTGAATCTAAAATAATCTTAAGTTTTATTTAACACTTAAGTGTGTTTCCCTACGGTTCAAGAATGATGCAAACATGATCAAGGCACTCTTCGATCAATGATCACCAGGGTGTTCTGGAGAACAATAGTGACCCCTCGTGGATTCTACGAAGATGTGATCGTCATTTGAACCATTATGTTGTATCACATTCCCTTTGTTACTTCGATACCAGCACTCGTCCGAAACTTGATCATAAAAAAAAACATCATACCTAGTTCGATCTGGTTACTGACAAGGCTATTCAACCTGTTCCGTTTGATTTTATCCTCATGACCTAGTCATAAAGTTGAACTTCGCTTTCATAAATATCATAAGGTTAAGATTAGATATGATCTCACGGTCCAAGGATTAGGTTACTTCGCTTTCATAAATATCGTAACGTTGAACTTGATATGACTTTGATCGCGTTACAATACTTATATATGGGAATATCCATCATATCATTCACTCAATGATATGATTTCATTGTCAATGACTATGTGTCCATGATCAGCCCTCGTGGGCACCAGTGGCTGCTCCACCTCCACCTCCACAACCGGCCGCCCGACATTTGCTCCGCCGGTTTTCAACTGGCCATGGACGATCCCAGACCTCGTCGCCTGACCCAGGTGCCTAGAGACGGCGAGAAGTAGGCTAGTGCTTAGGAGGCCTTGACCTTCTTATATTTTCATGTTTTGTTCGCACTATGTAAATTGTTTTATTAATAGAAAGTTGCGGGAATGGTGTAATAAAGCCAATTTCACGCCGCGACCCAAGGCTCCAAACCCTAATCTGAATGGTTGATGCCCGTGGTAGTACTAGGTCACACGTGTACGTGCGAGAGCAGCAGCGAGGCCCATCGGTCTTCTTGGACTCGACCGGTTGGTGCGCCCACACGTGTACGTACGCGCGAGAGTGTAGCTCCAGTCCAGTCCCCACATACACAGGCTCCACGAAAACCTCACATGATACATGGGCAGAGGAGCTTGCTATCCTAGCGAGGTGTGGTGGCCTGCTGCTTCGCACGGGAAGTGTCGCGGCGCGCGTGTGTGGGCCCCGCGAGAGCGGAAGAGTGTGAGCCAGTGACAGTGACAACTGAAACCGACCTCAGCTCAGCTGTCTGTCTCTTCCTCCTCCCACCGAGCGACTGGTAGTAGTTAACCTCATTTTTCTTGTCATTATTTTTTTATGCCGTTTAATTAGAGTTTAATTTCGAGGAATCACCGGCTAGAATTCCATGCTGCTAGGATCCAAGCGAGCTGCCCTGTTGCCGCCGGCGACTAATCCTGTCGCACGTCTTAACACATCCTCTGATTGAGTCCAGCACGATGATGATTAATCTGCAGCTGCTCTTGACTAGTAACAGTGCTCCGTGCTAGCAATGGCTATGTTCTCTCCGCCCACCCCTGGCCCGTTCTTGGCTCCCCCCTCCCTGTAGGCTGGAGCAACAATCCAGCGCAGATTTTGTGCCGCTCCTCTTGTTCCTTGTGACTGGATCCAGATAGAGCAAAATCAATCTAATGGCAGCGGGAGCGTGTGGGCTCTTGATTATCTTTTCATGAGCTGCGCGCGTTCCCCGAGGCCCCTAGTGGCGAACCCGTGAGGCCCTGCTCTGCCGCGGCCGGCCGCAGTGCTCTGCCGTCTCGGGTTCGTATTTAACCCTGCCGGTGCGGTGGTGATCGCCTTTTTTTCTCCTTCCCAAAGGGGCCGCCTTTGTTTTCTCTCGCCGTCTGCCAGGCGTCGGCGTCGGCGTCGGCGGCGGCAGCACCGCTGCTCCCTCTCCCTCTTCTCTCGGTCTCGGTGGCGGCTTTCTTTCGAGACAAGAAATTCCTCGGTTTCCACGCGCCCTTTGGACTTTGCCCTTTTTCCCCTGTTTCTGCTTGGGGCCATACGAGGCGGCGGCGTTTGGGGGGTTTGGTGGGGGTTTGGGGGGTTCCCTTCCGCTTTGGCGATTTCCAACTCCTTTCCCTTTGATCTCGGGTCCAGATTGATTTCCATCCACCCAGCTTTAATCCAACCAAACCCAAATCGCGATCTTCTGCAGCGGGCCGAAAAAGTCGCGATTTTGGTCCCGATCGATCGATGGCGTCCTCCTGCATCCCCACCGGCGGCGGCCTGCGCCTGCCGGACCTGGACATGGTCAAGGCGGCGGCGGCGGCGGCCGCCGGAGCGGCGGCCCCGGGAGCGCCGCTGCGCCAGGCCTCGCACTCCTCGGCCTCCTCCACGCTCTCCGAGGCCTCCCACTCCAACTCCTCCACCTCCTCGCTCTCCCTCAAGCGGGCGCGCACGCCGCGGAAGCGCCCCAACCAGACCTACAACGAGGCGGCGGCGCTGCTCGCATCCATGTACCCCTCCGTCTTCCCCGCCTCCCCCGGCGGCGTCGGCGGCGGCCACACAACGCGGCTCCTCGGCCTCGCGTCCGCGCTCGCCGACGACGCCGCCTGCGCCGACCTCCTCCCGCCGTTCCCCGTCCTCGGGAACGCCGCATGCCTCCTCCGCGACGCCCCGCCGCCGCCCTCCCCACGGAGCCCCGTCCTCTCCAAGACCTGCCTCTCCCCGGCGGCCGTCAGCAGCGCCTTCTTCACGGAGTTCCGCGACCCTGCGCCCTCCCCCGGCACCCCCGACAGCGCCGCCGCGGACGAGCCGGGGGAGCTCGACTTCGACTCCGACGACGGCTTCGACGCCGATTCATTCCTCCTCACCGGCGTTGACGAGGGCGCCGCCGCCGAGGGCATCGACGGCATCATGGGCAAACTAACCATGGAAGGCATGTCAGCCTCCGCCCTGTCCAGCTCCGCCGTGGACCCCTTCATCAGGAGCCTGATGGTGCTCGGGCTCGGGTTCCAGCGCTCCCGGCCAAACATCAAGCAGGCGCTCAAGCGGCACGACGATGACAGCGAGTGGTGGATGTGCCCCGCCATACCGCTCAAGGACATCACCCCGGCGCCTCTGGCACCGCCGCTGGTGGTGGAGAAGAAGAAGAAGAAGACCAAGAAGAAGGCGCTCAAGGACATTGCGGTTGGGCCATGCATGAAATGTGAGGAGGAGATCCCTGACTCTGTTTACGGGGATGACGGAATTTTAGCGCTCAAGGCGCCCAAGACAGGGCTGGGCCTCAGCCTCAACACCGAGGAGGTGCTCAAGGCGTGGTATGACCGAGGCTCCGTGTTCGCTGACGGCAACGCACCTGAATCGTCCTCCACTGATGGGCTGGTATGAATCTCTAGTTTCATTTCATTATTAGATAAAAGGAGTTCATGTATATGCCCAGCAGAAACTTAATTGCCTAGGAAAAGGGCGGTGATATCTGAATGTTCAAACTTTGAACATTGCAGTGTGTAGATGGAAGAAGCGAAACATTTTTCAGTCGACATAATCCCTATTGTAGTACCTAATTTTAATCTACATAACGGTGACCCTTCACAATTGTTTCTTTTTCCATGGAAAATTCAGCGAGCAATAACCCATTGTAATTCCTAACTCTGATATCTTATTCTGGTCTTATATATATCTTGCTTGAGCCATAATTTTCAGGAAATGCTTCGTTTGGTGAGTCTGAATTTTCAGGCTCATTTGCTGCAACAAATTATTATTAATACATCCTTTGCATAATGAATTCATGTTTACATCAATTTAATCAGGGTAAGGAAAGTACAGCAAAAGAATAGATCTTTTTCACTAGCATGAGCACCAAAGACAGACTGTTCATCCAACAACTATTTTTGGTACCTTGTTCGTGCCATTTCATTGCCATATTCTTAACAGTAGTAAACTTAAGACACAAATGAGCTTTATAACAATTACAGGTAAGCTGAATCCTTTCATTGATTGATAGCTTACCTCAGTTGTGCCACAACCGGTAGACACTTGACGCTGAACCTTTTCATTGATTGATAGCTTACCCCAGCTGTGCCACAACCAGTAGACACCTGAAGCCAAGCAACCCATGCCTTTCTTCTTGTTAGAGAGTGGTTGGGCTCAAACTGGTGCTTTTGGATCGATAGACATGTCTACCATAAGATATTAAATTCCGTGTTCAACTTTTTCTTCCTGATAATTTCCTTCGAAACTGGAAAATGTGTTTTCTACTTTCTGGGGCTGCATCTCTCAAAACTGAGAATTTTCAGATGATTTTTAAACTGTCAATTGTATATTATGCTTTCATTATTATTTTATGTTTAAAATTCTACCGTAAGATATTATATTCCAGTATCAAACCTTTTGTCACTGTAATTTTCCTTAGCATCTGGCAAATATATTTTTCTACTTCTTTTTATCTCATCTGCTGAAAGCTGATCAAATTTAGATGATTTGACGCTTGCTTTGTTTCGTAATAGAAATTATTGTTGCTGGCTAAATGTTCTACACAGCCGTAAACTACATTAGAAAGTGTTCATGACCATGTGAGCTATAATTATGATCCTATAACATTAGAAACATCTTATTTATTTGTCTCATATGTAGGCTTGTTACTTAAGCAAAGGATGATCTAACTGATTAGTGTATAACTTTTGGTTACAGGCTAAGAGTTCCGCCATGGAACTCTTTCTAGAGAATGGTGCTGCTGGTGCTATTCGGGAGGGAGGCATAAAAAAAATGCAGCACAAGCAGAAGCAGTGCACTCCCCTCCTCTCAAATAAGACCCGGTACCAAGCACGGAAGGTGAACGCCGAGTGTCGCCCTCGGGTCAAGGCAAGCACGGAAACTAATTCTTGAGCAGATGTATATTTGCCAGGCTGAAGATCACTATTCCAACCCAAACACAAAATATTGAGGCTCCCAAGTATACTTTGCTAAAGCTTGAAGAAGAACTTGTTCTCATGTTCTGTTTTGGTTCTTGCAGGGGAGGTTTGCCAGCCAGGCTTCTCTTCTGCAGAATGCCGTGAAGAAAGAGAGCTAGCGGAGGGCGGTCTTGCACCCATGGACATTTTTTGGATTTCACTCTCCCTCTAACTAAAGCAAATGAGAGCTTCTGTCTTTTCAGTTCTGCGCTTTTGTTAGCATGCAGAGGGTAGAGATGCCTTTAGAGTGGCTTGTTGCCATGGGGATGAGATAGTTGCTGCCAACTTTCCCTGTCCAGATGCTAGGGTAAAGGATGCCATAAGCCAAAAACTTATTAGCAGTGGTAGAGTGTTAAGATAATGACGAAATGCTCCTGTTACTATGCTTTCATCATATTATGTCAAATTATGTACAGAGAAACAAAAAAGGGAACGATGACTTTTCCGGATTCTAGAGGCCTTTGGTTTGCGCAGGGTTCTTCGAGATTCAGGGAAAAACTAGGATTGAGATGCAAGGGCCTGTCGATTCCTCCAAGAAAGTCGTCTGGATGCTCCACAAGAATTCAAGGGAAAACAAGTTTGTTTGCTTGTTTTTCACCAAATCTCACATTTTGCTAGGTATCCTATGTGATCAGGTCTATATAAAAGCGATCCAAGCGAATTTCATGGTCACTTTGTTTTTCTATCACAATGGATCTCTAGTATAATTCTTATGGATTATAATTCTATAAATTTCTTTTGAAATCGTTCGAAGGATGTAAAAGTCCTTTAGAACGAATTTATCTAGATAAATTATAAAAAGATAATTGTGATTTGGATATACATCATCTAATCATGGATGAAGCTAGATTTTTTTTTTGTCTGGGGTACCACAATGGTGTCATCTTCTACCCAAGAAATTGGCAGAGCTGATCCTAACGAACGTATACAGTCAAATATATATTTCAGAAGAAATAGTTAAAGGCCTGAGAAGCAAGTCTTTGGATTCTCTATAACCAAATTATAATGTACAACTTTGACTCAACATTGATTTCAATTAGATGGAGGAAAAAACCTAGCATATCTCATAGTTGTTGCCGAAAGCCTGAAATATAGAAATAATTTCATGAGGTTGAACTCAATAGATTTTCCCTTCCAACTTTTGTGAAAAGCACACTATAAGAGCATCTTCACCGGCGCGCCACATAGCGGCCCCAATAGCGATTTGGGGGCCGGGAGCGAAATGGGCTTACACCGACGCGCCATAAATAGCGCCGGCAGTTTTCCGAGAACAGATGGAAGCGCCGGCAACCCCGTTGCCGGCCCCTTGGCCAAGGGCGCGAATCGGGCGCGCCGACGCCTCACGAGACTGGAATTTTTTGGGTGTGGAAGCCGCCTGTCAGCCACACATCTCCAAATTATACATCTTATCCACCAAAACCCCATCCCCTCCGCCGCTCATTTCTCCCGCCTGCCGCTCCATCTCCCATCCAGCCTCCAACCCGAAAAACCCTCGCCGCCACCATGCCACCGAAGAGAAAGGCTCCAACGAAGGCGCCGCCAAAGCCGCGCATCGTCGCGCCGAAAGAGAAGCCGGCGAACATGTCGCAGGAGGAGTGGGACAAGGAGATGGAACGCCGCTCCTTCATAACGGCCGACCGCAGAAGGCGCCGCATCGCCGCTATCGAGCAGCGAAAGCGGCGTCACCTTGGGCGGCGGCCTCAACAACATCTCGAGCTCACGGTCGTCGCCGGGTTACTACGCGGGGTACATAGCGGACCGTATATCGATCTCGCAGATGCGGCTACCGCAGATGGACGGCCGCGCCCGCTAATCCCCCGAGTACGGGGACAACGACATGACCGTTGACCACAACACGCCGTTCATGCCGGATTCAGCGGCGAGGGGTGATACGCGTACAACACGCGTCCGTTGGGAACCCCAAGAGGAAGGTGTGATACGCACAGCGGCAAGTTTTCCCTCAGAAAGAAACCAAGGTTTATCGAACCAGGAGGAGCCAAGAAGCACGTTGAAGGTTGATGGCGGCGAGATGTAGTGCGGCGCAACACCAGGGATTCCGGCGCCAACGTGGAACCTGCACAACACAACCAAAGTACTTTGCCCCAACGAAACAGTGAGGTTGTCAATCTCACCGGCTTGCTGTAACAAAGGATTAGATGTATAGTGTGGATGATGATTGTTTCTAAAGAACAGTAAAGAACAATAACAGCAGATTTGTATTCGATATAAAAGAATGGACCGGGGTCCACAGTTCACTAGAGGTGTCTCTCCCATAAGATAAATAGCATGTTGGGTGAACAAATTACAGTCGGGCAATTGACAAATAAAGAGAGCATGACAATGCACATACATGATATGATGAATACTGTGAGATTTAATTGGGCATTACGACAAAGTACATAGACCGCTATCCAAGCATGCATCTATGCCTAAAAAGTCCACCTTCAGAGTTATCATCCGAACCCCTTCCAGTATTAAGTTGCAAAACAACGAGACAATTGCATTAAGTATGGTGCGTAATGTAATCAATAACTACATCCTCGGACATAGCATCAATGTTTTATCCCTAGTGGCAACAAGCACATCCACAATCTTAGAACTTTCCGTCACTCGTCCCGGATTTAATGGAGGCATGAATCCACTATCGAGCATAAATACTCCCTCTTGGAGTTAAGAGTAAAAACTTGGCCGAGCCTCTACTAATAACGAAGAGCATGCAAGATCATAAACAACACATAGGTAATAGATTGATAATCAACATAACATAATATTCTCTATCCATCGGATCCCGACAAACACAACATATAGAATTACAGATAGATGATCTTGATCATGTTAGGCAGCTCACAAGATCCGACAATGAAGCACATGAGGAGAAGACGACCATCTAGCTACTGCTATGGACCCATAGTCTAGGGGTGAACTACTCACTCATCACTCCGGAGGCGACCATGGCGGTGAAGAGTCCTCCGGGAGATGATTCCCCTCTCCGGCAGGGTGCCGGTGGTGATCTCCAGAATCCCCCGAGATGGGATTGCGCGGCGGCGTCTCGGTAAGGTTTTCCGTATCGTGGCTCTCGGTGCTGGGGGTTTCGCGACGAAGGCTTTAAGTAGGCGGAAGGGCAACGCGGGGGCCACACGAGGGCCCCACACGCCAGAGCCGGCGCGGCCAAGGGCCAGGCCGCGCCGCCTCGTTGTGTCGGCGCCTCGTGGCCCCACTTCCTTTCCCCTCGGTCTTCCGGAAGCTTCGTGCAAAAATAGGACCCCGGGCGTTGATTTCGTCCAATTCCGAGAATATTTCCTTTGTAGGATTTCGAAACCAAAAACGAGTAGAAAACAAGCAAGCGGCTCTTCGGCATCTCGTTAGTAGGTTAGTGCCGGAAAATGCATAAATACGACATATAATGTGTATAAAACATGTAGATATCATCAATAATGTGGCATGGAACATAAGAAATTATCGATACGTCGGAGACGTATCAAGGGGCAACGGCGCCTTTCGCTTCCCCGACCTGAACTCGTCGCCTGACCTGCGCCGCACCGAGGGCCACGTGACAGACGACACCGGCCTTCCCCGCCACCTCTTCCCCGACGAGGGCAGGAGCACCCACCAGGTGTTCGGCAGCGCGTCCGACGTGTCCATGGGCGAGGACGAGGTGCGTTTCCTTACCTTTTATGTGTTATGTGCATCGTAGACACCGGCGCCGACTGAAAGTAGGTAACTTGTTGCGTAGATTGCTGCCGGGGAGGAGATCCTCAACGGATTCATACACGCCCATGCCTATGAACCCCCTTTCGACGAGTATGAAGAAGATGCGGAGGAGGACGAAGGTGAGGAGGAGTTCCAGGAGGAGCTGATCGACGCTGACACCGACGTGACCACGACGACGACGCGCAGGCGTTCCGACGGCACTCGTGGTCAGAGGTGGAGGTCTTTGGAGGATGAATGTCTCATCGAGGCGTGGAAGCAAGTGAGTTTTTGCCCCATCACCAGTGCCAACCAAACCGGAGGCAAGTACTACATGCGCATCCGTGATTCCTTCATGAAAGTTCAGATATGGTAAACCTAGAGGGGGAGGGTGAATAGGTTTCTATAAATTTTAATTGTTTCTTTGCAATATTAAGCTTTCCGGAATATAAAGATGAGCCTAATGCAAACTAGGAGGCACCCTATCTGATGATACAACTAACTCGAGCACGAAGGCTCTCACACACAGATATATCACAAGTAAGAGTTCGGTTAGAAATAACCAATAGCACGCGGAGACGAAGGTTTATTCCCGTGTTCTCTTCCTTTGCAAGAAGGTACGTCACGTTTGGAGAGGTGGGGGTCCCACGAAGGATTCCCCAGCGCCATGAAGGCTCACCTTCTTCTCCTGAGCCTATCCCACGAAGGAATAGCTCTTCTCACCTGTGGTAGACTTTAAGGTAGCCTCCAAACCTTCACAATCTTGTCAGGAGCAAATCCACAACCCGGATGCTTTCAGACTTCTTTTGCCCACCTAGGGTTTCAAAGGAACCCTAGAGAGCAGGTATCTCGATGAATACAAGGGGAACATGATTTGGCTCGGTGGAAGTATAGATCAAGACCTCCTCTATCTTTCCCCGGAGGGATTTGAGTTTGGGTGGAGGAGGAGGGAGATCTGAGGCTTTTGGTGTTTCTATCAATGGAGTATGAGAGAGAGAGCTCAAGAACAGTTTGTAATGTAGTGCCTAAGTGTTCTGAGCTAGGTGAAGGGGTATTTATATGTCCACTTGAAATCCAGCCGTTGCAGACCGTTGACAACTTATCCAGCTCAACTTTTTGTCGAGGGAGTCGGACAGCCGGGCCTGGGGCCGGTCCAACCGGGCCATAGGCCGGACCATCCGGTCGGAACCGGACTGGGCGCCGGGCAGTGACCGGGGCGGATCGAGGGCTTACAGTACATGCCCTCGGATGTCACCGGAGCAGGAGCCGGTGCGTGCCGGGCAGGCCTGTCCACAGGCCAGCGTGGCCAGGCGTGAGGCGGACCGTCCGGTCCAAACCGGACCGTGCGCCGGTCCAGCACCGGACGAAGATGTCTTCGTTAATGGATCGTGCCCGGATGGCACCGGTCCAGGGGCCGGTCGGCGCCGAGCCATCTGGCGCCACGGCCGGTCCAACCGGGCCTCAGGCCGACCAGAGGCAGAACAACCCTTCTTCATTTTTGTCGAAGTGGGGGGGGGGATCTCCCTTTACCTTCTTGTTCTATTGATACACCATTATGCCTATTTGGCTAATACCTGATAATAATCTTATAGACATGTATTAGTCCGATTACTCTAGCAACGGTGTCATTGTTACCAAAATAATGGATAAGGGTAAAATACCCTTACACTTCAACGAGAAGAAGAACTATGGTGACTACGTCACCATCAACATGAACCGGAACAAGGGTGCCCTCTCCCACCGTTGGAACATGATCAAGGCGGCGTGTAGCAAGTTCCATGGCTACTATGAGAAGATTAAGAACCGGAAGGAGAGCGGCAAGACGATGGTGGATTGGGTATGATCTACGCCCATCTTGTTCATAATGCATTATATTGTATCTATTATATGATCCATCTTCCCTCGACATGTACAAGTTCAACCACGATGACAAAGACTTCCCCTTCATGCATTGCTTCAACAAGCTACAAGGTTGCAAGAAATGGGATGACCTCCTCCACACTCTAATGAAGGACAGGGAAGATAGGCCGGTTGATCCAGCCGGCGCCTCCACCGGGCGCCCCATTGTCAACAAGAAGGACAAGGCCGAGAGGAATGTGGCGCCGGTATTGGCAGCCATGGACGCCTCCCTTGAGAAGATGATCACCTCATTCTCGGTGGAGAACAAGGAAGCGGCGGATAGGGCCGCCGTCGTGTGGAAGGCAATCCTCGACAAGCAAGACATGAAGATCTAGTTGGAGAGGGAGAAGGTGGAGGCAGCGAAGATGGAAGCTCACGCCGCTGCCATGAAGGCCACCAACGAAGCGACGCAGCTTTTGTTGGCCAACATGTCTCAAGAATCTAAGATCTTGATTGCCGACATGGAGAAGATGGACCCGTTGGCACGGGCGTGGCACGAGATCTACCGCGAGCGCATCGGCCAATAGGTGATGGCGACGCGAGCTGCGTCGGCGTCTTCCCCGGCACCCTCTGACAAGGGATTAACTTGTCAATGCCTATGGATTGTAGGCTAGGGTTTAGTTAGAAGTAGAGGGCAAGTAGATCTCGAAGGTTTCAGCCGAAAAGTACTCGACGAATATGAAAACTAGGGTTTGCGGACAATGATTCGATGATCTTCTCGTCCCTCGACCCCCCTTTATATAGGTGGAGCCGAGGGATTCGTGCTATACAAGGATTACGGAGTCCGGGATGGTTTCTAACTCATCCCGCCAGATTACAAATAACACTTCCTATTACAACTCTATCTTTTCCTTAAATACATCTTGGGCTCTCGAGTCTTCTTATTCTTCGGGTAGTGGGCCTTCAATAAACCCCGGGTACTATATTCGGCAGGCCCATTTGGGATGCCTATGTCGGTAGCCCCCGAGATTTTGCTTGAATCATAGAATCAAGGAAAATCTCTCATTGTTTATTTTTACTCGAAAGCTCTAACTTTCGTACTTTTTCTCATAAAATTCTATATTGTACAGGGATATTGGTAGTTGGGGCTAGTTCATCTGACGGATCAGGTACTAGTTAACTGCTCTAGTGGCAATCCGCAACAACCTACTTCAAAATCACGTCCCTGGACATGATCTCGGGATACTGGTGTAAACTTCGACGAGTGCCGCTTAAGGTCTTACCATTCCGTCGAGTCCCGGTCGAATTTATCGAGTACCTAACGCGTCCGTTAGGATTTTTCTTCGCATCTGTTGATACGGATAAAAGTAGCGGAGCGCAGTCTTTGGCGATGCCACGCCCAGCGAGAATAGTTACGGGGTCTTACCTTCGCAAATTTGCGGCATTCGGAAATTGATCGCAACTTTGGCGTTACGAGAATATATTGTCGAGTGCTTTTCCGGCTGTTGGAATGGCACATTTTATCGAGTCAAATATGACTTATGTTGCTCTCCCGATGGGAGTATATGTAGAGTTAATTATAACTCGAAATATACTCTCTTGCTTTTTCTATTTTTCCTTTGTTAACTTCATCGGGCACGCGAACAGCGTTCCCGATGGGAGTAGCCCCCGAGGCTACAGCCAAGAACTTGTGCTGGGTTGTAGGCTCAACATTTTAGTCCACCTTGTCGCTATATTGCCATTATCTCCTGATATTCTTTCCTCCTTCTTCTTTTCTCTTTCTTTTTCTCTCTTTTTTTTTTTTTTTTTTATATTTCTCGGGTGCGCGAACAGCGCTCCCGATGGGAGTAGCCCCCGAGGCTACAGCCAAGAACTTGTGCTTGACTGTAGGCTCAACATTTTCTATATTTTCCATAGTCGAAACTGTACTTTATTCGAAGTAGCCCCCGAGCATTTGGGCAAAAACTTGTTTCTGACCAAAGGCTCCCGAAGTATGCAAATAAGTCATCCTGTCGCCATTCTTCTTTTATTTGTATTGTCGACACATTTTCCCTTGGCAAATTTTCTTCAACTCCATCAATTGCCGAGATTTTTCTGTTTTGTGGGTCCATTATTTCTACCATGTTGACACGTCGTGCAAGTGGGGGACACACGTCCTCCGCTTTTTCTGGCGCACGTACTGTAACGCCTATCCCGATAAAAATACTTTTTGCCCTTGTGTCTAGAAGATCTATTATCACCACACGATCTCCTCATCCAACGGCACACTGCTTCACCCAATTCTTATATAAACCTGTCTTCAACCTCCGTTCATCCCCTCGCTTGCGCCGCTCACCTGTTCCTCTTCACAAAACTTTCCCTGCGCCCAACTCTCTCTGATTTCCCGCACTTGCATACATCGCGCTGCCCATTGCCGTTGATGCCACCGCGCGCGCGCCTGACTCGCCACAGCACTCCAGAGTCCGCGATGGCTGCTGAAGATCTTGAGTGGGAGAGATCTAAAATCTCCAATCAAGACGCCAACCTGATGAAAAGGCTTGGCCTTATGAAGAAGGAAGACGCCATCCGCTTTCCCGGCGAAGAAAGCTATCCCAAACCTCCAATGGAGTATCGGGTTAGTTTTGTTGATCATCTCATCCGTGGCCTCTCTCCCCCAATCCATGATTTCCTCCGCGGTCTGCTCTTTGTTTACGGGATTCAGTTGCACCAGCTGACTCCTAATTCGATCCTCCATATTTCTATTTTTATCACTCTTTGTGAATGCTTCCTTGGAGTCGCTCCCAATTGGGCTCTTTGGAAGCGCATTTTCTCGCCTTCGCCGCAATGGCGCGCACAACGCCACCTACAACATAGGTGGCGTAGTTATCTCGTGTCCGAACCGATGTCGATTATTTCGACGTCAAATTTCCCGACTCCGTCCAAGGATGGCGCAAGAGGTGGCTCTATATACACGAAGAAAGCGCCAACTCCGTGGAACACAACATAGTTCCTTTCGACGGAAACGCGAAGATTCAACGTCGCCACTCCTGGGACGCCGAAGCTTCCGAAGAAGAGAAGAAGGCGACAGAAGCTCTTATGTCTCGTATTCATCAGCTCCAAAATACTCGAGGCAAAGAGTTATCTCGGTGTCCAAATCACAGCCTATTTTCTTAGAATTAGAGTGCAGCCTCTTCGGGCTCGCAAAAATCCCCTTTGGACATACTCCGGGTGCCAATGACGCCAATAGGCTCTCCGGTGATCTTTCTGTGAAGGACTTGGAGAAGCTTATCCGAAGAATTACCTCGCTGAGTAAGAAGGATCCTATTCCTTCCTCCTGTCGCGTGGCACCCTACAACTCCACCAATCCTCTTCCCGAGGTATTTTGTCTTCTTCGAATTTTTATCTTGTTCCGAATTTTTCCTGCATCTCATTGTATTAATATCTCGCTATTTTTCCCTTTGTCGCTATTTTTTATAGGATCACCCTACTATGGCTTCCCTTCCTCCTCTTCCTGAGGATGGAGAAGTCGAAGAAATGGGTATAGTTGCCGAAGATGCTCAAGGCTCTTATGTTCCTGAAAGTGAAGTCGCGGGTTCTCACAAATCTGCGGCTTCTCATGAAAAAGAGGCTGAGTCTGAGGCCAGTGAATCGACCGAATCCCTTCCTCCTGCTGTTTCTCCAAAGAACAAAAGGAAAAGGACTGAAGCCGAGGATTCTGGCATTTCTAAGGCTGAAGAAGTTGTTCCTTCTCATCCGAGGACAGCTTATGATCCTTATGTTGAGTCCCTCATCAGCTCGTAAGTCAACTTTATCTCTCCTCCCCTTTTTATGTACTCGAAAGATTTAACTTGTCTTGCTTTTTGTACTGTCGATTTTTGTTCACTAGTGATGAGGAAGAAGAAGTTCCGATTCATCGACGTAGCTCCTCGGACCAGCACGTCACGTGTCGTGCTTGTTTCAGACACGTTAGTTGAAGGAGATGAAACATCGCCTCCCCAACAAAACGTCGTCACCACTACTCCACCATCGAGCCCCCTTGTCCCTTCGCCAAAAAGGGCAAGGGTTGAAATGATCGTTGAGCCTCCTCCTCAATTGAGCAGCTCTTCGTCGCAGCTCTTGGATGATGTAAGTTTATCGAGATCTATCTTTTCTCTATTTTGCTTTTATGGACCCTTACTTTTTGTAATGCCGAAGTTTTTTCCCCTTCTTTTCTTCTTCTTTGACAGCCTATGATCAAGGATCTTATCCGCATCGGGTCCCAATTTATTGGGTACCGCGAGTATGCCGACGAGCCGAAGGTACGACTTTTCATTTGCTGTTTTTCCTTGGTATTTTACGCCAACTGCTTGTCGCTATTTCTGATCTTTCTTCTTTTTCTTTTCCGCATCTCGACAGAAAAACTTGCAGAGGCTAACGAACGTGCCGAGACACTTTCTCGGAATCTTGAGAAAAGTGAAACGGCTCGCAAGAAAGCTGAGCTTGCCGCTAGCGAAGCCAGAGCTGAAGCTGATGATGCCAAAGCAAAGGCTGCTAGTGTCGAAGAATTGCAGCAAAGGCTCAAAGATGCTGAATCTGCCTTGCACGAGCAAAAATCTGCACAGGTTGCACGAGAACAAGGGATCATCAAGCGTTTGAATTCGCAAAGTCGACGTACGCTGAGTAATATCACTTGTCCCTTCTGTTTTGTTTGTACTTCTTGTTTCTTGGTTTTCGACTAACGTTCTGTCTTATGTGGCAGCCCAAACCAACCAAGATTTTGATCTGGAGAAACCTGTCAATGACCCTCTCCTTGACGCACTTTCTCTTCTAGAGTTCCATGGACGCGAAATTCGTGAAGGCGTGGCCAATGCCGGTGGGGCTTTGTCGGCGTTGTTCCCCTACTTCTTCCCGAAGAAAGAGGAACCTTCGACTTTCCTTGACCTTGCCAAGCTTTTCAATACATCAGAAGATCTTGGGCTGAAGATGCGCCATGAAAATATGAAGGTGGCTGTTGAAAATACTTGTTGCTCCGGTTGCCGACAGCCGACGGACTCTCGGCTCGGATGAAGGTTGGCGACACCGATCAGATAGAGCAGTCGAGGTGGAAGTCCCTGATGAAGGCGGCCAAGCCCAATACGAAGAAAATCTTGGCGTATCTCGGGATTAAGCCAACATCGACTCCCAGCTCCTCGAGGCCGGAGGTCTAGTTGCATGCCTCCTTGTTTCTATTTCTTTTGCTCTTGTCGCCATTTTAGCTTTGGCGACAATTACTCACTTAGTCCTCCTGGAGAACTTTCTTTTGTAATACCCATGTAAATTTTCTAGCAAGTAATGAAATTTCCCTTCGTGCTTTTCATTGATCCTGGGCCTTTCTTTTCCGGTTAATATTTGATAACTACTCGACTCCTCCTTGTTCACGCCGTTGCTTCACTGCATCTTCCTTCTCGAAGAAAATACTAGTCGACCACAATTTCCTCGAGAGTTCATCGAGCGGACGTTTGTCGGAAGATTTGCAAGAACTTCGACAACAACTTCAGTTTATGAAGAAACAAACTTTGGCCATGATGGAACAATCTCGAAAAGCCTCTGAAGGAGAAAAACTTGCTCTTCACCAAGCCGAAGAAGCCGTGGGCTGCTAGGGATGCTGTCTGTATCTTGGAAGCAAAGGGAGCCACAACCCGAGAAAATAGTATGCTTGAGCTAATGCTAGAAGCTAGCACAGATATGCTAGGTACGTTTTTGCTTTCTTTTGATGCCTCTTCTTTATCTTGCTGTGCCTTTCTTCCAATTTCTTGCTCTGTCGCTTTTATCAGGCTCAGTTCTTGATTCTGCTGCCGAAGATCAGAGAGTAAATGAGAGGACAAATCTTCTTGTTAATCTCTCCCTTAATCATGGGTGTTTGTTCCGGACCACTCTCGAACGAACCCAACAAATTGTTAGGTTCCAAGATCGTGCTTGCCGGGTGCGCGATTTTCTCAGCTTTTGCACGTCGACATTAACCCTTGTCTATAGGAATGCTGTTTCCGCGAAACGAGGTTCCAAAAACTCTTCCCGAACTATTGGAAGTATTCAGAGATGCTCCTCGCATCCATAACTTTGTGCGGGCTCAACTCACTTCTTTGGAGCGAGATTTGCCATGATTATGATAAACATTTGTTACCCAAAGTTGGACCCGACGAAGATTGTTGCTGGTTGTACTGCCAAGAAGACGCGTCGAAAGAATGATATTGACTCAATCGATGCCATGGTAGCTCCTGTGGCCGAGTCGATGATAGATGAACTTCTTCGGATGGACTCCGAATTCTTTACCAAGGGTTCTTATGCTTGAACACAAAACAACCAGGGGTTTATCGGTAGATACTATCTTGGGATTTCATTGACTTGTATCATGTTAGACACCTTGTATCTCATATTTCCGAAGGAACTCATTGTGTGTTGCTTGAGGTTCTCTATGTTGTTGAAGCCCCCGAGCCTGAAGATTACACTATTTTTCCTTCCTTGAAATCTATTTTTCCTGCTGGAATAAAACCTCTTTGTTTGTTCTTTGGGTAGATTGCCCATTTTTGAATATCGTTGATGTCGAAGTTCTATGTTTGCATGGCGAGGTTTTTAAACCAAGGCACTTATGTTTTTTGATGTGTACACTATATTTATGATTGTTGTCTCCCGATTTTTTTATATTTGGCGAGGTATTAATGTACCAAGGCGAAATATTTCAGTGAATCTATATTGTATGTATTTTGAGGCTTGGGCGTTTGAGCCCCCGAGCGTGTCGAAAAATAAGAAGTATATCTCCACTATCTTTATTATATTGTAGCACCACGAGCCCGCCTCATTAAAAACCTTTCCCGGCCCCACTCGGTGCCCCGAAAAGGAAAAGAGTGCGTCCGAAAACTCGTGGGCGTTTCGAGTACATTGAAGTTTTACAAGGACTATATTTCGACTCTAGGCGTAGAACCGCCTGAGTTGCGCCACGTTCCAGGGGTTTGGCTCCTCCACCCCTGTCTTCTTGTCCTTTATCCTGTATGCTCCTCCGATTACTTCCGTGACGATGTAAGGACCAAGCCATGGTGACTCGAGTTTTTCATGACTTTTTGCGTGAGCCGAAGAACTAGGTCGCCCACCTGAAAAGATCTTGGCCGCAGACGTCGACTGTGGTAATTCTTCAAGTCCTGTTGATATTTGGTTACGCGAGATAGTACTTCGTCTCGAGCTTCGT
Organism: Lolium rigidum; assembly: GCF_022539505.1. Taxonomy (NCBI): domain Eukaryota; kingdom Viridiplantae; phylum Streptophyta; class Magnoliopsida; order Poales; family Poaceae; genus Lolium; species Lolium rigidum. The sequence continues at coordinate 307,337,688 of NC_061508.1, forward strand.
CGAGTGCGTCCACATCGTCTTCCAATGCTATCTTTGAAGCTTCTTCATCATATGCTGTCACTCTAGGGGAGTCGTGCTCTATTTCTATTGGAAGTACTGCCTCCGCGCCATGAACCAGAAAAAACGGGGTTTCCTGTGTCGCCGTATTTGGTGTTGTTCGGATGCTCCACAGCACACTTGGTAATTCTTCAGGCCAGGTATGTCGAGCTTTTTCTAAAGGTCCCAACAGACGTTTCTTGATGCCATTGCAGATGATGCCATTGGCTTTCTCGACTTGCCCATTGGTTTGAGGATGTGCAACTGACGCAAAATTCAGCTTGATACCCACCTCTTTGCAATAGTCTTTGAATTCATTGGATGTGAAGTTGCTTGCCGTTGTCCGTGACGATGCTTGTGGGGCACTCCAAACCTGAAGACGAGGCCTTGTATGAATTTTACTGCGAGATGCTCCGTCTGGTGAATTTATCGGCTTCGCTTCTATCCACTTTGTAAATTTGTCGACATGCCTACTAGCATGTACTCCTTTCCTCCCGGCCATGATTTGTGTAACTTGCCCACCATATCGAGTCCCCATTGTGCAAAGGGCCACGACAAAGGTATTGGTGCTAGCTCGCTCGTCGGAGAGTGAGGTTTTGCGGCGAACCTTTGACACGCATCGCAAGTTCGTACTATGTCCTTAGCATCCTCAATTGCTGTTAACCAGTAGAATCCTGCCCGAAAAACCTTGGCTGCGATAGCTCGACTACTTGCGTGGTGGCCACATATTCCTTCGTGTACATCCTTCAGAATTATTCTTCCTTCTTCGGGTGTGACGCACCTTTGCAAGACGCCTGAGATACTTCTCTTATATAATTCTCCCTTAACCACTGTGAAAGCTTTGGAGCGTCGAATTACTCGCCTTGCCTCGACTGGATCGTCGGGTATTTCTTTCTTGAGTATATATGATATGTATGGCTGCATCCATGGTATCTGTATTACCATGACCAGGTCTTGCTCTTCTTCTTCTTCCTCTTGCTTCTCCTTGGTAGCCCCCGAGGGTTTCTTCTCCTTCTTTTTTGATTTTGTCGACTCAGTGGATCTCTCTGTTATCTCTTCCCAAAATACACCCGGCGGGACTGCCAGGCACCTGCGACCCGATGTTTGCCGGAACGTCGGCTTCGTCGTTGCTCAATCTACTAATATGATTTACTTCGCATCCATCGAACAACTTCTCGAGCTCATTGTACACCTCCTTGTATGCCATCATGCTTGTCATTGACTAGCGTCACATTGGTTCATAACTTGCTGAGCTACCAAGCTGTGAATCGCCAAAGATTTTTAATCGAGTTGCTCACGGGCTTTCGCCATCTTCATCCCGTGTATGAGAGCCTCATATTCTGCTTCATTGTTAGACGCGTTAGGGAACGTCATCCGAAGGATGTATTTCAGCTTGTCGCCTTCAGGTGATATGAGTACTACTCCTGCGCCAGCCCCTTCTAGTCTCTTGGACCCATCAAAATTCATAGTCCAGGTTCTCGATAAATCTGGGGGTCCTGTATTTTGCAACTCCATCCACTCTGCGATGAAGTCCGGTAGTATTTGCGACGTGATGTCCCGAGGGGAAAGTTCTATTCCCCAAAGGGAGACACGACCCGTAGCTTCTGGATTGTTCAGTATATTTGACAAGGGAGCTTCATTGACCACTATGATCGGGTGTGCTGAAAAATAGTGGCGCAATTTTCGTGCTTTGTCGTGAACACTCCATATGCTAGCTTTTGGTACGAGGGTACCTTTGTTTTGAGGGAGACAAGACTTCGCTCACGAAGTATACTGGTCGCTGTACTCCATGGATTTTCCCTTCTTCTTCTCTTTCGACAACTAACACCGTGCTAACCACTTGGGGTGTGGCTGCAATATACAGCAAGAGAGGTTCTTTTTCCTTTGGAGCCACCAGGATTGGTGGTGTCGATATTTTTCGCTTCGGATCCTCGAAAGCTCTATCGGCTTCTTCGTTCCACTGGAATTTATCTCCTTGTTTGATCGGCGCATAAAATGGTAACGCTTTTTCTCCTAACCTCGGCGACGAATCCGCTCAAAGCTGCGACTCGCCCAGTTAGCTGTTGTATTTCTTTCAACTTCGTTGGCTTCCTCATTGTTACTATGGCTTGTATTTTGTCGGGATTTGCTTCAATCCCTCTTGCTGAAACTAGAAACCCCAGAAGTTCTCCTGCTGGGACGCCAAAAGAACACTTCGTCGGGTTCGGCTTGAGGCAGAATTTGTCGAGGTTGTCAAAAGTTTCTTTGAGATCCTCGATCAGCGTTGTCCCCTTTTTTGATGTTATGACGACATCATCAATGTACACTTGCACGTTTTTCCCGATCTGTGTTGCTAAACACTTCTGCATCATCCTTTGATATGTTGCTCCCGCATTTTTTAGACCAAAGGGCATTGTCTTGTAACAAAACACGCCGTAAGGTGTAATAAACGCTGTTTTGGCTTCATCCTCTTCTTTTAATCTGATCTGGTTATAACCGCAGTATGCATCCAAAAAGGAAAGACGTTCACAACCTGCCGTGGAGTCGATGATTTGATCGATCCTTGGGAGGGAAAGTGATCCTTAGGGCAATGTTTGTTGAGACACGTGAAGTCGACGCACATGCGAAGGACTGTCGTGTTTTTCTTTGGCACCATCACTGGGTTAGCTACCCATGTGGCTTCTGTAGATATCTCTCTGATAAAACCAGCTTCCTCTAGTCGATTTATTTCGGATAGCATGGATTTGCGGTTTGGTTCCGAAAAACGCCGCAAAGGTTGTCTGATTGGTTTCGCTGTTGGATCCAAATTTAGGTGGTGCTCGGCAAGTTCCCCGGGTACTCCTGGCATGTCAGCTGGACACCATGCGAAGATTTTCCAGTTCTCACGGAGGAACTCGACGAGCGCGCTTTCCTATGCGATATCCATGTTGTTTGCAATGGATGTCGTCTTTTTTGGATCCGTCGGGTGAATCTGCACCTCCTTAGAATTTTTCTCTCGCGTTGAAAGTTGATTCTTTGTTTGGCCTTCCGACGTCCGGCAGTACGTCGTAATCGGTCATGCTTTTCGACGCCAAGTATTCAGCTTGCATCCCGAAGGTTTCGATAACCGATGGAAATCCTTGTCGCACTTATCGCCTAAGGCGAAACTCCCTTTGACCGTGATTGGTCCCTTGGGTCCAGGCAATCTCCATAACAGGTAGGTATAGTGTGGTACTGCCATAAATCTAGCGTATGCTGGTCGTCCCGACAAAGCGTGGTACTGCGATGGAAAATCCACGACTTCGAACTCCGGTTCTCGATTCTATAATTTTCTCGGGTTCCAAAGCCGAACGTCGAGGTTGATCTTCCCCAATGGGTAACTTGGTTTCTCTGGTGTGATGCCGTGAAACCTTGTGTCCGTTGGCTTCAAGTTTGCTAAGGATATGTTCATCTTTCTCAATGTATCTGCATATATAAGGTTTAAGCTGCTGCCACCATCTATGAATACTCGAGAAACGTCAAATCCTGCGATAACTGCTGGCAGTATAAGTGCTGACTGCCCTGGTCGAGGAACTTGCCGCGGATGATCTCGCTATTGTGAAACCGATATCTTGTCCCGACCAATTAAGGTACTCAATCGTTGGTGGAGGCATTTTCTCGCCATAAACACCTGTCGTGAGATTACTTTTTGAGCTCTATTAGATGGCCTTCCCTTCGAATCATCGACACCTGCTCCGTTGGAGTTAGGATCAACATAGGGTGGTGGTGCGAGTGCTGCCGCTATTCCGAGCTGGTGTTGATTGCCTTCTGTAATCGCGGGAGGTGGCGGTAGATGAACTTCGCTCCTAGGCTCCCGAGGGTTTCTCCGTGCTGCTCGTGCGTGAGCGTTTTACGCACATCCGAACATTGCTTGAAAATTTCGACAATCTTTCTGCAGGTGTCCTGACTGTCTTTTCCCATTGCTGTCGAGGAAGAAGTGCATCTGGCACGGTCCGTTCAGCATTTCTTCGGGAGACACAAAAGGTCGTGGAAACTTTGACCCACTATTTTGCCTGTTGCGGGAGTCGTCCCTATTATCGCCTCGCTGCTCATTGCTTCTCTGATAATCGTCTCTGTTGCTTCCTCCTGTATTTGACCGAAATCCTGCCGAAATTTGCCCTGGGGCGTCATAATTCGGATACTGCCGAGGAAATCGTCGCCTTGTCTGATAATTTCGACCACGGTCCTCCTCTGGCGACCTGTGTCGTTTATTGTGGACAGCGTCTTCTCCGTCTGCCCATCTATTTGCTATCTCCATCAACGCGGATACTGTTTTTGGGTTGGTCCTTCCCAAGTCCTCGACAAAATCTCCGCGCCTGATTCCTGCGACAAACGCATCTATTGCTCTCTCGTCGGATATATTTTCTGCCGAGTTTTTTATGATGTTCCACCTTTGGATGTATTTTCTCATTGACTCATCTGGCTTTTGTCGACACGCCCTCAGCTCTTCCAACGATGCAGGCTTCTTGCATGTGGACCTGAAGTTCTTGACGAATACGTCCTCGAAACTTTCCCGAGTTGTCGATGGATCCCGGCGGGAGTTTTTTGATCCAAGATCGTGCCGCTCCACTTAAGTGCACCTGAATACTTTGCATCGCGGTTGCTCTAGTTCCTCCAGTTAGCTTCACCGTTTCGAGGTAATCAATTAACCAGTCCTCCGGATCTTGCAGGCCGTCGAACTTTTTGAAGTGATCGGGTAACTTGAATCCCGAGGGGACTCGAGTTTTTCGGACTCTTCTCGTGAAGCACGGTAGACCGCACATATCCTCATCATTAAGCTCCGGGGACTGCCGATGATCTCTTCTGCTTTGCCTTGCTCTATCGACCCTCGCTTGTACTCCCGTGTCTCTTGCTCCACTTGGTCCTTCGGGAGCTGCCGCCGTTGCTGCCGCAGGTCGTGGACTATTTTGCCCTGCTGCTCCTTCGGGAGGCGTTGCTACGAACGCTGTCCCCATAGCTCCAACTCCTGCCAATGCCATGTTGTATAATGTTTCCCTTGGATCTCCGGGGGTGGCCTGGATGCGAGGATGTAAGCTTGTGTCGCCATATACCCAGCTTCTGGTGTCTTAGGGATAATATTTCCCCTTGTATCTATCGACATAAAAGACATGTCGAGATTTTGAACCAAGAACTCTCTTTCTGCTTCGGGTATGTGTTGTAACCTTGATCTTCCTCTGTTCCGAGCCTCCCTGTGGCTATCACCCGAAACTCTAGATTGTCCACTTAGATCCGCCCTTCTCCCGCCTGGATGCGTAGCTGCCTCCTTTCTCCCGTTCAACTCAGACTGTCTGTTTTTCTATTTCTCGGCAGTTCGTGCGAGCATATATTGATAAGCTTGCAGTTCTTGAGCTGTAGCTGTTGTCGTCATTGGTTCTGAACCATCTATGGCTTTTGCCGCTCTATCCCAGGCTGCCTGTGGAAGTTGGACTCTGACGCGTGGTGTGGGCCCGACGTATTTAGTGCCCATACCTCTCCTTAGATCTGAGGGATCGACAAAAGGATTTCCCAACTCGTCGAAGGCCTCCGATGTTTCCTCTTGATCTTCGATAGCATAAATCGATGATATTTTGTACTCGGATCTATGTTGGGTTCGGTGACATCATTGTTGAGATTGATGAAGACCTTGCCCATCGTGAGAGATTTGTCGATGAAGTCGTAATCGTCGACATCGCTTGAGCCATCGCTTATATATGAGTCCGCAGATGACTCAAACGATGCGTTGTCGAAGATCTTGGCGAGTTTCTCTCTTGCTCGATGCCGACGTAACGTGTTGCCGAAGTTTCTTCTTCCGACTCGGCTTGACGATGCATAGCTTGAAAAGTCGGAATCGACCGCCGACGATCCCGACGAAATCGGAATTTCGACACGATACGATCCTTCCTTCTCGACGCAAAAGTGGAATCTTCCGAACGTCATCTCCAAGGGCTCCGCCGTATACGCATATGCATCCAAACGGGAGGGTGGGTGAGGAACAAAATCAACAAGACCAGCAGCGATCCGTTTACCTCGATCCATGGTGTTGCTTCCGGTTGACGATGTCGAAGATCTTGAACGTGCCATCGAGATCCGATCCTTACGCCTCTAATTCCCACAGACGGCGCCAATTGACAAGGGATTAACTTGTCAATGCCTATGGATTGTAGGCTAGGGTTTAGTTAGAAGTAGAGGGCAAGTAGATCTCGAAGGTTTCAGCTTGAAAAGTACTCGACGAATATGAAAACTAGGGTTTGCGGACAATGATTCGATGATCTTCTCGTCCCTCGACCCCCCTTTATATAGGTGGAGCCGAGGGATTCGTGCTATACAAGGATTACGTAGTCCGGGATGGTTTCTAACTCATCCCGCCGGATTACAAATAACACTTCCTATTACAACTCTATCTTTTCCTTAAATACATCTTGGGCTCTCGAGTCTTCTTATTCTTCGGGTAGTGGGCCTTCAATAAACCCCGGGTACTATATTCGGCAGGCCCATTTGGGATGCCTATGTCACCCTCCCCGTTCATGTCTCCGCCGGCACCCTCCACGTTCATCGCCGACACCCTCCACATTCATCTCTCCACCGGCACCGTCGACGTGCATGCCTCCCCCGGCGACCGTGGATCCTATTGCAGCGACGGAGCTGCCACCGGGGCTCACCACCGATGAGGAAGTCGTCGAGGTTGAGCCGCCAGTGACCTCGTTCATCTGATCAGCTGGCTTGGAAGCCGTTTGTTTTTTTTTGCGTCGGAGATGGCGATTTGGTGGCCGTATGTTGGCCCAAACTTCATATTCGTAAACCTATTCGAATTTGGTGACTGTGTGTTGGCTCAAACTTTAAATTCGTAAACTTATTCAAATTTCTATGTTTTTGTTTGAGTTTTCAATTCAAATCATCTATTGGGGTATTGGGCTGTCGTATGGGTGCGCTGTGTCGGAGCAGCTCCACCAAATGAAGGATGTTGTGCCGGCGCGTCCCATACGACAGAGCCGGCACCGTTGCCGGCGACTATATGGGATGCCCCGGTGGAGATACTCTAAAAAGTTCCAAATCAAATAAATTTCATAAATATATGATAATTATCCTATACATTGTATGAGTATTTTAAAACTAAAAATAGACTGAATTTCCCCTTCACCAACCCAACCCACCGCGCCGACCCAGCGGGCCGTGTTCGGTTGGCGGCGGGGACAGAGACGGCACTGGGACTGGGCACAGCCGCCGAGACGATATCAGCGAGTGGGCGGAAAAGATTCATACTTTATTCCGGCACCAGCCAGGCGAACCACCACCCTAGAAAACGCGGCGCCTTTCTCCCTCCCTGATCTCCCGCACCGGTGTCGTGTCCCCTGCCGCCGAGATACATGGCCGCGCTCCGCCTCCCCGCCCCGCCGACGGCGGCGAGGTGGGGCCCGACGCCGCCCTCCGCCTCCGCGCGGTGGCTCAGCTCCGTGGGCCGGGGGAGCCTCCGGCGGCTCGCGGCCCGGGGAGGCAAGGGGCAGGAGGAGCCGCCGGTGAGGACGCTCCTGATCGACAACTACGACAGCTACACCTACAACATCTTCCAGGAGCTCTCCGTCGTCAACGGCGGTGAGTGAGCCACTTACCTCCCTCGCCCCTGCCTCTCCAGGGACACCGCTCAGAGCTACTTTGGTCTCCGTGTCAATCTCTATTGTTTCTTTTGCTTCTAACTTTCGGTGTGTTGCTGAATTGAATTGAGAAATGGTTTAATGGACATGATTTGAAGTTATGCACACGGCACAATCGGGTAGCTCAAAGAACAAGAAAATCGTACCTACCCACTGTTTGCTGAATAATAGTATATGTATGGCCGCTATTTGTATATTGCAGTGCCGCCTGTGGTGGTGCGCAACGACGAGTGGTCGTGGAGGGACGTGTACAACTGGGTGTACAAGGAGAGGGCCTTCGACAACATCGTGATCTCGCCGGGCCCCGGATCTCCGGCGTGTCCTAGCGACATAGGTGAGCACACACCAACTCTAATTCAGTTACTGCACTTACTATGCCTGTGGGAAATTAGCGTTTCATACATGCTGTATTTCAGGTGTATGTCTGCGGATACTTTGCGAGTGCGGGGATATACCCATCCTCGGTGTCTGCCTTGGCCACCAGGTGAAAGAATAATGTTTGTCCTTGTGAACTTGTTTGTGGATCAGTCTTATGAAACAGTGAAAATATGGAAACTGCTGGTGGCATCTTGGTCTGAAACAGATGTCGTGTTTGATCGTTGCAGGCCTTGGGGTTAGTCCATGGTGCTAAGATTGTCCACGCTCCTGAAGCTATCCATGGACGACTTAGGTAAGACCTGTTCTAACATGTTCAGCCTGATGTTCATTTCCGCGCTAACATGTTCTTTCATCTTTCTGATCCATGCAAATCCATTTCTCTAGCAAGCTGTTGTGTGTATCATGATCTTCATATTCTTTGTATGCTTATGGTTAACACCTGTCCTTACACCTCTTTCTAAATCAGTGAAATTGAACATAATGGATGCTACCTCTTTAATCATATCCCATCAGGTATAAACTCTGGGTTCAAGGTTAGTCTACCACTCGTGTTATTATGCCAGTACCATCCATGTTTCAGCCTGCACTTTCTATCTGCACTGCAAAAATCATTGTGCTTACTGGTGCTATATTCAGGTAGTGCGCTACCATTCACTTGTAATAGACGCAAGCTCTCTGCCTGAGGATCTTGTATCAATAGCATGGACTGCTTCTCCCAAAATGCTATCTTTTCTTGATAGCGATCAGCCTGATGGTATTCCCTTCTGGGGGTCGTTGAATAACCTGTCCTTATCGAACCCTTCAGATTACACTAGCAATGGTCAAGTGCCAATCACCATAAACAATGCTAGTAAGTCAGATTTCTGCAGGATCGTCATGGGCATCAAGCATTCTAGCAGGCCTCATTACGGAGTGCAGGTATACTGGCTACTTCTGTTTGTGCTTCTCTTTATTGTTATTTTTCTTATAATTGATTGCTTTTATTTCAGTTTCACCCGGAGAGTGTTGCTACCCATTATGGAAGACAGATTTTTCAAAACTTTAAGAGGATAACAGCTGAATTTGGATCACAATCATTGTTGTTTCAGGAAAGAAAGGTTCACAGTCTTGGTAAACTGGAAAAATCTCAAGTACTATATATGACTAAATATTTTCTGCACATACCCTTCATACTCCATCATAGTTAACTTCTAATTGCCTGGCAGGTGAATTCTGCAGATCAATGCAATTATGTTCCAAAGGGGTTACACACTGAAAGAGTGGATCTTTGCAACTCTGTTGGGTCTAGCATGCTTCTAGAGAGAAGAAGTCAGAAAAAATTCTTGCGGTTGAGATGGAAGAAGATTGATAACTTCGTCAGCCGCACAGCTGGTTCTGAAGCCATTTTTTCAGTGCTTTTTGGTCACCAGAATGCTGAAGATACGTTTTGGCTTGATAGCTCATCCGTCGATCAGGTGCCAAATCAGCTTACCCTTGATTGATCATCCAGTTACTTTACTCTGTGGATTTATCTGATGTAAGTGAAGTTTGAAAATAATATGATTGTATGCTATTAGCAATTAATTGAATGCTCATATACATGTGGATATAACCAACAAAAGATGCATAAACCTGGTTCATTTACAATCTTCTTCCTCAAGCTTGTTTTAAAAAAGCTTCCTTCATTCCAGTGGATGAAATGAGCAGCAAATGTGTGAATAATATTTATCTTCATCTACGTGAATTAAGTTGGAAGATTGTAGCCGAGTCAGAAAATTTGAAATGCGTCTTATCTGGGATAGAGATTCCATTTTCTTCCCTGGTCATGACCAATTTTTTTTAGTTAAATGGCCAACATCTTGTTTGTTTTAACTACTGTTTCTTGCAGAACAGGGCACGCTTTTCATTCATGGGCGGTAAGGGTGGACCTTTGTGGAAGCAAATGACATTTCACCTCTCCAATCAAAGGTAGGAAGCTACTTCTCCAAAACAGAAGAAAATAGATTTAGTGAATTCGTATGTCATAAATCTTATCCTAGATTTCGCAACTTCTCTTGCAGAGCCGATTGTGGAGGAACTGTTACTGTTCGAGGTGCCCATGGATCTGCTGTGAAAAACTCTCTCAACGATGGCTTCTTGGAATTCCTGAATAAGGTATGAATTGAAATAGGACACGTGGTTGAACCTCGAATTATAGTTTTCTGATGGCAATTATAAGTATGAGTTGAAAACGAATATAATTGTTTGATTGGTACCAGAGATGTATCAGCATTGTCATTGATCCTAGACATCTCAGTATAAAGCATTCTATTTGACAAACATGGTGTTTGTATTTTGCGCATAACTGAAGTTCACTGATTGATGATAAACTCACGTCATAGTTGATTTATCATTAAGCTAAAAAATATTATGACTAACTGTTACACTTGTCAGCCAAGCAGAATCTTGCTTGCGTTATTCATAAGATCTGAGAGTTCCAATTTATCAGTTTTTCGCATTTTGCAGGAAATTGAGTCCATTGAATACAACAAAAAGGATTTTGAAGGGTTGCCATTTGACTTCCATGGTGGATTTGTTGGATATCTAGGGTATGTACATTGATCATGACTTCTCAACATGCTGGATATTGAACTGTTCTCTTGCCTGCAGTTGTGGTACTTCTTTCAAGATAGTTTGTTCAGTTTTTTACTTTACAAACAATTACCTTCATCTTGTGTCCACCATTCCCATATGTTTCTTATATGAGCTCTCTAGAGATTTCATCCATTAATCAAGAACTTAATATAATGTATGTTATTGAATTTCTGTTAGCTCTCCCTCTGACCTTGGTAGCTTTGCTTTGATACCAGGTACGGTCTTAAAGTTGAATGTGATGCATCATCTAACAAAGCTAAGTCAAGTACTCCTGATGCATGCTTCTTCTTTGTTGATAACCTTGTGGTGGTTGATCACAATAATGGTGATGTATACATTCTATCATTACATGCCGAACATTCTTCAAGTAATGGAAATGGAGTTTGTAGTAATACAACACATACACCATGGTTAGTGGAGACTGAGAAGAGGCTTCTTGGGATGATTGCTACAGCACCAGGAGCACCGATCAATGGAAAGTCGCTTACTGGATCATCCAATGTGGACACACAAAATTTTGTCGTAGAAAAATCAAAGGATCAATATATGAAGGATGTTCAGAGTTGCTTGGATTATATCAGGGATGGGGAAAGTTATGAGTTGTGCCTAACTACTCGGATGAGAAGAGGGATAGAGTATATAAATGCCCTGCAACTGTACCTTAAATTGAGGAAACAAAACCCAGCCCCATATGCAGCCTGGCTTAACTTCTCCTCAGAAAACCTGAGTATATGCTGCTCTTCTCCTGAAAGGTTTCTGCGACTGGATCGAAATGCAATTCTAGAGGCAAAACCAATCAAAGGTACTATAGCACGTGGCAGAACACCGGAGGAAGATGAATGTCTACGTTTGCAACTGAAATACAGGCAAGTATATGAAATATATATATATATATATTTTCATTTTTGAGACTTTCTTTCCTACTGCGTTAAGAAATGTTAAACTTGGGAGATCTAAGTTCTTCTTTTACGAATTTATTTTTGTACGCTACTCACAATCAGTACCATCAACATTTTAACTAAGTTGTTTCACAATTTTTCCTTTTGGATTAAGTCGCTTTGTGAATGATTAGTCCCTTTTGATTGGTAAGGAAGCAAGTGAATTGTATGACTTTCATTATCAAGTTTTCTCTACTGTCCTGTAGAGAAGCAAACTTATGCCTGCTGAAACTTTTAGTTTGTGACATTGCACTGTCACAGTTTTATCATCGAAAATGATGCGATTACAAGATGACGTTTGCTGTTTTTTTGTTGATATAGAGCATCATAGTTATCTCTGCTCTCCGCGGTGTACTTGGAGGTTTCTCTTACTACTACGATTACTACGTGAATACCATACTTGTGTGCTCTATTCCTGTCTATCCTCATGCCTTTTTAGATTCACTTTTATCTGGATGTGCTGATTGTTATTCCTGCAAACTTGTGAATTGGGATGCCATAGTGCTCACAATGCTGATAATGTTTTTTGTTCTGTATTTTGTTCAACAGTGAAAAGGATCAGGCTGAGAACTTGATGATTGTCGATCTTTTAAGAAATGATCTGGGGAAGGTCTGCGAGCCTGGGAGTGTGCACGTTCCTCGCCTTATGGAAGTGGAGTCATACAAATCAGTTCACACCATGGTGAGCACCATCCGTGGAACAAAGAAGCCCGATCTCAGCACCATTGACTGTGTGAAAGCTGCCTTTCCAGGAGGCTCAATGACCGGGGCACCGAAAGTCAGATCGATGGAAATTCTTGACTCGCTCGAAAGCAGCCCGAGAGGAATATACTCAGGGTCGATCGGATTCTTCTCGTACAACCGCACGTTCGACCTGAACATAGTCATCAGGACGGTCATCCTGCATGATGGAGAAGCCACGATTGGGGCAGGCGGAGCGATTGTGGCTCTATCAGATCCCGAGGCGGAGTACGCCGAGATGATGCTCAAAGCAAGAACTCCAACAAAGGTTGTCGAAGAGTGCAGCCAGACAATATACAGTTCAGATCGATCGGATTCGATGCGGACGACTATAAGTTAGAAGAATGGAGGACCACATGAGCCAATTTCTCTCTGAAGCTTGACCAACACTTGTTCAGCATACAGCGTCCATCACGGGTGGTTCAGCCTGACAAGCTTATCTCTGCTGTTTGCCCGCATGCTTATGTCCTTGGACAAGAAGGAGGCCTGATGGAAGCGGAGATGTAAGGGCATACTGGAAGTGAAGAAGTTTTTTTTTATGGACGGGAAAGTGAAAGAATTCATGGTGGCATATGGTATTCCCTAGTGTATTAACAATTGTAGAATTTACAAACAAGCTAAAAGTTGGCACACCTATTTTATCTCTGTAGACGATGATGCACACTGATCCCCACAAAACAATGGTGTACACTGATGATACCTTTATTTTATCTTTTTTTTTTTGACGTAGATACCTTTATTTTATCTCTGGAGACGATGATGCACACTGGTATACTACAGAAATGAATACTCTTCCTCTGTCTGGAAATGGGAAATAAATACTCTTCCTCCGTCTGGTATATTGGTTTTCCTTGATGATAAGCCGCTACTCACATTGCACCACTACTACAGAAATAAATGCTCTTCCTCCGTATGGAAATGAGAAATAAATACTCTTCCTCCGTCTGGAAATGAGCACCGCATGTGTAGCACAAATACTATTTTACAATAATTCAAATTTGGCAACTTTTTTAAAATAAAGGCTCAAGGAGCCCGACTTTGATCAGCAAAGCCATCAACCGGCCATGATTACAACAACACCCAAACACACACACGGACTACACTGGGGTTACTAGCTTACAATGCTAGCACAGAACAGAGCAAAACGACACTCATAACAAAAAGAGCACGACTACACCAAAAAAGGGTAAAACTTGAAGCTTTGAGGTCTTCGTCTTGAAGGAATGAAGAGCAAGGGTGCCACCGGCGTACCCCACTGGAATGCCAACTAACCGACCACCACGTGCAGACGCCAACCATAGGTCCACATGTGACCACGGAACGAGAAACTAGAGAACGATGAAGTCTCAGAAGGAGCAACGCCTCTAGGAAGGGGAGCGACACCAGAGTGATGCCGTTGCTCGACCCAACAAAGGTCAAGGTTTTCACCTCGAGACAACCGGCCATGATGGGGGAAAGCCGAGGCTCAACAAAGACGCCTCCAAGGAGGAGAATGCGCCCATGGGCGTCACTGTCATCGGCTCCAAATAAACCACCCATGGCTTTCGCCCGAGCTGTCGACATTCACCCCACATCAACCACTCCACGAGTGGGGACAACATCGGCATTCGCGAGCACCCGGCGTGATACAACCACATCACCGGAGAAGCATAGATATATCAGAAAGCCGGGACCTTTTCCTCTTTGGGCCGTTGAATGCCGAGCGCGAGCCGAGTAGAGGCTAGGACAGAGCCGTCGCTTGGGCAGCGCGGTGAGAGCACAAGAGAGAAGGGGGGCCGAGGGAGCCCCTGCTCCAGCCACGGCGGCAGCGAGTCACCCTAGACTGCGCAGGCACACACCCTTTTTCCAAACCCTCCCAAACTGACGCACATCAAAGACGACAACGCGCCAAGCCTCACCGCCAAGTTACTCGTTTTACAGAGAGCGCCGGAGAAAGACCTACTTGTAATTTTTATTATACTTTTTATCTATTTATACTGCTATTGATGATTATTAGTAGATTGGTGGAATTTTGGCGAAAAAAAAGTATAAGGGAAGCCTGACACTCGTTTTTCTTTCATTCTTTTGGAGGAAATAATACACATTACTGCGAGCGGCCCTCCGAAACAGAAACAATACAGGCCAAGCAGGCGTCCTCGTACACGCCGCTGCTGAAGCCAAAGCCAGGAGTAGCAAGAGCACATCACGTTCTACGCGCGGCTGTGCAGCGAGCCGCTGTTTCCCATGCGATTAACCACCACTTCCAAATTTGTGCAACGATCCTCGATCGCGCGTGGGCCGGGGCTGTGTGTTGGCTCGATCACTTCACTCGTCGCCATCGGAGGCTCGACCAAGAACGGCTAGCTAGCTTAGCCATGCCTCGCGCAGTGTATGTCACACAACAGAAATGGACCAAGGCTAGCAAGGAGACGATTCACACCGCCACATGGCTCTGGATCCTTTCACAGCACCTTCCACGGCGAGCTAGGGCGAGGCACTCGCTGCATCGATCCTAGGCTAGCTAGCTGCCGGAGCTTTGCACCTCAAGGGAAAGCCATGGCACGTTCCATCTCACTAGCTAGCTTTACTCCACCCTGCCCACCACACCAGCGTGTGCCGTGGCTCTTGCACTTCATGCTGATCAGAGAGCCTTTATATCGAGAGCTTGAGATCGTTGCAACAGGGAAGAAAGGAACACAGAGAATGGATCCTCCTCCCGCTGCCGTCGCTGCTGGTGGTTGGTGGCGGCCCGTGGTGTCCCGGGGCACGCTGATTCGAGCGCACATCGGCATGGCCGCGGCCGCTGCTGCCTTCGCCCTCTTCGCCTTCACGATCAAGCCCGCCACCTTTCACGACGTAGCAACTTCTCCCCTCCTTATCCTCCTCATTGTCGGCAACCGGCAGCTGCCGCCCCAGTGTGAGTGCGATACGTCGGCGAGGGAAATCATGGAGCTGCGCTACTGTGCTTGCCTGCTGCTTCTGTGCGCCACGGCGTAGGCGGGCGCGGCCACATCGGCGCTCGTCGTCGTGCCGCCGTCCGGGGCCGGCCGCTTCCTCGTCTTCTTCGCCAACGTGCTCGGGGTTCTCATGCTCGGCCACCTCGCACGGGTCGTCCTCAGGGTCCTCTTCGCGACCGGCGCCGTGTTCTGCCTCACGGAAGACCTAGGCAGGGTGGAGCTCGCCATATACGCCATCCTCGCCTACATGTTCGTGTTGGCCATCCCTCTCCTCTCGTTCCTCGGCCAGTAGCTAGCTGACCTGCGTCGATATGTGTTTCCAGAGAGTTGCTTGTTTGGCTAAGTTGTGGTTCAGAGTTTCAGTTTCGACCTGTCGAACAGTTTCAGCTAGGAATAAAACCGAGTGAGTGTTGGGTTGGATTCTCTAGAATAATAATAGGTCGCCGCTCTGATCTAGCCGTGGGATGGCACCATCAAAATGGATCATGGCGACGTTGTAGGGCGGCGTTGAGGGGCATTGGGATGGCGGTGCCTGTAACTCAGTCGTGGTCTGATATATTCTAGTCGTGGGCTTTCGGTTAAGCTTTGTAACCGCAAGTATAAATAAGATGAGAGAAACAGAAAAAGGCTGCAAAGTTGCACATAGAGTCTAGCTCCTTTCTCTTGTGTTTTTTTTTTTGGTCCTATACTTACTGTTCTTCAGGTTCAGTAGGTTCGGCAAATACACGTGGTATCACTAGCGTTCTGAGATTTTGCAATCGTGTTGAGCTAATGGTGACGACCACGTCCAGAAAATTAATTACAATGCTAAGAAACTTGATCTCTAATTTGTTGAGCTATGATTTTTATCATGTGCGATTTAATCTTCAATTTTTTTTTCCAAAAATGGTTTGTAGATTTATGTGTCATGCAGTGCTATTAACTGACACACAACG
The DNA here is from genome assembly GCF_022539505.1 of Lolium rigidum. Classification (NCBI taxonomy): domain Eukaryota; kingdom Viridiplantae; phylum Streptophyta; class Magnoliopsida; order Poales; family Poaceae; genus Lolium; species Lolium rigidum. Next base: position 307,353,890 of record NC_061508.1, read on the forward strand.
CACTGAAAATGAAGACTTAGTTTAAATGGAAAGCCCTAGAGCCCGAATTTGTATATAAAGCCATAACAGCAGCAAACAAAGTTAAATTATTACAAAACGATCTCAAATTCAGCTGCGAATGTTGTGGTTTGGCGGAAACGGTGACTCCGCTAGGAGACTTAGGTACGGGTTATATGACGATGAAAAGCCCATCGTGTGGCATGTACAAGGAGAGGGACGTACGGGTAGAGTGGAGTACTACTCCGTGTCTATAATACGTGTATGGGAAAGAGAAAGAACAACGTATTTTCAACATGCCCCTTAATCACAACCTTGTGAATTAAAGGTTGAGATTACACTTGAACTGATGAAGATTCTTAACTGGTAGTGCCTTTATGAATCCATATGCGACTCGATCCATGCTAGAGATGAAATTTATATCCAATATTTTACTTGCAACTCTTTCACGAACAAAATGATAGTCAACCTTAATATTTTTTTTTTATTTCTGGCATGGAACAGACAAGCATGCAACACCTAGATTGTCACACCGTAAGCATGGTTTTTCTTTTAGAGAAACACCAAGTTACTTAAGGAGTGCGTCAACCCATATCAACTCACCTGTAGAATTGGCAAGAGCCTTATACTCTGCTTAAATACTTGACCTCGACACCGTGGCTTGTTGAACACTCCATGAGACCAGATTCCTTCCAAGAAATATAGCTAACCCTCGTGTAGATCTCCTATTATCAAGCAACCATCCCAATCTGCATTACAGAAAGCACTAAGTACAGAAGATGAGGACTTCTAAAAGGTAAATCCAACCTTCAGAGTACCCATAACATATCTGAGAATTCATTTAGCATCTATATAATGAGAAGTTGTTGGAACATGTAAATATTGACAAGCCTTATTAACTGAGAAGGAAATATCAGGCTGTGTTAGTGTCAAATATTGCAAAGCACCCTCAATGCTTCTATGCTCGTACTATCATCATGACCAAGAGGTGTGTCCTTAGTGGGAGACAATTTTTCAATAGAGGACAATGGCGTGGGAGAGGAAGTACAATTTTTCATACCGAATTTTGTGAGTAGACCAGTAGCATATTTTTCCTGGGTGAGAAGCAGTCCATCATTAAATTTCTTTACCTCGATGCCCAAGAAGATGTGCAAATCTCCAAGATCCCTAAGAGCAAAATCATCCTTAAGATCATACATAAGAATGAATATGGCCTGATCTGATGAGCTAGTGACTATATGATATCGTTAACATTGATTAGCATGAATATCACAATGCCTAGTTTATGATAAAGAAAGAGTGAATTATCTTCCTTCGAGGGAACAAAACCAAGTGCTTGAATCTTTGTACTTAACCTGGAATTAATACCATGCTCGAGGAGCTTGTTTGAGGCCATAGAGAGCCTTGTAAAGTTTGCATGTATGATGTGGAGCATGATAGAGTTATAAAAACCCGGAGGTTGCTTCATATAAACCACCTCTTCAAAAACGTTATGGAGAAACGTGTTCTTGACATCTGGTTGCTATAAACTCCAGCCTCTAGAGACATCAAATGCCAGAGCAAGTCTGATGGTAGCTTCCTTAACAACATGACTGAAGGTGTCTTCATAATCTATGCCATATCTCTGCTTAAAATCTTTTCCAAAACGTGCTTTGTACCTATCAACGGTACCATAAAAATTTATCTTGACACGATACACCCACTTATAATCAATAAGGCTCTTTGTAGAATTTTAGGGAACAAGACTCCAAGTTTTACTCTCTATAAGAACATTGTATTCTACTGTCATGGCTTTGTGCCATCGGTCATCCGAGAGAGCTGATAACTTCGACTCGTATTAACAAATTGTAGTATTAACGCTTTTTCCCTAGATAAATCCACGGGAAGATTAGTTTTGGTGTAAGATCACTCAGGCGAGACTTCTAGCATTCGTTTAATTCTTTTCTTACCAGACCAATGTTTTTTTTGTGTAGGGTTGTGTATCGATGGTTGGAGATTGGCATGGGCTTGAGGTTTCCTCCTGCAGTTTTGCGTTAATAGATGGGATTTAAAAGATAAAATGACGCTCACATATGCAATATCATAGTCACGGTAAAAATATGCAACATTATTGATGTGGATAGTGCTTCCTAATGTGCACCATGATGTCGCATGCCACGTCATTCACGGATAAATTGTCCACCCGGGTTCCTCTGCATGCCGCATGGATCGTGGTATGAAGATAAATACGACAATAGCCTTAAATATTGTGACATCACTGTTACTCCATAGATGCTAACCACACTATCTACCCATGAATACTCGTCACTCGAGCATAGCGTTGAATTATGCAGCTAAACTCTACTCAAACCTTAATACCTTTACGGGTCTCATTGGTTTGGGTACTTTTCAAACCTTTCAAGATCGAGATAGAAATATCTAAGACATGAAATAGATCTGTACTCCAGTATTACACAATATCTCATAAAAGTTAATGCACATATTGGTGCGAAAAAGTAGGCCTTAACCCATATCCTAAGTGTACTACTCACAATTGGATGAACAATAGTTTACCAAATCTCAAAGATGGATGATGAGTCTTACAATGCAACCAATCGTATATCAAATTTAGATTCCAAGTAGATGGAGGGAATGAAGATGGTGATGGTGTCGACAAAGTGTTGAAATCGATCACGGCGGCTTCGAGTGATATGGGATCTAATCTAGTGGCAGAATAGAGTTTTTCTTTTTGTGTGTTCCTCAAATGCATGGGGTCCTGTTATCACCAGAATTTGACCAAGTCAGAGGTGGGCCGCGATCAAGATAGACTTGAAGATATATACATGGAAGAAATACGTGAATCGGCCTTTTATACCAAGTTGGGCTTAATTGCCCGTGTATCTGTAATATATTAGATCGCATCTTAGTTTAGAAGTTAGAATCTTACCCGTGCACGGTTTGGTGCACGCCCACATTAGAAAGTCCGTCTGGACTATAAATATGTATCTAGGGTTTATGGAATAAACAACAACCAACGTTCAACCACAAACAAATCTCGGCGCATCGCCAACTCCTTCGTCTCGAGGGTTTCTACCGGTAAGCACCATGCTGCCTAGATCGCATCTTGCGATCTAGGCAGCACAAGCTCTGCCCACGTTGTTCATGCGTTGCTCGTATCGAAGCCTTTTTGATGGCGAGCAACGTAGTTATCTTAGACATGTTAGGGTTAGCATTGTTCTTCGAATTACATGCTTTCGTAGTGCAACCCTTGCATGTCTAGCCGCCCTTACACCTATCTTAGGTGTAGGGGCGGCACCCCGCTTGATCATAGTTTAGTAGATCTGATCCGTTACGGTTGCTCCTTGTTTCATCAAGGATTAGTTTAACATCCGCAATAGTTAGGCCTTACAAAGGGTTGGAGGATCCAGCGGCGTGTATGGTGGCGTTTGCTAGCCCTAGAAAGGATGTTCCGGGGATCAACCTCGTGTTGGTTTTTAGGCCCTGTCTAGGATCGGCTTACGGTCACCGTGCGCGAGCGCGAGGCCCAATCGTGAGTAGGATGATCCGATTATGCGGTGAAAACCCTAAATCGTCGTAGATCTCATTAGCTTTATTTTGATCAAGCAGGACCACCATATATTCGGACACCTTGTCCGAATCATGGGTGGATCGGCTCTTTGAGCCGATTCACGGGATAACCCGAGAGCCGATCGAGGCTCGTATTTAACGTTTACGTGTGTGCCCCGCAGGAAACTAAGCGAGGCATCATCCACACCTTCCCGACCAGGTATAGGTCAGGTGGCACGCCCTTGTGATAAACATCGGACGTGCGACCGGGAGGCTTTGCGGGCCGTCGCTCTGAGGGACTGGGGCCAGCCGCAGCCCTAGTTGTTCCCGGCTCTACCGTGTTGACCATCTCTGCCCGCCAGGGGGTTTCTGACGTCAACACATTCTGGCACGCCCGGTGGGACCACCTTCAACATCCACCACATCGCCGTCTGCATCCGAGATGGCGGAAGGCACTCCGGTCAAGTACGAGGATCTGCCCGATGAGCTCAAGAAGAAGCATGACGAAATCAAGGCGGTCCTCGAAGCCGAACTCATCGGCTCTTTCCACCGAACCCGCTCCCATGGCGTCGGGTGGAAGGGTTTCACACCGAAGGCGCGCTCGATGGAGTGGACCTGTCCGCCCCGTCGGAAGAACGCACCGGGTCGCCGCGGCAGGAGATCAACTACATGGTGGCTCATTCGCTGCACCGCCACTCGAGAGCCCGGTGAACACTTTGGAGCGTGTCGCTCGCGCGTCGTCCAGGAAATCATGAGCCACCGGTATTCTCCATCGGGACCAGCTCGGGGACTTTCAAGGGAGAGATGCCGCTCCAGCCCCGCCGTTCGCATGGGCAGCACCGGAACTCGCCGAACTCATCGGCATACGTCGTCTATAAGATTGGTGGTGATCCTAGTGACTACCAATTCCTACCCGAGGCACCCAAGGAGATCCCGCACGGATACGCGTGCGCGTACGTACCGGATCGCAGCACACGGGCACTCTCGAACCGAGGCTGCAATATCGGGGGCCTCTGGAACGGCAGAGAGGAACGTCGGGAGCCGATCCCGAGAAGCAATCGTGGCTAGCTAAGTACGCTACTCCGACAAACCTCCGCAGCCCAGCTCCTGCAGTTGGCTCGGAACCGGAAAAGCAAGCATGGCTGGTTAAGTATGCCACCCCGGCGAATCTTCGGGGTTCGACACCTTCGGCCATCACGGCGGATCAGATTTGTGCAATTCCGAAAGATCGGTTTGGCATGATGCCGAAAAGGAAGACGTTCGGCTACACCAAGCCGTACCCCAACGACTACGAACTGATCCCGCTACCACCCAAATATCGGCTCCCGGACTTCACAAAGTTTAGTGGATCGGATGGTTCCAGCTCCATCGAGCATGTGAGCCGATATTTGGCACAGGCTGGGCACGATCTCGAGCATCGGACGAGTTGCGTGTGAGGTTCTTTGCACGGTCCCTCACAGGATCGGCTTTCGGGTGGTACACATCGCTGCCACCGAACTCCATTCGGACTTGGAAGCGGTTGGAAGAACAGTTCCATGAGCGAGTATCACTCGAAGCTTCCGATGTTGGTATTGCCGATCTAGCGCAAGTACGACGAAGCGCGGGGAGACAAGTGTCGGAATACGTCCAGCGCTTCGGGACCATTAGGAACCGATGCTTTTCGGCTCATATAAGTGAAAAAGAAGCGATCGAGTTGGCGGTGGTGGGTCTCTCATCATCGATTAAAGACGTGGCCTCCCAAGCGGACTACCCTTCATTGGCGCACATGGTGCGAAGGCTGTCAGCATATGAGCGGCGCCACCCGGATGTTTACCGGGACAAGCTCAAGCGGGCGGTGACCCTGGTTGAGGCGGACGAGGATGAAGGTCGCTGCGGGAGATCGAGAGATAGCGGTGGCTGAATGGACTCGGGCGACGGGCCCCGTGACCTGCAAATGGGTGAAGCCACAAGGCCCTCCAAAAGGGTTCGACTTCGACGTGACCAAGACGGAGCAGATTTTTGATCTCTTACTCACGGAGAAGCATATAAAGGTACCCGAAGGCCACAAGTTCCCCACGGTGCAAGAGCTGAACGGAAAGCCATACCGCAAATGGCATAACACGTTCTCCCACACCACCAACGACTGCAGGGTGTGGCGGCAGCAGATCCAAATGGCGATAGAAAACGGATGGTTAATTTTCAACCAGTACGCCATGAAGGTCGACACACACCCCTTCCCCGCCGTTAACATGGTGGAGTATTCTTACCATGAAGGTTGCCAGCCAGGATCTTCGTTCAGCATCAACATGGTAGGATCTGGACACCACGCTGGCAAGGATGGAGATGAGGGCAGCTGCTCTCATGGCAAAGATACAGAGGAAGCCGCTCCACGCGATCGGCTCCGCCAAGATGGCAAGCGCTACGTAACAGAGGAGAAGTGAAGAACATAAGATATCAGCGACCCCTCTCTGATCACCTCCTCAACAAGTATGTGAGTCAGTATGACCAACGCCGACGGTCCAGCGATGATGATGAAAGAGATCGTCTGGCTAGAGAAGCCAGAAGACATCGTCGACATAATCGCGATAAGGAGGAGCACGAGCGTTGTGCCAAGGAAAAGGCAAGGGAGCGAGACGACGAGGACAGACACTGGGATTGTCCCTTCTTCGAGCACCTGCTGGGATTCGAGAATGAGCCGATTGCCAACAATCGGCAATTGCCCGAATGCAACCGGAAGAAGAAGGAGGCAGCCAACGTGTCCGTGTTCGAGCGCTTAGGGCCTCTCCCGCCACAAAGCAAACGCGCTGAGTCCCCTCGATGGGAAGATCTCGAGGATTCAGAAAACGAGGGACAAGAAGAAGAAGACAGGTACCACCGGCCAAGGTGGTGCCCTGATGGACTCAGCCGTTCTCAGAAACGCAGGGTTCAGCGATTGCGCGGCCTGGAGGAAGCCGAAGAGGTTATACTTGCATACATTGAGGAAGGCAAGGCCTGATCTGGCTGCGAAGATTCAGCGAGCCCTGGATGAAGAGGGTCGTCCACGGAAGATGGAGTGGCGCCCCAAGCAAAGGAAAGCCGATGATGAAACATCGGCTGGCACAAACATGGTGCTCGTTCTTCCGACGAAGCTTAGTGCTCCACAATTACACGATGCCATTAAGGTAGATGACAGCAAGCGCACCAACATGATAAAGTCAGAGATTGGGCTGGTTTTATCTACCGGCCTGAATGAGTAGCAAGAGCACGTCAATAAGCAAACGTGGCGAGGCTGATCCTTGTGATCGGCCCCAAAATTTTTTTTGTGAAGGGACATTACAAGACTTTCACCGAGCAAGCAATGTGGAGGCCGATTCCAGCAATCGGCCAAAATTATCCTCACCATCCATTCTGCCTGGGTTCAACACGTTATCCGACAGAGCCGATACCATCAATTCTCTTGACAGAATCGGCTCGGGGGGGCACCCAGGTGGATAAAACACGAGGATATGCAGTAGAAGTATCTCATCCTTTGGTGATGGGTATTGAAGCATGGGGGCCGATGCATAAATCGGCCGTAAAAAATTCGAAAATTTTTGAGCATAGCCGATGCAGCAGACATCGACTTAAGGATATGAAAGCCGATGCATGGCCATCGACTCAAGATGAATAACTGTTACGATCAGAGGGTCAATGGAGCACGAAGGGAGATTTTAATGGAAGAACTCCTCAATGGAGTAGTTTAAGGGCTCGGATCCTCTCTTCAAGAACAATGCCAAGAGCAGCCTGGACGTGCAAATCAGGGTAAGGAAGGAGCTGATCTGGCCTGCAAGGCGCAAGAAGTAGATTGAAGAAGCTCGGGGGGCAGCTCACCCTGAAGGTTCTCTGCTTTGGGGCTGCGTCATGATTTGAGGCTAATGCCGGCACACGTGGCTGATTCGCCTTGATTAAGGCTCGGGGGGCAGCTCGCTCTGGAGGTCTTTGCTCTGGGGAGCCGATTTGGTTGGAATCGGCTAGCCCTACGGCACAACTGGTCTGGAGAATGGTGTTCTGTTACGGAGCCATCAGTTTGAGCATCCAAGACAGTTCCAGGGCTCTTTTAAAGACGCCTGCTCAAGATCAAGTCGCCAGCTTACTAAGATCGGCTGTGCCATCGTCATCGGCAGAGCTGGCTAGTTGGGAGGGATGGCTAAATTGGCCTGTCTCGCAGATTATCGTGAAACTGATGCGTTACCATCGGTCACTAAGCATGGATTAGGCCAGCAGTCGACGGACTCAGCATGAAAGGAATCGGCGAAATCAAGTTAAGGGAAATTCTTCATTAAGTATTGGGATTTCTTACAATGGAGAGCCGATTGCTCAAGGAAGGAAGAACAAAGGAAGGGTCTATTGACCAATCTACTACTGCTAGGCCTATACTAGTAGATCCTAATCTACGGGCCATCACTGCCCTCATCGTCATCCTCAGAACTCTCATCGGCACTGCTGCCGATGGGCTCCTCGTCGCTACTCCCGTAGCCCTCCACGGGGGCTTCATCCCCGTCTTCATCATCCCTGCTGTCGTCGTCCCACCACATGCGGAGGCGTTTCGCCGGCGGGTAGCCCTCGAGGGAGTCGTCGTCGTCGTCGTCTTCTTCTTCTTCTTCAGAGGTGGGGCAGCCGTCCCAGGAGAACTGGTCGTCCTCGCTTTTTGACTCCAGTTCCCCGTCGGCGAGGAACTGAAGATCTTCATCCCCGCTGGTCAAGGACTTGTCGTCCTCGGACCAAATGGAGGAGGCGTGGCTCTCCTCGTCCCATTCTTCTGGGGCACGGATTTCCGGCGGCGTCTCGCGGGAGGAATCGGACCCGTAGGAAAGCTCGGAGGAGGAGGAAGAAGACATGGTGACACGGAGGGTTTTTTTTTTGGTGCTAATGCGAGGAGGACGAAGGAGACGCAAAACTGTTTAGAACGGTTAAATAAAGGGGATATGAGAGAGATTCAATGCCACAGCAGTTTCCGAGGAGATGTTGCCCAACAGGAAAGCTTTGCGGCCACGTGGAGAAGTGGAAGGGGCAAGGCATCATGATGAGGATTCTGCGGCAGTTCTGCTCTGCCACGACATGACCCGGCGAAAGAAAGCGTAATGATTTTGGAAATGTCATTTCCAAAACCAGGGGGGCATGTGTTATCACCAGAATTTGACCAAGTCAGAGGTGGGCCGCGATCAAGATAGACTTGAAGATATATACATGGAAGAAATACGTGAATCGGCCTTTTATACCAAGTTGGGCTTAATTGCCCGTGTATCTGTAATATATTAGATCGCATCTTAGTTTAGAAGTTAGAATCTTACCCGTGCACGGTTTGGTGCACGCCCACATTAGAAAGTCCGCTTGGACTATAAATATGTATCTAGGGTTTATGGAATAAACAACAACCAACGTTCAACCACAAACAAATCTCGGCGCATCGCCAACTCCTTCGTCTCGAGGGTTTCTACCGGTAAGCACCATGCTGCCTAGATCGCATCTTGCGATCTAGGCAGCCTAAGCTCTGCCCACGTTGTTCATGCGTTGCTCGTATCGAAGCCTTTTTGATGGCGAGCAACGTAGTTATCTTAGACATGTTAGGGTTAGCATTGTTCTTCGAATTACATGCTTTCGTAGTGCAACCCTTGCATGTCTAGCCGCCTTACACCTATCTTAGGTGTAGGGGCGGCACCCCGCTTGATCATAGTTTAGTAGATCTGATCCGTTACGGTTGCTCCTTGTTTCATCAAGGATTAGTTTAACATCCGCAATAGTTAGGCCTTACAAAGGGTTGGAGGATCCAGCGGCGTGTAGGGTGGCGTTTGCTAGCCCTAGAAAGGATGTTCGGGGATCAACCTCGTGTTGGTTTTTAGGCCTCGTCTAGGATCGGCTTACGGTCACCGTGCGCGAGCGCGAGGCCCAATCGTGAGTAGGATGATCCGATTATGCGGTGAAAACCCTAAATCGTCGTAGATCTCATTAGCTTTATTTTGATCAAGCGGGACCACCATATATTCGGACACCTTGTCCGAATCATGGGTGGATCGGCTCTTTGAGCCGATTCACGGGATAACCCGAGAGCCGATCGAGGCTCGTATTTAACGTTTACGTGTGTGCCCTGCGAGGAAACTAAGCGAGGCATCATCCACACCTTCCCGACCGGGTATAGGTCGGGTGGCACGCCCTTGTGATAAACATCGGACGTGCGACCAGGAGGCTTTGCGGGCCGTCGCTCTGAGGGACTGGGGCCAGCCGCAGCCCTAGTTATTCCCGGCTCTACCGTGTTGACCATCTCTGCCCGCCAGGGGGTTTCTGACGTCAACAGGTCCCTTCATGTTTTATATTGGGTTTGACGAGGAGGAGACACCGACACATGGTACTATCATCCAGTACGGGCTGGGCATGACTGTACCATGGGTCGTTAAGTATTCTATTAATCGTCTCGTAACCTTGGTTGACTTGGTGATGATTCTAGCCCGCGATTCTTCATAAATGTCATTGATTTGTTCCTATTTGCTTCCATTTCTCCATGAAATAATTAAACCAGATGATTTGCACACCTAAGTGTGAATTATCATTTATTAGTAGAGAGACGAAGATATTTGCTGCATTTTGTTACGAAATATCCTGGTTGAGATGGAGATAATGTGATCGCTTTTTACAAGCCATCAGCATCCTCAAGTTTAAACCCTGATCGTCCTCAAGAAAGGTAAAAAAATCATAAGGAACTCGGACTCTAAACTGAAATAGCAAAAACACAATTGGTGTCCACTACTCTCACTTCTTGTCCTAAAAGCTTAGCATGACAGAGTAATATAAGTTTTGTCATGCCAAGAAAGCTACAATCAAGCTTTCAAAAACAAGTATGGTTAGTTCACTAACTATCATTCTACCTTTCGCAAGAAAACACTTGCTTGCCAAGGATTAATTGATATTCAAGATTTAAATAATTGATTATAACTACTACTCTTCAAGTCATGACTTTTCACATACCTTATTACAGCTCAATTTCCTTCAAGAACTCCTATTTATTAGTAATGAGACCATGCTAAAAAGTTGTAAACCTAGCTTAAGATACTTGTGAGTAGCATTTGATTTTTTTGCAAATATGCTCATGGAGGTATTTTACCTGTCATACCATGCTTCTACATGTGGTCCTCCTCCTAGTGTGAGAGTTTATCTATTCTTCTCCTCTCTCCATAGAATCTTTGAACACTCTTTATTAGCACACAAAACAATACGAAATAAAAACAAAACAAAAAAGATGAGATGAACATAAAAACTTTTATTTCACATGGGCTGCCTCCTATGAAGAGCTTCTAATTAAGATCAATTAGGTTAAACTAGATGGTGATTATTTTGGTTTTGGAAGTGGAACATCCACTCCAAAGTAATTAGCTTTTAAGGTGATCCCATCTTCATTAATTTTTTCTTAGATTGTATTATGTAGATTTCCTTAGAAAATTCTATATTTCTTCTTTAAGATGGGCAGGCGCGGTTAAGCGCGCTTCCATGCTCTATTTGCCCTAAAAGGCACAAAGCTTCGTGGTAGGTTATTTCTTTGAAGAATTTTCAAAATAACTGTTTTATTCCAAATTCGTAATCTTTTGGTAGTAGCATATGGACTATGCTATACTGCGTAGTGTATCAATGAGTTTATACCAAAGTTGGTATTTTTCTTTACTCTCTCGACTAAAATCATGTTACTTTTCTTTGTTCGGAGACGATGGTGCGCACTGACGTTGGTTTTTACGGTACTGCAATCTATTACTCCAGGAATTAATGACATATAAATATAAGGGTTGCCTGGTAGTCTTTTCTCTTCATGCATGTTTTGGGAGGAAATAATGCGCGTGATGGTGCGCCGGGAGCTGCCTCCGAAACAGAAATGCAGACCAAGCAGGCATCCACGCGCCGGGCTGCTTAAGCCAAAGCTGTTACAAAACCACCACGCAATAAAAGTAAATCAAACGGAGAGCAAGAACACATATTTTTATATGGAAAATCCAAACGGAAAAAACTACGAAACGGAATGCGGCACTCTCGTTATAGTTGGAGTAGTATTACAATACACGAGAGGACATACCCTCTACGTGCTATCAATATGGTGTAACTCTCTCTCATCTATTCTATGACTACCTTACACTATATATAGGGACAGACAATTCACTTTCTTAGCGGACACAAAATAGAGTTGTAGATGTGCTACGTCTAACACGTTTGGGACGCCGTAGTCCGTTAGGACTCCTTCCATAGTACATCATGTAAACATATTTCGGGTCATATTCAACAATCTCCACTTTGAACCGAAATCCCTTGCAACAGAGATAACATTCAACTCCCCAACTGAAGTTATCACAAGTAAACATTGTCCTTGAAAAGTCCATGGGACCAATAAACTTCTCATGAAGTTAAATTGAGAAAATCAATCTTGAGTCGTCCACAAAACAACACGGTTATCAACAAAGCGGACAAACGGATATGGGTGTACCATAAAATCTAAAAGTCTGAGTCTGTGTCACTAACCTCAACAGAAAAAGAAACTACTCAATCATCAAATGATATAAGTCATCATATCTGCCGTGGCGACTCAGCGAGCGCATAGCTCATCGTGCAACATCTTGGTGCACATAACATTGTGAAGAACTCATCTCATGGAATGTGAACGTGCTACAAACAGAAAGCACAAACCTCGGCAAATATACTCATGCACGAGCATCTGGTACGAAGGGTATCACGTACACCAAAAACTACCGACTTGTAATGGTTAATGAAAAATCCATAACATGGTCAAAAAAACTATTTTTGTTGAACAACCATCGGATGAAGGAACCTCAACATGCAACGGAGCTTCAACTCGCAGGTAGACACCTCTTAAAAGAGCATAGAGAGCTGAATTGCACTGAAACAACTTAACGAGTAATAAATGTTGTAGTATGTAGCAGAAAACAATATCCTTGTGGCACCTCAAATAATCCTCACCACGAACTTGAGTAACAAAGCAAAACCTTCACATGCATAATAGCAAAAACTTGGAGAGCAAAGAGTATAATGCTGGCTACCAACATGCATAATAAATACCTCCTCCATATTTTTCTGATAACTGAACCGTGTTCATGTAATTGCAGCAACATAACATCTGAAATTTGCATTCGTAATATCTCCCGACGAACTATGATTCCACAAACTCCACCTTGAACAAAAAACTATTAAAACGATGATCATACCAGCGGCAAATCATCGAACATAGGTGAAGTAGGATCTTTTCTTTTCGCCTTGTCAGTCCAAACAACAGTAACTTTATTTCCGAAACTATCCAGTGCATCTCACGGTATGATTGCTGCACTCCCATGGAGCTCTCACAGCGCTTTGGATTTTGGGCCGTCCGATCGAGCTGACGTGGCGCGATCTCGGCCGTCGTTCCGTTCAGGGCGTTGAGGCCCTCCCACAGACCCACTTTTTATCCACGGGTCCTGTGAAGCCCGCTCGGCCCAGACTCTCCCGTCGCGCGTCCCTCTAGCCAGCCGCCGCTCGCAATCCCCAATCCCATCGCGGTCGATTCGCCTCCTCCCCTCCACCTTCTTCCTCACGCGCTCAGCCTCCACCTCCGGCCTGTCTCTGAGCTTCGTATCCTCCACCCCCATGTCCTTCTCCTCTACCACGTTGAAGATCCTTGCTGGCAGGAGGTGCACGGACCACCACTGCCGCACCGCCGAGCTCCGCCATGGAGTTCCATGGCCCGCCGCCGATGGAGACGGCGGCGAGGTGGCCTTCACCGATCTCCTCAACGCCGGCGACATCTAGGCGGAGGGGATACGAGCAGCGCGTGGATCCGGGCAACCTCCAAGGATAGCGAGGCAGAGAGGGAAGGGTGAGGAACTTACAACCCTTGGCTCTCTCGATTCTGAAATTTGCCCAAATAGATTACGCTTTCTTAAGTTTCTGGTTTGTAGGTCTACATTTTATGTTCTCTTGGCGTGTGTTTTTGGCTTTGGATCTTTTCCTGATCAGTTCTAACCATTTTTAATTAGGGTTCAGATGAGGAGCTCCGAAATGGCCCCACAACAGACAGAGTTGAAGCATTAAGGTAGCTATTATGGCCCATCCACCGCCGTAGCTCCTCTTCGACTGCAGATACGGTGATATCTCGGTACCTGATTGTACAAGAGCAGCTTGGCCATAGTAATGCTTCCTTGTTCACCATATTAATATTGATGCAATTGACACATTACTTCAATAGGTCTACAACAAATACAGGCTCTTTTTCGTATCACAAGAGAAGCTTATCCGTATTCCGGAAACGTCGGTTCTACTTTCTTATGTGACCTCCATCTCTCCAGCCTATGGAGCTAATTTAATAGGCCTCAATTAAATAACGAGGGAAGGTGATTTCAAACAAGTACCTCACTCGTAAGAGTTTCATTGGATCGAGTTTATTTCGAAGTATAACCATGGATATGAGATTATTTTCCGTATTTGTTATTTGCAGTGACTTTCCCTATGTTATTCTTGAATGTGGCTACGGAGGAGCTGAAGATGCGATATGTCATGTCGCTGCAAGATAGCTGTTTCGTCTTCGATTTTCTCGTCGGTGTAATTATTGGGTATGACAGAGCTAGCAACTAAATCTCTGTATGAAAGGGAATCGACACCCATAAACCCGCAGGTATGATTTCGTAGTCTTGGCCAACAATCATAACATTTGGATTGATTCCCTATACGAAAGGGCTTTTGTGAGGTTAGGCGAGAGAACACAACGATTATGGACTCGCTTTTATTTTCATTCAGGTTTGGACTGTTTCTCTAATCTGCGACACTCGCCCGCCTCCATCTCCGGTCGCCCATGCACACAACCAGTCGACAATTCATCCAAGCAAGTGATTCCATAAATTTCAAATCTAGGATGAGGTCAGTATTGCTGCTCTTTTCATCTTAATTCCATGTTAACCCTTCTCTCCATCCCTGGTTCTCTCACAACGTGTTATTTATTGATGGTTTCTTTAGGCATATAATAATGCTCAGTATTCAGGCATATGAAACTGCATCTTACGCATGTGAGCCATTCAAAGCTGATACAAGGTGATACTATGGTGATGGAGGATTTCATTTGTTAGGTTTCAGCCTTGCTTTGTTTGGTAATTTAGCTTTTATTTACGAATGCAGGTATGCATGGTATGCTGCAGGTGAGCCACGCAAAACTCGGAATGTCTCTTTCGTTTGCCGATACATTCACTAAACTCGGTGATAAGCTTTCCTCATACAAGTGGTAATGTAAGGTAAACCTGATTTAGATACATCACTTCCGAGGTATTTTTTCTTAAATAACATGAGACAACAACCTTAGAATTTAGTCTAGACATTACTTTTGATTCACTTCCAATATTTTTGGATTATTTTCTTTCACAAATGGAAGTGCGTGCCAATTCCTTTTAATTAATACATATTGTCTCTACATGGTAGAACGGTATTTATTTTTGGAATATATACTCGTTCTTCGTGCTCTTGATTCCAAGCAAATTTTTCCTTCCTTTTAGTTTGTTTTGCGCATCTTTCCTTATAGGTTTGTACTTTGTCTCGGAAGTTGTCCGGTTTAAGTTACCATCAAAAGTTATTATCAATCCTCCATTTCCCTTAATCATGTATGATTATAGCCTTTCGCATGTGGCACCGAAGATGATGGTTTATAAACCTTATGGATCGACAATTATATGTAATTGTGTTTCGTAAGCCGGGGCTTCTAAATGATCCGGCGCAAACAATAATTTTTTTTTCAACCGGATGTTTGGTTTATTGTACATTTATAATATTTTCTCATTCTTTTTTTTTCTTAGAAAAGGTTCTCAGTTTTTATAAACTATGGATCAACGAGCTATTTATGTGTTTTCGTACATCGGGCTTCTAGATGATCTTCCCTAGAGAATAATTTTTGTTCCAGCTTGATGTTTAGTTAATTGTGCATTTATAATAGTTTTTCATCCTTTTTAGTAAATGTTCTCAATATTTCGGCTGAATGTTTGGTGTTGGCCTCGTGGGGATGAAAGCAGTTGGGACAGGGTTGAGAACTAGGAGGAACTTGTTTTTTAGTATTTCTCGGATATGTCCATATCTCGGCCATTTCTTCTTAAATGTATGTTGGTCCTTCTACATTAAAATCACTATTCACTATTATTACTGACACCACCACCTATGAGATATGTCGGTTTGCAGGAGCTTCCTCTTCATTCACCTAGGTGGCGACAAAGTTCATTTCCAATGATTTATGTAGCGTATTGTTATACGTTTGGTATTTATCTGAGAAGTTACGGTTTCAAATTTTTACTTGGGTTTTCATGCCTCAAAATTAAGTTTAGAGAAGGAATTTGACACCATTGTATACTATTTAGTTGATACCTACGAGAAAAGGAATTTGGCACCTTTGGTATGCAACATGTAATGAATTTACATGTTTACTGTTTAGTTGAAAGCTTAGTATTATCAATCCTAATAGAATACACTTAGTCCTATTTCTTCTAATTATACTTATGATATTCTGGATCCATGGGAACACAAATTTTGATGGGCAATGTACAAATCTTTTTGCACACCACATGTTTCCCTGTTCTCCTCCACTTCTTTCTCTGTTCAGCTTCAAGTTTAGTTGATCTTTCAAGTACATATGTATCTCTGAAAAAATGATCTAGATTCTATTAGATATACATGCTCCTAATAATTATATATTGATTTGCCGGAGGCATCCATTTGACCGAGCCATGTTGGTATCCTGGTACATTGAGTTTGATACCTTCACTCCCGCAGCCAAGAGAGGGCTGCCAGTCGCAAGGATTATGAGACACATGCTCCCGCAGGCGATTCTTGCTTGTGCGATTGACGATGAATCGATAATACTATAATGAGCAATCACCATGTAGTCGATTTTACAGACGATGGCAACAAGGTGAATGAACAGGTTGGGTTTTAGTGCCCATCTTAGTAGAAAATTTGCTTACAATTCTATGGAGAACTTTAATGTTTGTACCATTTACCGGAGGAGTGCAGGTTACTGCCATACCGGAGGATGGGCGGAAATTTTTAAGGTGATCTTTTGGTTGGTGCAGATGGCAAGGTAGTGTTACTTGCCTTGTCAAAATAGGAGCAAAGTTGAATTTTTTGAGGTTTTTTTAGGATCCT
Source organism: Lolium rigidum (assembly GCF_022539505.1). Classification (NCBI taxonomy): domain Eukaryota; kingdom Viridiplantae; phylum Streptophyta; class Magnoliopsida; order Poales; family Poaceae; genus Lolium; species Lolium rigidum. The sequence continues at coordinate 307,370,564 of NC_061508.1, forward strand.
GAATTGAGATTTTCTTAAACCGATAAGTGAGGAAGTTGCTTTTTGAGCAAGCACAAGTATCTTATTCAGAATATATTTGCTACACTCGGAATTGCATAGTTTGTGCCTCCTGATATTGACACAGTAGGGTATGTAGCTAGGACCAACAATGAGTATTATTGTTTCATTTGTTACAAAATATACTAATGCGCTCATCTTCTTCTGTTGAAGGTACCATGTGTTCCTTGATCACAAACAATATTTCGTCCCCTCAGATGTTGGTGGTGGTAAAATGCAGTGGTACACATCTCAAAAGGAACCAGCTGGTGGTACCGATTCTGAAAATGATGAGTGCCCGGGATGAAGATTTCAATCGATTAAATGAAAGAAGGTATAGCTTGAAGTGAGCACAACGAGGTTGATGATGCAGCATGGAGCAAGCAACACTTGTTGGTTATGATTACTTTTTTGACGATATAGCATCAGAGACCTCGGTTCTCGATAATCTATGAAAAAGCAAGAAGGTATATGGTATCTTGCAAGCAAACTTTGACTGTTCATCATATTTTGTCACACACACCTTGTTAGACTCCGATTTTATACTAAAAGAAGTTCAGTGTCCAGAGAAAGAGCAGTTGGTTGTTATTAGTTTTAGCCTGCAGATTAGTAAGCATATTGTAGCTGAGAAAAATTATAACTAGAAAATGTTGTCTTTGTATTTCTGCTCAAAAGATAGTATATGGCACACCAGCTTGCCAACTACATCATCTCGCAGATTTCGTGCATGGTGATGCTTAACCGGCATCCTTCAGAGCTCCTTCGGGTTGATTCAAGTTAATGACTGAACACACTTGTATTCTAGAGGTCCCTTTACCTTGTCCATTTTGCTGGCCTTACATTCAATACTCGGATTCTGTAGAGCAATTCCAGCCAACAGTGAATTTATATATTGGTGCTTAGAACTTGGTTGTTCCATGCAGACATTAAAAGTAACAGTAGTATCTGTCTAGATGTCCCGAAGGAGCTGCGCAGTTCTCCATCGACCATTCCAAACCGTAAGAAGCATCAATTGTGCTCCATTGTATTTAGATTAGATGAAGAATGTTTTCTTAACATTTTTCTGAAAATCTCAATGCTGAAACACATTTCATGCAATACTGGAACAGGTTGATTATCTGTTTATACGGTCCATGGTACCACCAACTGCCAGCAACGTACATCTACTGCAGATTTTGGAGATTGATTTATGGTGATGTTTCACTTCTTCCAGAGCTTCAGTTCTTGCTTAGCAGGTTCACCTATCGAGCAACTCAAGCTAATGAATTGAGAATTCAGATTCGTGAGTCCCTTTGCCTTGTTCATTTTTCTTACATTTCATTAATTCATTACTTGGTTTCCGCAGAATAATTACAGCTGACAGTGAATTTGGACGTTGGCATTCAGAACTGGGTTGTTCCATCCAAACTATGACAATGACGAAAGCTAGCATCTAACTCGAAGGAGAGCTGCCCAGTTTTGCATTATCAACCATTTCAATGGTAAGTAAGCCAAGTGGTGATTTACATGTTTAAAGAAGTTATGTTACATGCAGTGAGTGTGGCATGTTAGATGACTCAGGTTTTTGGTACTGATTTGTTTCATGCATTTGGTGGCATCATCATGCAGGTGTTCCCCTGCCTCTCGACCCTGAGGAGGAAGTTAGTATGATTCAAAAGGAATACATGCAGACTGCAGGCGTCCAGGGCGAGCCCTGCCACCTCCTCCACCATGCCTTTCCAACCTTGGCCACCGCTCCTGCTCTGGCGCCTTGCCGCCTTCTCCTCTCCATGGGTGGGCAGCATCCATTCACAAGCACAGGAATCTTTTCAAGCTGCGTCGGTAGAAAAAACACCTGACCGAGCAGCAGAATGGAGAGTTCAATCAGATATTATATCATCGATGGAATGAAATGCCAAGGGCAATTTACTCAGAAACGAGCATCAGAATGGAGAGTTATGCACTTGCAACTTCGAAAACAAGTTGCCCCGCAGTCCAATTTTCTTCAACTTCTGAAGATCTCGCCTGATAGTTAACTAGGAAAGATCAAGTTCCCACGAACTACACCTGCAAAATAATTCAGATTGTGATATGAGCTATCTTTAGGGATATATGTATTGTCAGCACAGGAAACTCAGCAAACCTACGAACTATCATTTGCTTTAAAATAAAGTAACGTGATACAAATAAATTCTTAATTGTACACATGACCATCATTTTACCACCTAGACGATAGGCTGGAAGTGGAGAAGTTTACCCCTATGGGATGTCATGAGGTTGCAGCACTAATGAAAGGTACCGTTGTTAATAGCATGTTCGATTCTTTTTTATGGCTTTTGCAACACAAGGTGTTATCACCGATGTCTGGTCGACTAATATGTGCAATTTCATGTTGGTTTCGGTAATTACCTTTGCACTGCTGCCTATGTTGTTCTCTAAGCTTATTATAAAGCAATTTACAAAATGTTTGTCAATGTGAAAGCAGGGGGCGCACACCAAGAGGTGATCTAAATTTACCACTATGTTTGTAACTTCGTTTGCTTTATCATAATTTAATTATACAGATAATTCGTTTGTAAAACCTACGAATTGTATTATTATATTACCAAAAAAATCGTTGTTATATAAATAAACATTGGCACAAACCTCACAAGAGGTGATTCTAAATTTACTGCTCTGTTTGTAACTTCGTCTGCTTTATCATTAATTATACATACAATTCATTTGTAAAACCTACGAATTATATTATTATGTTAACAATTTTTTTAATCATTGTTATATAAATAAACATTGACAAAAACCTTACGGGGTCGTGCGCCAAGGCGCACATTTAAATCTAGTTCTCATAATTGGCTTGCGCCAACAAATACTCGTATCTCGACTTGCCATAGGGAAAAACCTTGTGTCACGGTCCAACAACGAAAGATCGAACTTCATAGAAAACCATGAGTCGATGAATCTGTGCACAAAGCAATACAAGCGAGCAACGGAAATTTTCCCAAAAGAAACTAATTCATACGAAGCAAAGAATTGAGTTGTTAGCACATGATAACTATGGACTTGGCAGCACGGAGAGTCAACGAACCGAGAAACAAATCTGAGGCTTAACGTGAAGTAGCGCTAGGCAGCAAGGCAGCAGCAGATTAAGTTCTTTTGATACCTCGGGACTTGATCCGTTGATGGGTGGTTGATCGATTTTTTTTTGAGGATGAACAGTGGGTTTCCCCACTGTATATTTTTTTATTTATTTATGTAAAAGAATCCAACAAAAAAAACTAAACAACAAATACAAAGGTGCTAGAGAAGAGCACCTAAGAAAACATAAAAAGAAAACCTGTCTGAAAAAAACAAAAACCTCAACTAAAAAGATTCACCCAGTCTGCAAGCCCTGCATAGGTGGTTGATCGATTTGGTATGCTTCAACGTACATACGGCTTCAACCGATCTGGTACTCTTTTCATCCACACGCAGCTCCTCAAACGGAATTGATACCGACTTCAGAACAGGATACGACACTGGATCGGAAGTTGTACCGGACAGGGCTGACGATCTCGGCGACTTGATGCAACCGTTAACTCGGTAGGTCGGTGCGAAAACGAATTTTCAAAAGGCAACGCAAGGGCCACCGCCGCCGAAGCTGTAACGACTTTTTTTATCGGATCTCACGAACAACAATATCTTGGCGAAGCTGCTTGATGATGCAAAACTGCGGCTGTTGATCCAATCGACGTTGCACGGTGCTGCCCGGGAGCGCAGGGAAAAGTCTTTCGGGCAGAAGATTAATCTTGAAACCTTGTGCTCTAATACCACTTGTTACAAAACCATGCAATAAAAGTAAATCAAACGAAGAACAATGACACATATTTTTACGTGGAAAACCTAAACGGGAAAAACCACGAAACGCACGGTGACGCTCTCACTATAATTGGAGGAGTATTATAATACACGAAAGGACAGACCCTCTACGTGCTATCAATATGGTGTAGTGCTCTCTCATCTATTCTATGACTATCTTGGACTATATATAGAGGTGGACAATTCTCTTTCTTGGCGGACACGAATAGAGTTGTAAATGTGCTAGCACGTTTAGGACGACGTAGTCTGTTAAAACTCCTTTCATAGTACAACTAGTTGAATGCCCATGCGTTGCCACGGTTTCACAATATTAGACCTAGATATGTTCATTGAAAATCTATAATTAACGATATGTATATGCATCGCATAAAGCTTATGACCGCATTGCATTTTACTCAATGAATTTCGTGTGAGGCTTTTCAAATTTATTTTCTCTTGCATATTCAGAATAATGGATTTGAAAATTGCATAGCTCATATGGGTCTAAAAGAGATGGTCACAACACGCAGTGAACCAGATATTGAAATATTATGAAGAATAATGAAGCGAGAGAAAAAAATACTTGATTGATACATATTATGTGTTACAAAATAAAAAACAAAAATAAAATTGACTCCACGGATCCTTGTTCCATATAAGCACAATGTAGCTATCATCCATTGCATGTGGCAAGTACTTTGTTTCTGAACATTGCTGGAGAAATAGAGCCATATACAGCTGTCGATGGAAAGGTTTTGGATGAAGTCAGAAAGGTTGTTCATGAACCTAGCAAATCAGAGAATCACAATACATGTACACATATTGAACAAATAGTTTTGTTTTGTTAAACTCAACTAAAATGAATAATCAAAAAATGAGGGGGATGTACGTTTATTTTTATAGACCTCATCGCCAACTTGTGAATGTTAATTGCACGAAAATGAACAATAAAAATAGTTGTAGCTGCTCTGTATTTCTCATTATTTAGATTTTGTGAAGAGCGAGAAAAAGTAACGATCCTACGAGCTCGAGTGTAGACATTAAGGAGGATAAATAAGACTACCTCGAGCTCGAGTGTAGACATTAAGCTAGGAGGATAAATAAGACTACCTCTGTTCCTAAATATAAGACTAAAATAGCCCACCAAAGCGTCTTATATTATGGAACAAATGTAGTGTAGTAATACAATTAAACGGGACAGATAAATCGTTCATGCCGATTTAGTTCGTACATAGTAGGAGTACGTAGGATATGATCACAAGGTAATATAAGCACTGGCAATCGACTAAACAACTATCCATTCTAAGCAAAAAAAAAGGCAGGCAGGCAGGCGCATATTCTGTTTCTTTTACAATTATCCCAAATAAAACCCTGATGTATTAAGGTCTTCAGAGAAGAGAAACTCAGCCTATATTTCACAACGAACGACAGTGAACAGCCATCTAACAATTCAGTATATGAAGTAAAAAAAAAACAATTCAGTATGTCAAAATATTACTCCCTACATCACAAATTAATTGGCGCAGCTCATAAATACATGTACTGGGCCGGAGGGGGTACTTGTATTTAGCCATATCTAAGATATGCAAGTGATACAAGAAAAGTATGTGGTTCACACCTTATTTCAACGCCTTCTATGGGGAAAGAGATTTCTTCAGATCCTCCAAGCACGTTAACGCATCAGATCCTCCTATTGCAAACCTGGCACACCGATCAACAATGGATGCAGGGTGTAGAACACTAAGAACAACATATATATGTCAGAAGCAAAATAAAATTTTCTTTGAAACATCAACCAGGTAATTAGGGACCTGGCACAAAGACATCTCTTCTTGTAAAATAAAAATATGAGGGATGAACACCTATGCACTGGGGGAAATTAACCATGGGAGTATTAAAAGAATGTTCCTTATCACCACACAAGAACAAAGTAACAACATCACACAAAAAGAAGCACACATCCCCCTGCGACGTCAGTTTCTTCATACATGACAACTGATTGCTTGGTAGAACAGGCCATATCATGGTTGCAGAAGGAGAATCTAATTTAGTAAGCTAGAATTAGCCATATCAAAGTTTATAAGTACAGCAGAGAAAGATCATATGCCACAGATATGAACCAACATTATTTCTTAATTAGGTAGAGTTAATAAAACATACATATAAGTATATAACATGTAACCTCCGTACAAATCAATCAATTAAATGAGCATCAAAAAGGCATAATTAATTTACGACCAATATGATGATACATCTGAGGAAAACACAATGGGACAGTGCGGCGTTAATTTTAACCCGCAATAAAACATGCCAAGATTTCGATGCACTGAAGCGTCTGGACACAAGCACATCAGTATATTCCTACCTGCATTCTATGAGGAAAGCACTACCAAAAGAAGCATGTCCTAGGTCTCACTACTACGTTGTTTATCACATTGAAAGTGGAAGTGTTTCGGTGAGATCCTAGACATTTCTATACAGTGATACGGCGACAGCCACATTTTTTTTTGATAAAAGAAATATATTAATATCGAAGGATACCAATTATCTATTAAGAGGTCCAACACCCAGTATCAGGGATGGACAGGTTGCATTATTTTAAGGTTCAGAAATATACAGGAACACTCCATGCTAGCACAGTACTCCGTTTCACTGGGTACATAATGTCAGTCATGCATCATATCCTCCCAGAAAATTGTTTAAACTGTGGAGTGTAATGCAACGCGAGCACAACGGCAGCTAAGGGACTGAGAACAACCCATTCATATGTGTGCTTCATGGAACGGGAAAAACAGGCTTTGCCGTGCAACTATTTGCACGGCAAAGAGCCCTATTTGCACGGCAAAGGCTTTGCCGTTCGACCCCGCACGGCAAAGATCGCACGGCAATGTTATCGACGGCAAAGGCTTCTTTGCCGTGTGACTCGCCAACGTTGCACGGCAAAGGCTTTGCCGTGTGACGCCGCACGGCAAAGGTCGCTTCTTTGCCGTGTGCCTAACATGTTTTATCTAAAAAAGGGCCCCAAACTGGCTGGTCTGGGAATCGAACGTAGGACACAGAGTAGGGAAAGCGTGCAACCTTGCCACTGAGCTATGTGTTCGTTTGTTGATAACTATACCATGCCATGCGTTTTGAGATGAGAAAAAATCCAGTTTCTACATCTTTGCCGTGCACTTACACTAGGCAAAGGCTTCTTTGCCGTGCGTTTTTTCAAAAACACTAGGCAAAGGCTGCTTTGCCGTGCAACCCAGCTGCGCGCACGGCAAAGGATGAGGCACGGCAATGCCCAACGCCTTTGCCGTGCACCAAGTCTTTGCCGTGCGGTGTGTTGGACCATTGCCGTGCACCTTTCTTTGCCGTGCGGCCTCTTCCATCTTTGCCGTTAATCGTATCTTTGCCGTGCGCTTGTGTCTATCTTTCCCGTGACCAAGCTCTTTGCCGTGCGTTTTTATCTGTGCGCACGGCAAAGATTTCTTTGCCGTGCGGGGACACACGGCAAAGAAATGCTGCACGGCGACGCATATTTTCCCCGTAGTGGACGGTCTAGCTCCATGTGTCTAAACTGTTTTTCTGAATCTCCTGCATCCTATCCTTCTGTCCAGAAACCAGAAATTGGTCTACCAGTTAAGAGCCTCAATGCTCTGTAAGTAGTTGTACTATAACCAAAGATAAATGGTCAGTATCAGCAGGCATTAACTCAATATACGCAACAATTAAAAAACAACTAAATATAGACAAAACACACCATGAAGTAAATTATCCAAGTTGGCTGCGTCGTAGGTTATCTGACATATGCCCATCTACTGAATCTGAAACCTCGCTAAAAAGATCATAGGTTTCAATAAATCTAATTGTTTGTAAATAAAAAGTTGAAAACTGAAAGATAGAAACAGGAAAAACAAAAACCCAAAGATTTGAAATACCGGAGACTTTCATGACATGGTAATTTAAAACGACATATGTGACTGCACCTTTGTTCACAAAAATAAGTTCGGCAAATGTGCAAATCCCTATATTTTCCCTGATGCCATATCCTTCGTTGGTCATCATTATTGCCGCACCCTTCTTTTTTTGCTGTGGAGTTTGCATATCAACTCTGAAAAAAAGTCGACAGAAATTTCTTAGTGTAACATTGATCGGAGAAGGAAAAAAGAGTATATAACAACATAGATATGGTGTTTCTTGCATCTTTTCAGGTGCATAAGAGATTTTGAAACGAAAAAAACCGGAGAAGCAAAAAAAAACATATTAATTTCGAGCAAGCTTCGATTATAGTAGGGATATTAGCACTAAGGCAAACAGACAATTCATGATTCTGCTGCAAATATAATCATACCTTTGTGAAGAATTTATGTTATTGGTATACTGAAATATCTGAACATCGACCAATTGAATCAAAGGACTAAGTGTAGAAGAGCATAAACAACTCAATACTCTATAGACAAATAAGCGAACCTTCAGTCCATATTAGTATTTACTCCATGGTCATCATTATTTTCCCTGATGCCATATCCTTTGTTGGTCATCATTATTGCCGCACCCTTCTTTTTTTTGCTGTGGAGTTTGCATATCAACCTGAAAAAAAGTCGACAGAAATTTCTTAGTGTAACATTGACTGGAGAAGGAAAAAAGAGTATATAACAACATAGATATGGTGTTTCTTGCATCTTTTCAGGTGCATAAGAGATTTTGAAACGAAAAAAACCAGAGAAGCAAAAAAAAATATATTAATTTCGGCAGCTTCGATTATAGTAGGGATATTAGCACTAAGGCAAACAGACAATTCATGATTCTGCTGCAAATATAATCATACCTTTGTGAAGAATTTATGTTATTGGTATACTGAAATATCTGAACATCGACCAATTGAATCAAAGGACTAAGTGTAGAAGAGCATAAACAACTCAATACTCTATAGACAAATAAGCGAACCTTCAGTCCATATTAGTATTTACTCCATGGAGGACAATAAACGTCTCCGTTGTGTGCCACGTGGGGGGAAGGAAACAAGCCAGACACCCTGGGACGACAGCGAAGAGAAGGAATCGGTGATGGCTCGGCATCATTGGAGATTTTCTTCTTCCAGCGGATCTTCGGCAGCCACCTTGCCAACCCGCTCAATGGTGTACCCTTCCTCGGAACCGCAAGGTGTTCTTCTCATTCCTTCGTTCCTTACCCGACGGAAATTGGGTTCCTTCTTGCTGCCGCTCGGTATGTTGGTGGTGCCACGAGTAGAAGATTGCACGTGAGAGGGCTTGGATGATAGGGCGGGGTGTGCATCTCCATGGGAGGAGACGTTATTAAACCGTAATTGATTTCCTTTTTTATTTGAATTGCGTTATTGCTTTCCTAGTTTGCCTAGTTTGGCGAGGAAAAAGAAGGAAGCTATTTATTTGGTTCTGTTTATTTGCTTTCCAAATTATTCGAGAATTGATTACCGTCAGCTCTTCATATGGTTGTTATATTTTTTGCAAGGAAATATATCTTTTCTAATTAATTGACAACTTTGACTTGCTGTGAAATTAGTCGGATGATGGAGACCGTGCGATTAGATTGAACGGACGGGATACTTCCAATGACGACCATCAAACGCGTTGAGTGTCAAACGACCAACTCCAATTTAATAGTAAAGATAGGTAAACAGATTTTGGGTCATGTTCAACAAAAGCCAAAGCAAAAGCCAGGAGTAGCAAAACGTTATCACTTTCACATTTGTGCAACTATCATTGCGCGTGGGCCAGCGTAAGAGCATCTCTAACGGAGCCCGAAAAAGTTGAAACCGAAAAGGGGGGATTCAGTCTCCCGAAAACGAGAGTTAGTCAGTTTTTGGCAGTGGCGCAGAACAGAAACCGTAAAGACGAACTGAAAACATAAAATTAGAAATCTCGCGGTCGAATTCATCGATGAACAAATATAGACGATAGTTGTTGCTCCGATTGAGCACCAAACTTTACATAATTCGAACTAATAACCTAAAGGGATTTCTATTTCTGTGCCCTCGGGTCCTTAGTTGTGCTCAGTTTTCCCCAGCTCCTTAGTTTTTCCTCAGTTTTCCCCAAGACCTTGTCTGAAACCCGCAGAAGGAGTAGAAGCAGCTCGGACGGCAGGATTCCGTTAAGTTGACCGTTCCGTGCTGACGAGTGGGGTCGTGTCGTTTGTGGGGCCGCGTCGTGTGGGGCTGGTAGGAAGGAACCGCGTGGGACAGGACGAGACCATGTTTGTGTGGCCGTAGCGTGTGGGGCCGTAGCGTGTGGAGCCGTGTGGGTCCGGGACGTGGGCACGAGTGGTTTCTGTCTCTTTCACCCAGATTAGCAGTTTTCAATGTACCTTTTTCCTCTCTCTCGCTCGATCTCATTCATATTTGATAGCCCAAATCGGTAGCAAATCTAGAGCAGCTTCTCCTTCTGTTTTTAACGACATTCATTTCTTTATGCCTTCGTTTTTACCCAATCAGGTAGGAAATCTAGGGCACAAATCCAGAAAAAAATATAGGATAAGCTGCATACAGCAGCCAACATAGCATAGATATGTTCACGACAGATCCAACAGTAGTACCGATAGAACCCTACAACATAAGCTACATTTTACATGAATTTAAGCTGCTCTACGTGATAGAGCAAGTCACATACAGAGAGTGCAATGAGGCATGTTCAACACCTCCGAGGTTGCGCCGGTGACTCGCTTGGAGGTTGCGCAGTGAATCCCAAGTGCTTTGTGTTTGGCCATGAACGCATGCACGTTCACCGTCGTTCCAACTCTAGCGCCGCATCTGCCAATGGATTCAGCATGGTTCACCAGGCAGTTGAAGTCGGTGGCGCGGAGCTTCCTGTTGCAGAAGGGGCACTTTTAAATGCCTCGAGCAAAGGGGCCATCGTAATAGCCGGACTGCAGCCTCTTGAGGACGTGACGAGTCTTGGTGTGGAAGGACTCGTCGTCGCTGTCGACGTCGCTGCTCTGCACCTGTCACGTAGCACCAAAGATCGTGCAAAAAACACGGAGTCAATTGCAACAATGATGGAACAGAGAGTGAACAAAGATCATGCATGATAATATGGGCTCGAAAAAAATAGGTAGCCTCAGTTACATTGGACACACTTATATCCAGGATTTGAGTCAGTAAACCAAAGATCATGCACAACAAATTTGTACACACCAATTGTTTACTGACCAAACCCTGAATCAATTTGTGCCCAAATATTCATCATCATCGGCACAAATCTTAAACAAAAGCAAATCACAAATGGATTGAACTAGGGAACAGACGCACCCTAATAACGCTAGATCTAACACAAATGGATTGAACTAGGAACAGACGAACCCTAATAACGCTAGATCTAACACAAAAGGATTGAAATGGGATAAGAACAAGGGAGCAAAGGGTTACCTCCGGCTCGTCGTCGACGATGCTGGTGTCGTAGGGGTTCTCCGGCGCGACGTACGGCGCTGGTTCGTACGGGTCCCAAGCGACGGGGGCCTGGACGGTGGCGGTGGCTGAAGCGCCGGCGGCTGATGCGCCGGCTGCTACGTTGGAAGCAGCGACAGGGGCCTGGACGGGGGCAGCGGCCGATGCGCGGGCGGCTGATGCACCGACAATGGGCATCTCATTCTTCTCCATCGCCGGCGGTTTTCTTCGGGTTTTTTTTCTTCGGTTGTGGAGAAGATGATGGGACAGGAGAGGCGGTTGCAGTGAGAAAGTGCGTCGAGGGAGAGAAAAAGGGCTCTATAAAGACGAAGGTGGCGTGTACCGCAACACGCGTCCGCTATGCACGGCTGCAGCATGCACCGCGACACGAGTCTAACCCTGGGACGTTTGGTGTACTCAGTTATAACCTCGGGCCTTATACAGAAATTTTATCCGTACTCGGTTTTCCCCTCGAGTACTTAGACTGGCAAGTGCAATATACTCAGTTTTACCCTCAAGTTGCTAGTCAACAGAGAGTCAACAAATGAGATTAACATATCTAATTGAGTCATTTCATGCGCAAAAAAAATCAAAAAAATAAAAACATAGTGGCACCTACTCATGGAGTCCTCCTACGCAACTTGCCACCAAGAAAACCTTAACAAACATATATAAATCAAGTTTTACCATAAATTGCCACTTCTCAGAATCACTAGTGTAGCTATGAAGATGCATGGTTTTCCACTCAAACCCCTTTGCAAAACATCTTCCCCAAAAACATAGTTTGTCTAAATGATACCATAATTGTCACACTCATGTATATTTGAATTGCAAATAATTTGATGTAGCCCAATATGAATTATATTGTACAAAACACGCATTTTTCATTTTGTAATTCTTTTTGTTTGAATCCCTTAGTCTATTTACTATTTATGTGCCCTTGGATTGTTAGTACTACTCAGTTTTGCCCTCAAGTTCTCGTCACAAATGCTCTCGAAGCCCAAACTTATCCTGATTGGTTGAGCCGTTGTCACACGGATCGACTCCACGAACCGTTGATCAACTGATCTAATGAGCAGTATACCCCTCCCCGTCTCTTCGTGGCCACCCCTCTCTTCGTGGCCACCCCTCTCTCTCTCTCTCTCTCTCTCTTCGTGGCCACCCCTCTCTCTCTCTGTCGGTGGATGCATTATTGTCACCCCTCTAACAATTATCAACTATCTTTCGCTTTCCTTTTTCTTTTAGGGGATATAGTTTTGGCATATAGTTTTAGTAATTTGAAATGGCCCATAAGTGGTATAATTTTGGTATAAACATGAGGCATACATATTTGCGGATTTCGGTGAATGCATTATTGTCACCCCTCTAACAATTATCAACCATCTTTCGCTTTCCTTTTTCTTTTAGGGGATATAATTTTGGCATATAGTTTCGGTAATTTGTAACGGCCCAAAAGTGGTATAATTTCGGTATAAACATGAGGCATACATATTTGCGGGGCGGAGAACACCAGAGAGAAAAGAGCTCTCCGGCGGGCAGGAATCCGCCGGGGAAATTCCCTCCCGGAGGGGGAAATCGACGCCATCGTCACCGTCATCGAGCTGGACATCATCTCCATCACCATCATCATCATCTTCATCATCATCACCGCCGTCTCCACCGCTGCACCTCGTCACCGCTGTAACAATTTGGGTTTGATCTTGATTGTTTGATAGGGGAAACTCTCCCGGTGTTGATTTCTACTTGTTATTGATGCTATTGAGTGAAACCGTTGAACCAAGGTTTATGTTCAGATTGTTATTCATCATCATATCACCTCTGGTCATGTTCCATATGATGTCTCGTGTAATATCCCAGGTAATGGGGTTACAAAAATAGAGGAAACAGATGTGTGCATTGCATTCATGCATAGAAAATCTGGGGAATTTTCGCGCTTTAAAGTAAAACAAATCACGATGAATCGAAGTTTCACTTGACCTTGGTGGAATTGAAGTAGCACATCAAGTCAAGCGCTACAAACCTCAATGTGACTTTGATAAAACCTTGTTTTGGGTAGAGATGATTTGATCTAAGGGGTTAGATCAAATGGAACTAATAATCAACACAACAACACTTTACTCAATGATCAATTGCATGATCTTATAAAAGATCATAATATGGAATTCCTTGCCATAACATAAGAACATCTATTAAATTGGAGATCAAGTAACAATAAATGGAGAACCCATTCTTCACTTATCTTCTCCATGTCTTAAAACTAACCCATGTTCTTACCATGAACCTCATGGTAATTCTTGAACTAAATTCTTGAACTCAACACCAACACAAGCTTATCATTAAACCCTAGAGATGTGAGAAGCCTATAACCATCAAATAGATAAAAATCAAACTCTAAGTTATTAACACTTAAAAGTTAAGAAACTACACTTGTGGTATAATTGAATTCACTTTAAAACTAATTACCAAATATGGTAAAACACAAGGACCTGAGTGCATAAAAGCCCCACATTCTTATTTTAAGCATAACTATTTAAATATGTGGAATATCACAAAACTAAATTCATTTACATTACGAATTATAGTTAAAACTATTTGAATAAAATAAACTATGAGTACTTTGAAACTCATATGATCATGCATTGGTGAAATCAAACATCATCATTCAAAATTGGGGTATAATTCTTATTCTTGACATTTTGATCCCAATTATAATATAAATACAATCACATATGATATAGTGACTCAACCACAAGCATAAAATCATTCACAAGATATTTAGTAACAAAAGCCACTTGGCTATCCAAAAATAAATCACATGAGAGGATAATCTCAATGCCACATAGGATGAAAATATCTACATAGCTTGAATCCTAAGCTATGCCACCTCATGCTTAAAGGATTACTATGGATAAGAGCATGACAACCAAGCACCTTACTCATCAAATGAAAACAAGAGTCATCCACCTATGTGTCATGATATTAGAGCATGCCCAAGCCTATAAAAGGAACCCTCTACCTCCTTCATCTCATCATCTTGCACCATGATGCAAGAAGACCAAACCATTGAGCTACTCCATAAAATAGTTAGGAACAAGATGAAGCAGCTAGGAGGTGGAGGCATGCCACAAGATGCAGGTTTATCAGAATTCCTGAAGAACAAGCTACAGAAGATAGCAAGGTAGAAATTCTAAGGAAGACCACATATTTAGATAATAACATCATCATTCCTTGAGTAGAACCTTAGATTATAATCTAAGTCCTTGTGGAGTGAGAGGGGTAATTGGTACAACCATATCTAAATATTTCTATTAATAACTTAGGAAGCCAAACCTTGATCATTATAAATTGTGTAGTGATCATAAACCTAAGGACTTGAAGCAGAAGATATAAGCTCATAAGTAAAGCTTAGAGTTAAAGCCTATAATATATATGGTGAGAAACCATTCATCATTATAACCAAAGTTAACTATAAAAAGAATTATAGCTACTTTAGTTACTTTAACAATAGATTAGGAATATAATAGAAATCTATTGGTATAAGTTAAAAACCAATTCTCAAGTCCTTAGTAATTAAAGGAGAACATAAACAACTAGGCAAGTAACCATATTACCTTGGTTAGGGGAGATTAAACCCTAGCAAATGCAATATGATGTCATCCCAAGTCTATAAACTAGAATTATATCTCAAACCTAGTTTATACATCACTATGGTAATCATAATCTAAACCCAGGCCATAATTGAGGTTCAAACCATGTGTTAATAGGTAAAGAGCATTTGAACCCTAATGGTTCATTAATCAAATTCTATGCTTCAATTATAAAACAAGAGAGCCACCTAATGCTAAGTCCTATAATTAAACCCATGTGTGGTTAACAACCATTTAACTTTGTAAGCAAGATCAACCATGATGGAAACCATACCTACTTAGATACTTTCAAAGATAATGATAGTATTACCCTTTAAAGGGGGCTATAATAGAAATTACAAAACCCTAATAAGTTGGGCTCACATAAAATCATATGTAAGTCATCCAATCCTCAAATAGAAACCAAATCTTAATAACAACCTCTGAAATACTATGAGTTGAAATTATCAACTCTATTAATTCCAAATAGATTTGATTCATATAACAAAATAAATTAAAATGAGAATACAAGCTCATGTTTAATTGCTATTTTGAAGAAGCTCACATATATGAACTTTAATCAAATATAAAATACTTTCTTCAATTGGGAGAGTGGTGTAATAGTCATTGCACTAGATATTCAGTAAATTAACATAATTGAGACACCTGCAAAAATAACAGAATTCAAATATGAATTCAAATGGGCAAATACAAAAACAGAAAATTAAAAGCAGAAAAAGAAAAGAGGAGACTTACCTGCCTCACCTGGCCGAGCAGCCCAGCACACAGCCCAACACGCAGCCCGGAGGCAGCCCAAGACGAGCCCGGCAACCACGAGCCCATACCCCTTCGTCTAAATATCACGAGGACGAGCTCGTCCTCATCTCTTCCCGGCGCATGGAGGCCACCTCGACGTCGTGATCGGCTTCTCCTCGCGCCGGCGCCCTCTCCTTCATCGGCGTCGTGACGAGGCGCGTCCTGGCGGCGTATAAAAGCCTGCGATGAACCCTAGCCTCGTTTTGCTTCTTCCTCGTCTCAATTCTTCCCCAAATCGAAACCCTCACCGAGCCGGACTCCGACCACCGCCGCCGGTAGGGACCTCCCCTAGCCCCGGCGTGGTCACCGTCGTCACCACCACCCTCGACATACCCAGCCTACGGGAGGAATCGAGCTGAAAAGCCCCAGAGCGTCGCCGTCGAGCTCATTCCCTCCGACGGTCGGAGCAGTCGATTCCGGCGATCCAGAGCTCCTCCGACCATGTCGTCGTCTCCACTCTGCTTGCGGTGAGCCACTGAGTCTCCCGAGCACCTTAGCTCCCCTAATTCCCGTTGCATCGTCGTAGCACCGCTCGCCCGTGAGCGCCGCCGTCGGGCATCACCGCCACCGTCGCTCCGGCGACCATTGGGGGCGGCGCCACCATCAGTCTGTTCGTCTTGAAGCCCTTGTTCGATTGAGCCTAAGCACAGCCCCACGCGAACCCAGACTCGCCGGCGGCGACCACCACTGGCCGCCGGTGATGCACATGGTTGCCACATCGGCACCATGTGGCAGCCACCGTGGCAATGGCCCACTGGCCAGTGGCTGTGGGTAGACTCTGTCTCGGGTAGCTTTAGCATTTAGCATTTAGTTTTAAATCCAGGAAATTACTGCAACTTCAAATAATTATAGAAAAATCATGTTAACTCAGATAAATGAAAATAAGACATCAAAATTCTTATAAGAGTAAATTCTAGTTAATAAAAATATAATATGAAATTTTTATTTTTAATAAAAATTTAATTGTTTAATACTTGTTATTTAAAGCCTTTAATTTTAATTCTAAATTCAGTGAAAATTCAATAATTAGGAAAAAGGTAAAAAAATAAATAAAAAAACCAGCAAGTAAATAAGGAAAACATTAAAATTAGTTTTCCTTTTCTTTTAACTTATTAAATCCTGATTAGGAGGATTTAAAACCATGATTAATAAATACCTTAATTATTAATTATTTAAAAATAATAAAATATCAAATCTAATATTATTTTTATTTCAAATTTATTAATAACTTCAACTTTATCACTGAAGTTATTAATCCAATAATTATAGGGTTATTAGCAAACCCTAAATTCCATATGGAATAGTATTACAACCCTATCATTTCATGTTGAACTCTAAAACCCTAACTTAATTAGGAACCCTAGTTCCATTATTACATGTGAACCCTAATTTACTCCTAACCTAAACCCAAGGTTCGAACTAGTGATCATAGTACTTTATTTCAAATCATAGAACCCTATCACTAGCAAATTAGTATTCCATGTATGCATATCACTAAACCTAGTTGATCAAGTAGGATCAACCAAGCTTAAACCCTAGTTTCAATTCCCGTAAACATCAACCTTACTATCCATGCTTAGCATCACATCATTGTGATGAACTCCATTAGCAACCATGCTAATACTGACATCATATCCCATACACACTAAACCCTATTAGTGTGAGGTAATTATTAAACATCCTATTTAGGAAACCACCATTCCTCGCATAGTGGATCAAGTAGCAAAAACCTAGACAACCTCAACCCTAACTGATATACTTCTTATTACTTAAGAAGTATGTTCTTCAAAAGTTATTCTTTGGAAATAAATAAAGAATCTTCATCAACCCTGTTTATATGGACCTACAAACTCTAGCCTGGTATCACCAACAAGATATACCACCTTGATAGCAACTATTGGTAATTAAGATATTTAGACTTAATTCAACAATACAAGCCTAGTAGCTGATGAATCCAACTAGGTTGTGATCCATCTAATACTTACTCCAGAAACTAAATAAAACCATAGTCAACCATAGAACCCCATCAACCTAATTACCATACTTGTTCTTTATTAAAGAACATGTTCTTCAAAAGTTATTCTTTTGAAGTATATAATAATTAATCATTAACCATAACATGTAGTGCTAAAACCAACCACTATTCATTACATGTTAGAATCACACCAAATCTTATTGTTATGTGCTATTAATGCTATTGTTATGATATATTGCAGCACATGTTTATGATTCCAAGTAACCACACCTGAATAAGAACCTTGTTTGTGAATCACTCTAAAAGTGCAACACACCCTGAACTAATCATTACAACTCACCGATCCTAAATCATCGGGGTTAGGTCACGCTTAGAACGATTGCATCTCATTCTTATGCATTATTGCATCCTTGCCAATCTTTTAAACATCGCCCTTACCGGACGATGATGCTATTTCAGAATTTGGAGTTATTACGCACTGAAGACCTTGTCTGCATAATCTTGCAGTCAAGAAAGGCAAGTTCATCACTTGCTCATGTCATTCGAGTATTTCTATCAAATTACTTGCAAAGTATTATGGTTATCACTATTGCACAAAAATCAAAACCATTACTTTCATAATTATGAATATGACTAAGTGGTGGGCAATGGAACCATGGATTGTGTTGATATGGTGGAGGTTCCATTGCACGGGCTTATATCCATCTAGGATTAAACAACAAATGTCGCCAGGTGATTCTTGTGCCGTAATATCCGTGTTAACCATAAGATCCGGAGTGGGACGGAGTAGTCAAAAGTGTTTCCACCTCTCGTTCATCAACGGATGCGCTTTACCGTAGACACTTGTAACTGTCAGGGCAAGCGGTTGGCTGGGGAAGCCTTAAGTCCCCACGGCATAGTCCGTAGACACTTGTCGCTCGAAGTGCAAGCGGTGGGCTGGGGAAGCCTAAAGTCCCCACGGTATTGCGGTCTATGATGGGTTGCAGCTACCGGCGAAGGAGTTTGGTTCGATCCCAAACCGTTGTCGTGGTCGGGGTCCATCCTTAAGTGGTATAAGAGGACCGACGAGGACCCGGGGGTCGGGGTATGCAACAAAGGGTGGGTGTTCGAGGTAGCGGAGGAACATGATTGGCTAGACCTTATACCGGGCCTCACACCAAAGGAAGTGTGGACGGGGAGTACGCCCGGTTGGCACCAAGGTTAAGATCTCTTATGGGTAAAGCAACACACCTCTGCAGAGTGTAAAGAACCGTGACCTGTCACTCCCTGTTCCGGGATATGGAACTGCGAACGCGGCCGGAAAGGAGCTCCATGAAGTTCTAGTAAACCGGTGAAGGCCGACGGACATAGTTCTTCCGAATAAAAGCAACCTCTTGAAGAAATGATTATGAAAACCTCGCATTGGTATTAGACTTTCCGGTCTAATGCTGTAGCTAGTGCATTAAACACCTCTTCCCTATAATGAACTTGTTGAGTACGCTCGTACTCATCCCACTCTTAAATCCCCTGCTTAGATATGGAGGCCATGAGGGAGGATCTCCAGTTCAACTCGAAGACCGAGGAGTCAACAACTACTTCAAGGAACAGAAACCTGCCGGAAGAGTCATATACTACATCCACCATGGAGAAAACCTAGATTAAACAGTAGAAGGGAACTAGCTTCCTAAACCTAGCTCCTATTTAGCTAGAATCTATTCATAGCCTCAGTAGCTAGTTAAATACTCTACAAATAGAGTTCGTGTTAGGATTAGACTACGAGTCGTTCTTCCGGAGTTTATTTGTAGTTTTACCTCATTGTAAAGTAGGAGGCTGTGTGGATCTTTTGTAAAGAGTCCGTGTTGTAATTCTATAGACATGCCTTGGACCCGCATATGTTTCGTTGTACCACTCCGAGCGATATAATACTAGTGGAACGGTGTTTCATTGGTGTTATATCGGACTTGCATACTACACCATGCGGTGGTATGCCGGGTCATCACGGTTGGTATCGTAGCAAATGCTTTGACCTTAGGATTAAAACCCTTTAAAGGAGACCTATAGGATTGGTAGTGTCTATAGGAAGTGTCCTAGGTAAACCAAATACCTTTTATGACTTGAGATGGATATTCACTTGAGAATAATCCTGACACACTTGAGTCAAACTTTCCTACCTATCTTTCCTAAGTAAAGTTAGCTAATCCCAGACATATAGCACACCATTACATTATTAAAACAATAGATGAGTAGATCACAGTTGGTATACAATACATGGTAGTCCAAAGAGAGGATACAACCATAAGGAAGATATCCTATTGGAAGATGTGTACCAACATATGATATGATTAAGTAAGAGTTATCCAGACTGGTAATAGGAGTTATATCAATTAATGAAGATAATTAAGATATCCTAATAAGAGATGTAGACCAAGTTAAGTAATGAGTAAGTAAAACTATCTAGACATGTGAAACAATTGATAGTAAGTGATAACTATGAGTCATATGAGGTAGTATAGACCATGATGAGTCAATCATGGGAGATAAGGAAGAGAGATATGAATAAAATATGGTGGAGTTGTTAATCATATATGATTCACCTGAGAATCATTATGTGATGGACTCGAACATCATAAATATTTAGGAGAAGTACAATAAGAAGTCAAGTAATAAACAATAGTGCAAGAGTTGTGTTCCAAAACAATGGGAAGTGTGCCAGGCACATTATAACCATAGTTTTATGATAGTATAAACACTTAGAAGTATAGGAGAAATATCCTAATAAATAGGTGTTTAGAGTAGACATGATAGAACCTAGACATATCATGTGTGATAGTCCTCAATAAAATGGAGGTTAAGTAGTACTTCCAAAGAAAATTAGGTTAACCTTAACTATCCTAGACCACTTTGTTTCAAGTTTATCTCATTGCAAATGTGCAATTAAGGTAAAGGTTGAGACAAATAGTAGAATTCCCTATATTCGTGCTAAGTATCACGATATAAACCTACATTATGTGGTGTTCTATACTACACATCAGAGCCTGATGTTTAAAGATGTCTTACTCAACAATCATATTCAGGCTTATGATGATGTGTATTATAAGCACAAAGCTGAATCTTCTTGGATTTTATTGGATTTTCATTGTTTGACTAGATCCATACATGAAGTTTGACTTTGGTATGCAAATGCATGTTGCAATATCAAGTCCTTACTTGATGCTATAGATCTAGAGGGTAATGGTATTCGTGTGAGGAAGCGACGAATTCTGAAGATTCTGAAGACAAGATGAAGGTTCATCAGAAAAAGGAAGTAAAGTTGTGGGAAGTAACCACAATACTCTGAAAGAAGTACAATTAGAAACTCATGCTTACCTCAACAGAGGAGTACTTTAGTACATGAGAAGCATGAAGGTAAGAAATATGGTGATTATGGTGAAGCTGAAGCAGATTGATAGTCAACATAGAAGAGGGAATGCATGGGAAATCACTTAGGATGCTATATTCATAGTGTCAGCTAGTGGTTTTCTTGCAAAATAAACCCTGAATGAAGGAAGGTGATATATGAAATCATAGCAGACATAAGAAGACCATAGTTGATATCAGAAGACCACAATTGGTATAGTATCAATACTGCGAGATAAGGTAGAAGATGTCTCGTCCAGTTGATCAGAACCTATAATAGAATCCAATTTTAGATATCAAATAGCCACAGTTGGTATAATAACCACAGCTGGTATCAGTTGGTATTACAATTATTAATCCACGATTTAGTTAGTTGTAACAAAATTTTGTGGACAAATAAAAATCTTGTCAGCCAAATAGCTAGATCTATAAACATTTAGTCGAAGGATTCACATTGGATGTCCACAATTGAGTGGATACACCACAAACATTCTTCGCGAGACCTTAGAAGAAGTAAAGCCCATAAGTTAGAATCAGACCAATATTCCAACCATAGTCCAATAGTTGGAAGAAAAGGAATTGAAGACCATAAGAAAACTCTAAGGGGTAGAGTAAAGATTGAGTTGGATGTACAATAACTCAATACTTTAAGCAAGATAGAAGAAGAAGGTCTGAACTGAGAGGAAGTTCGATCTTATTTTCATAAGACTCGTTGAACACTACTTTCGAAGGATGTCGGATCGAAGCCGAGGTTCATACCTCGAGGACGTAAGAAGTGGATTATAACTCGAGAAAGTGAGTAATAATTACTCATAAGTACTAGAGCTCAAGTAAGTCAAGCATAAAGAAGTTGGACGAAGAAAATACTATACATCAAATACAACTCAAGAAGGCCAAAGACTGAAGTAAATTGATCATACCAAAATTAAAGTCTATTTGAATGATTCCTTTCATGGAACCTAAATAAACCAAAAATAGTTATAGGTATCAACTATAAACCATGATTGGATGGACTAAATGAGTCTAATCCATTCTTAGGAATAAACCATCACGATCATTTCCATAATAAGTACCTTATGAAGTACCAATATTGAAGTTTTGGTAGTAAGGGGAAAACAAAGACCTATTTTATCAAATAGGAGAATGTTATCCAATTAGTCCTCAATAAAGACTGCCAGGACAAGAAGAAGTCCCAATCATTGAATCTTCAATGAGATAGGAAACAAGATTATAATAGTTGGAAGAAATCAATGAGTCAAAGTAAGAGCCATGGTTCAGAGACAAGTATTAATAGATTCCAGAGAAAAATCATAGAACTGGAGTAAGAGACTAATGTTCAGAGACAAATCCTAATGGATTCCAGGAAGAATCTGGACAAGGGATATATTCAATTATATCCAGTGAGATCACCACGGAGTTCGAGAAAAGGATGTAGTCTGCACAAGTCAGATCAACACTTCGGAAACGTGAGAGAGATCAAACTTCGAGGACGAAGTTTAGTTTAAGGGGTAGAGACTGTAATATCCCAGGTAATGGGGTTACAAAAATAGAGGAAACAGATGTGTGCATTGCATTCATGCATAGAAAATCCGGGGAATTTTCGCGCTTTAAAGTAAAACAGTCCACGATGGCTCGAAGTTTCACTTGACCTTGGTGGAATTGAAGTAGCACATCAAGTCAAGCGCTACAAACCTCAATGTGACTTTGATAAAACCTTGTTTTGGGTAGAGATGATTTGATCTAAGGGGTTAGATCAAATGGAACTAATAATCAACACAACAACACTTTACTCAATGATCAATTGCATGATCTTATAAAAGATCATAATATGGAATTCCTTGCCATAACATAAGAACATCTATTAAATTGGAGATCAAGTAACAATAAATGGAGAACCCATTCTTCACTTATCTTCTCCATGTCTTAAAACTAACCCATGTTCTTACCATGAACCTCATGGTAATTCTTGAACTAAATTCTTGAACTCAACACCAACACAAGCTTATCATTAAACCCTAGAGATGTGAGAAGCCTATAACCATCAAATAGATAAAAATCAAACTCTAAGTTATTAACACTTAAAAGTTAAGAAACTACACTTGTGGTATAATTGAATTCACTTTAAAACTAATTACCAAATATGGTAAAACACAAGGACCTGAGTGCATAAAAGCCCCACATTCTTATTTTAAGCATAACTATTTAAATATGTGGAATATCACAAAACTAAATTCATTTACATTACGAATTATAGTTAAAACTATTTGAATAAAATAAACTATGAGTACTTTGAAACTCATATGATCATGCATTGGTGAAATCAAACATCATCATTCAAAATTGGGGTATAATTCTTATTCTTGACATTTTGATCCCAATTATAATATAAATACAATCACATATGATATAGTGACTCAACCACAAGCATAAAATCATTCACAAGATATTTAGTAACAAAAGCCACTTGGCTATCCAAAAATAAATCACATGAGAGGATAATCTCAATGCCACATAGGATGAAAATATCTACATAGCTTGAATCCTAAGCTATGCCACCTCATGCTTAAAGGATTACTATGGATAAGAGCATGACAACCAAGCACCTTACTCATCAAATGAAAACAAGAGTCATCCACCTATGTGTCATGATATTAGAGCATGCCCAAGCCTATAAAAGGAACCCTCTACCTCCTTCATCTCATCATCTTGCACCATGATGCAAGAAGACCAAACCATTGAGCTACTCCATAAAATAGTTAGGAACAAGATGAAGCAGCTAGGAGGTGGAGGCATGCCACAAGATGCAGGTTTATCAGAATTCCTGAAGAACAAGCTACGAGAAGATAGCAAGGTAGAAATTCTAAGGAAGACCACATATTTAGATAATAACATCATCATTCCTTGAGTAGAACCTTAGATTATAATCTAAGTCCTTGTGGAGTGAGAGGGGTAATTGGTACAACCATATCTAAATATTTCTATTAATAACTTAGGAAGCCAAACCTTGATCATTATAAATTGTGTAGTGATCATAAACCTAAGGACTTGAAGCGAGAAGATATAAGCTCATAAGTAAAGCTTAGAGTTAAAGCCTATAATATATATGGTGAGAAACCATTCATCATTATAACCAAAGTTAACTATAAAAAGAATTATAGCTACTTTAGTTACTTTAACAATAGATTAGGAATATAATAGAAATCTATTGGTATAAGTTAAAAACCAATTCTCAAGTCCTTAGTAATTAAAGGAGAACATAAACAACTAGGCAAGTAACCATATTACCTTGGTTAGGGGAGATTAAACCCTAGCAAATGCAATATGATGTCATCCCAAGTCTATAAACTAGAATTATATCTCAAACCTAGTTTATACATCACTATGGTAATCATAATCTAAACCCAGGCCATAATTGAGGTTCAAACCATGTGTTAATAGGTAAAGAGCATTTGAACCCTAATGGTTCATTAATCAAATTCTATGCTTCAATTATAAAACAAGAGAGCCACCTAATGCTAAGTCCTATAATTAAACCCATGTGTGGTTAACAACCATTTAACTTTGTAAGCAAGATCAACCATGATGGAAACCATACCTACTTAGATACTTTCAAAGATAATGATAGTATTACCCTTTAAAGGGGGCTATAATAGAAATTACAAAACCCTAATAAGTTGGGCTCACATAAAATCATATGTAAGTCATCCAATCCTCAAATAGAAACCAAATCTTAATAACAACCTCTCGAAATACTATGAGTTGAAATTATCAACTCTATTAATTCCAAATAGATTTGATTCATATAACAAAATAAATTAAAATGAGAATACAAGCTCATGTTTAATTGCTATTTTGAAGAAGCTCACATATATGAACTTTAATCAAATATAAAATACTTTCTTCAATTGGGAGAGTGGTGTAATAGTCATTGCACTAGATATTCGAGTAAATTAACATAATTGAGACACCTACAAAAATAACAGAATTCAAATATGAATTCAAATGGGCAAATACAAAAACAGAAAATTAAAAGCAGAAAAAGAAAAGAGGAGACTTACCTGCCTCACCTGGCCGAGCAGCCCAGCACACAGCCCAACACGCAGCCCAGAGGCAGCCCAAGACGAGCCCAGCAACCACAGCCCATACCCCTTCGTCTAAATATCACGAGGACGAGCTCGTCCTCATCTCTTCCTGGCGCATGGAGGCCACCTCGACGTCGTGATCGGCTTCTCCTCGCGCTGGCGCCCTCTCCTTCATCGGCGTCGTGACGAGGCGCGTCCTGGCGGCGTATAAAAGCCTGCGATGAACCCTAGCCTCGTTTTGCTTCTTCCTCGTCTCAATTCTTCCCCAAATCGAAACCCTCACCGAGCCGGACTCCGACCACCGCCGCCGGTAGGGACCTCCCCTAGCCCGGCGTGGTCACCGTCGTCACCACCACCCTCGACATACCCGGCCTACGGGAGGAATCGAGCTGAAAAGCCCCAGAGCGTCGCCGTCGAGCTCATTCCCTCCGACGGTCGGAGCAGTCGATTCCGGCGATCCAGAGCTCCTCCGACCATGTCGTCGTCTCCACTCTGCTTGCGGTGAGCCACTGAGTCTCCCGAGCACCTTAGCTCCCCCTAATTCCCGTTGCATCGTCGTAGCACCGCTCGCCTGTGAGCGCCGCCGTCGGGCATCACCGCCACCGTCGCTCCGGCGACCATTGGGGGGCGGCGCCACCATCAGTCTGTTCGTCTTGAAGCCCTTGTTCGATTGAGCCTAAGCACAGCCCCACGCGAACCCAGACTCGCCGGCGGCGACCACCACTGGCCGCCGGTGATGCACATGGTTGCCACATCGGCACCATGTGGCAGCCACCGTGGCAATGGCCCAGCGGCGGTGGGCGTGGGTAGACTTCTGTCTCGGGTAGCTTTAGCATTTAGCATTTAGTTTTAAATCCAGGAAATTACTGCAACTTCAAATAATTATAGAAAAATCATGTTAACTCAGATAAATGAAAATAAGACATCAAAATTCTTATAAGAGTAAATTCTAGTTAATAAAAATATAATATGAAATTTTTATTTTTAATAAAAATTTAATTGTTTAATACTTGTTATTTAAAGCCTTTAATTTTAATTCTAAATTCGGTGAAAATTCAATAATTAGGAAAAAGGTAAAAAAATAAATAAAAAAACCAGCAAGTAAATAAGGAAAACATTAAAATTAGTTTTCCTTTTCTTTTAACTTATTAAATCCTGATTAGGAGGATTTAAAACCATGATTAATAAATACCTTAATTATTAATTATTTAAAAATAATAAAATATCAAATCTAATATTATTTTTATTTCAAATTTATTAATAACTTCAACTTTATCACTGAAGTTATTAATCCAATAATTATAGGGTTATTAGCAAACCCTAAATTCCATATGGAATAGTATTACAACCCTATCATTTCATGTTGAACTCTAAAACCCTAACTTAATTAGGAACCCTAGTTCCATTATTACATGTGAACCCTAATTTACTCCTAACCTAAACCCAAGGTTCGAACTAGTGATCATAGTACTTTATTTCAAATCATAGAACCCTATCACTAGCAAATTAGTATTCCATGTATGCATATCACTAAACCTAGTTGATCAAGTAGGATCAACCAAGCTTAAACCCTAGTTTCAATTCCCAGAAACATCAACCTTACTATCCATGCTTAGCATCACATCATTGTGATGAACTCCATTAGCAACCATGCTAATACTGACATCATATCCCATACACACTAAACCCTATTAGTGTGAGGTAATTATTAAACATCCTATTTAGGAAACCACCATTCCTCGCATAGTGGATCAAGTAGCAAAAACCTAGACAACCTCAACCCTAACTGATATACTTCTTATTACTTAAGAAGTATGTTCTTCAAAAGTTATTCTTTGGAAATAAATAAAGAATCTTCATCAACCACTGTTTATATGGACCTACAAACTCTAGCCTGGTATCACCAACAAGATATACCACCTTGATAGCAACTATTGGTAATTAAGATATTTAGACTTAATTCAACAATACAAGCCTAGTAGTCGATGAATCCAACTAGGTTGTGATCCATCTAATACTTACTCCGAAACTAAATAAAACCATAGTCAACCATAGAACCCCATCAACCTAATTACCATACTTGTTCTTTATTAAAGAACATGTTCTTCAAAAGTTATTCTTTTGAAGTATATAATAATTAATCATTAACCATAACATGTAGTGCTAAAACCAACCACTATTCATTACATGTTAGAATCACACCAAATCTTATTGTTATGTGCTATTAATGCTATTGTTATGATATATTGCAGCACATGTTTATGATTCCAAGTAACCACACCTGAATAAGAACCTTGTTTGTGAATCACTCTAAAAGTGCAACACACCCCGAACTAATCATTACAACTCACCGATCCTAAATCATCGGGGTTAGGTCACGCTTAGAACGATTGCATCTCATTCTTATGCATTATTGCATCCTTGCCAATCTTTTAAACATCGCCCTTACGGACGATGATGCTATTTCAGAATTTGGAGTTATTACGCATCGAAGACCTTGTCCGCATAATCTTGCGATCAAGAAAGGCAAGTTCATCACTTGCTCATGTCATTCGAGTATTTCTATCAAATTACTTGCAAAGTATTATGGTTATCACTATTGCACAAAAATCAAAACCATTACTTTCATAATTATGAATATGACTAAGTGGTGGGCAATGGAACCATGGATTGTGTTGATATGGTGGAGGTTCCATTGCACGGGCTTATATCCATCTAGGATTAAACAACAAATGTCGCCGAGTGATTCTTGTGCCGTAATATCCGTGTTAACCATAAGATCCGGAGTGGGACGGAGTAGTCAAAAGTGTTTCCACCTCTCGTTCATCAACGGATGCGCTTTACCAGTAGACACTTGTAGCTGTCGGGGCAAGCGGTTGGCTGGGGAAGCCTTAAGTCCCCACGGCATAGTCCGTAGACACTTGTCGCTCGAAGTGCAAGCGGTGGGCTGGGGAAGCCTAAAGTCCCCACGGTATTGCGGTCTATGATGGGTTGCGACTACCGGCGAAGGAGTTTGGTTCGATCCCAAAGCTGTTGTCGTGGTCGGGGTCCATCCTTAAGTGGTATAAGAGGACCGACGAGGACCCGGGGTCGGGGTATGCAACAAAGGGTGGGTGTTCGAGGTAGCGGAGGAACATGATTGGCTAGACCTTATACCGGGCCTCACACCAAAGGAAGTGTGGACGGGGAGTACGCCGGTTGGCACCAAGGTTAAGATCTCTTATGGGTAAAGCAACACACCTCTGCGAGTGTAAAGAGCCGTGACTGTCACTCCCTGTTCGGGATATGGAGCTACGAACGCGGCCGGAAAGGAGCTCCATGAAGTTCTAGTAAACCGGTGAAGGTCGACGGACATAGTTCTTACGAATAAAAGCAACCTCTTGAAGAAATGATTATGAAAACCTGCATTGGTATTAGACTTTCTGGTCTAATGCTGTAGCTAGTGCATTAAACACCTCTTCCCTATAATGAACTTGTTGAGTACGCTCGTACTCATCCCACTCTTAAATCCCCTGCTTAGATATGGAGGCCATGAGGGAGGATCTCCAGTTCAACTCGAAGACCGAGGAGTCAACAACTACTTCAAGGAACAGAAACCTGCTAGGAAGAGTCATATACTACATCCACCATGGAGAAAACCTAGATTAAACGAGTAGAAGGGAACTAGCTTCCTAAACCTAGCTCCTATTTAGCTAGAATCTATTCATAGCCTCGGTAGCTAGTTAAATACTCTACAAATAGAGTTCGTGTTAGGATTAGACTACGAGTCGTTCTTACGGAGTTTATTTGCGGTTTTACCTCATTGTAAAGTAGGAGGCTGTGTGGATCTTTTGTAAAGAGTCCGTGTTGTAATTCTATAGACATGCCTTGGACCCGCATATGTTTCTGTTGTACCACTCTGAGCGATATAATACTAGTGGAACGGTGTTTCATTGGTGTTATATCAGACTTGCATACTACACCATGCAGTGGTATGCCGGGTCATCACATCTCGTGAGTAGTTCGTTTAGTTCTTGAGGACATGGGTGAAGTCTAAATGTTAGTAGTGAAGTATGGTTGAGTAATATTCAATGTTATGATATTTAAGTTGTGGTGTTATTCTTCTAGTGGTGTCGTGTGAACGTCGACTACACGACACTTCACCTTTATGGGCCTAGGGGAATGCATCTTGTACTCGTTTGCCAATTGCGGGGTTGCCGGAGTGACGAAACCCGAGCCCCGTTGGTATATCGATGCGGGAGGGATAGCGGGATCTCGAGTTTAAAGGCTGTGGTTAGATTTATCTTAATTACTTTCTTGTAGTTGCGGATGCTTGCAAGGGGTATAATCACAAGTATGTATTAGTCCTAGGAAGGGCGGTACATTAGCATAGGTTCACCCACACAACACTTATCAAAACAATGAAGATTAATTAGCCGTATGTAGCGAAAGCACTAGACTAAAATCCCGTGTGTCCTCGAGAACGTTTGGTCATTATAAGTAAACAAACCGGCTTGTCCTTTGTGCTAAAAAGGATTGGGCCACTCGCTGCAATTATTACTCTCGCACTTTACTTACTCATACTTTATTCATCCGTTACATCAAAACCCCACGAATACTTGTCTATGAGCATTTACAGTGAATCCTTCATCGAAACTTCTTGTCAACACCTTCTGCTCCTCGTTGGGATCGACATTCTTACTTATCGAAGATACTACGATACACCCCCTATACTTGTGGGTCATCACCCCTAGGGGCCCAAGAGTGAGATCCACCTACCACCTCCTCCCGCGATCACGGACGAAAATCGACACCAGCTCAGAATAGCGGCAGCACCACACCCACCTCCATATGTTGATCCTAACTCCAATGGCGCGGTCTCGATTATTCAGAAAGCTAGGCCATCTAATAGGGCTTAGAAAGTAATCTCGCGGCAAGTGTTCATGGCAGAGAAGATGCCTGCACCAACGATAGAGTACCTAAATTGGTCGGGGCAGGACATCGGCTTCACAATTGCGGATCACCCGCAGCAAGTTCCTCGACCAGGGCAGTCAGCACTTATCTTACCAGCGGTGATCGCAGGATTCGACGTATCTCGAGTTTTCATAGATGGAGGCAGCAGTCTAAACCTTATGTATGCCGATACACTAAGGAAGATGAACATATCCCTGGCAAATCTAAAACCAACTGACACACGTTTCCATGGAATCACACCAGAGAAGCCGAATTATCCGTTGGGAAGGATCAATCTCGACGTTCAGTTTGGGACCCGGGCAAACTATAGGATAGAAAGGCTGGAGTTCGAAGTTGTGGATTTCCCGTCGCAATATCACGCTTTGTTGGGACGACCAGCATATGCTAGGTTTATGGCGGTACCACACTACACGTACCTGTTATGGAGGCTACCTGGACCTAAGGGACATATTACAGTCAAAGGAAGTTTCGCGTTAGCTGATAAATGCGACAAGGATTTTCATCGACTATCAGAAACTTTCGGGATGCAAGCAGAATATATGGCGTCAAGGCTCACAACTGATTATGATGTGTTGCCAGATGTGGGAAGGTCACTCAGGGAGCCAACCTTCAACACTACTAAGGATTCCAAGGAGGTGCAGATTCACCCGACAGACCCAAAGAAAACGACGTCCATTGCAACAAATATGGACCTCGCATAGGAAAGCGCGCTCGTCGAGTTCCTCCGTGAGCACTGGAAAATCTTCGCATGGTGTCCAGCTGACATGCCAGGAGTACCCAGGGAACTTGCCGAGCACCACCTAAACTTGGATCCAATAGCGAGACCAATCAAACAACCTTTGCGGCGTTTTTCTGAACCAAACCGCAAAGCTATGCTGTCAGAGATTGATCGACTCAGAGAAGCTGGTTTTATTAAGGAGATACATACAGAAGCCACGTGGGTAGCTAACCCAGTGCTAGTCCCGAAGAAAAACACGAAAGTCCTTGGCATGTGTGTCGAATTTACGTGTCTCAATAAACATTGTCCAAAGGATCACTTTCCCCTCCCAAGGATCGATCAAATCATCGACTCCACGGCAGGATGCGACCGTCTTTCCTTCCTGGACGCATATTCTGGTTATAACCAGATCAGATTAAAAGAAGATGATGAAGTCAAGACAGCGTTCATAACACCTTATGGCGTGTTTTGCTACAGAACAATGCCTTTTGGTTTGAAAAACGCGGGAGCAACATATCAGCGGATGATGCAGAAGTGCTTGGCAACACAGATTGGAAAAAACGTACAAGTATACATTGACGATTCGTCATAACATCAAAAAAGGGGACAACATTGATCGGGGATTTGAAGGAAACTTTCGACAACATTGACAAGTTCTGCCTCAAGCTAAACCCGACGAAGTGTTCTTTCCGCGTCCCTGCAGGAGAACTTCTCGGGTTCCTAGTATCAGCAAGAGTGATGGAGGCTAATCCAGAAAAAATCCAAGCCATCGTAACGATGCGGAAGCCGACAAAGTTGAAAGAAATACAACAGCTGACTGGGCGAGTCGCAGCATTAAGCAGATTCGTCGCCAGGCTAGGAGAGAAGGCATTGTCGTTCTACGCTTTGATTAAGCAAGGAGAGAAGTTTCAGTGGAACGAAGAGGCGGACAAAGCTTTCGAGGAGCTTAAGCTCACAATCTCGACACCACCAATCTTGGTGGCGCCTAAAGAAAAGGAACCCCTCTTGCTTTACATTGCAGCCACACCTCAGGTGGTCAGCACAGCTCTCGTAGTCGAAAGAGAGGAAGAAGGAAAACTCCATGGAGTACAAAGACCAGTATATTTCATCAGTGAAGTATTATCGCCTTCAAAACAGCGGTACCCGCAGTACCAGAAGCTGGCATATGGAGTGTTTACAACAGCAAGAAAGTTGCGACACTATTTTTCGGCGCATCCGATAATAGTGGTCAATGAGGCGCCTTTATCCAATATATTAAACAATCTAGAAGCTACGGGCCATGTCTCCCTTTGGGGAATAGAGCTTTCCCCTCGGGACATCACGTATGAAAAAAGAAAAGCAATAAAGTCACAAATTTTACCAGACTTCATCGCAGAGTGGATGGAGTTACAAAACACGGGACCCCCAGATCTATCGAGAACCTGGACTATGAACTTCGATGGGTCCAAGCGATTAGAGGGAGCAGGCGCAGGCGTGATACTAATATCACCTGAAGGCGACAAATTAAAGTATGTCTTACGGATGACGTTTCCAAACGCGTCTAACAATGAGGCAGAGTATGAAGCTCTCATACATGGGATGAAGATGGCGAAAGCTTGTGGTGCAACCCGACTGAAAATCTTTGGCGACTCACAATTGGTGGCTCAGCAGGTCATGAATCAATGTGATGCAGTCAATGAAAGTATGATAGCATACAAGGAAATGTATAACGAGCTGGAGAAACTGTTTGATGGATGTGAGGTAAATCACATCAGCAGGCTAAGTAATGATGAAGCCGATGTTCTTGCAAACATTGGGTCGCAGTGTCTCGCGATTCCACCAGGCGTGTTCTGGGAGGAGATAACAGAGAGATCTACAAAGCCAAAGAAACCAAAAAAGAAAGAGAAGGATGAGAAACCCTCGGGGGCTACGAAAGAAGCACTAGAAAAGAAGAGGAACATGATCTAGTAATGATGGTGCAAATCCCATGGATGCAGACGTACATATCATACATCCTAAGGAAAACAATACCCGACGATCCAGTTGAAGCAAGGCGAGTTATTAGACGTTCCAAAGCCTTCACTGTGGTCAAAGGAGAGTTGTACAAGCGAAGTATTTCGGGTGTGTTACAAAGGTGCGTCACACCCGAAGAAGGAAGGATAATTCTGAAGGAAGTACACAAAGGAGTATGCGGTCATCATGCAAGCAGTCGAGCTATCGCAGCCAAGGTTTTCAGAGCAGGATTTTACTGGTTGACAACAATCGAGGATGCGAAGGAAATAGTGCGAACTTGCGACTCGTGCCAGAGATTTGCCGCAAGGCCTCATTCTCCGGCAGCAGAGCTGATGCCAATACCGCTGTCTTGACCCTTTGCTCAATGGGGTCTCGATATGGTGGGAAAACTACACAAGGCCTCCCCAGGAGGATACGAGTATATGCTCGTCGCTGTCGACAAATTCACCAAGTGGATAGAAGCAAAGCCGATAAATTCACCAGACGGAGCGTCGGCAATCAAGTTTGTGAAAAGCATTGTCTTTCGATTTGGAGTACCTCATAGCATCGTCACGGACAATGGCAGTAATTTCACATCCAAGGAATTCAAGGCATACTGTGCAGAGGTGGGCATCAAATTGCACTTCGCGTCAGTTGCGCACCCGCAGACCAACGGTATAGTCGAAAAAGCCAATGGTATCATCTGCAATGGT
The DNA here is from genome assembly GCF_022539505.1 of Lolium rigidum. Classification (NCBI taxonomy): domain Eukaryota; kingdom Viridiplantae; phylum Streptophyta; class Magnoliopsida; order Poales; family Poaceae; genus Lolium; species Lolium rigidum. The sequence goes on from NC_061508.1 coordinate 307,404,044, forward strand.
ATCAAGAAGCGCTTGTTAGGACCATTGGAAAAAGATCGACATACTTGGCCAGAAGAGTTGCCGAGCGTGTTATGGAGTATCCGAACAACATCAAATACAGCGACACAGGAGATTCCGTTTTTTCTGGTCCATGGAGCTGAGGCAGTACTGCCGGTAGAAATAGAGCATGACTCTCCAAGAGTCACGGAACACAACGAAGAAGCTTCCATAAGAGCATTGGAAGACGATGTCGACGCACTCGACGGGGCTCGAGACGAAGTGTTATCACGGGTCGCTAAGTACCAGCAAGATCTGAAAAACTACCACAGTCGACGCTTGCGACCAAGATCTTTTCAGGTTGGAGACTTGGTTCTACGACTCAATCAAAAAAGTCATGAAAAACTCGAGTCGCCGTGGCTTGGCCCTTACATAGTCACAGAAGTAATCGAAGGAGGAGCATACAGGATAAATGACAAGAAGTCAGGAGCTGCCGAGCCAAATTCTTGGAACGTGGCACAACTCAGGCGTTTCTATGCCTAGAGTCGAAACATAGTCCTCCTTGTAAAACTACAATGTACTGAAACGCCCGCGAATTTTCAGACGCACTCTTTTCCTTTTTCAGGGCACCGAGTGGGGCTGGAAAAGGTTTTTAATGAGGCGGACTCGCGGTGCTGCAATATAATAAAGGCAGTGGAAGTATACATATTTTTCTTCGACATACTCGGGGGCTTGCGCCCAGAAGTTACAATATATATATACAATGCCGACGAATACACCTCGCAAAAATATTTCTCCTTGGTGCAAAGCACCTCGCCAAAATAAAAAGACGGTACAAAATAGTGATCAACAAAAAAGCTCGGGGGCTAATACCCGCAAAAAATAGTACACTCAATATAATTTATTTTTTGCCTTGGTTCAACCTCGCATACACAATAGAGAAATCCGTCACCAAAACACTCGGGGGCTTGATGAGGAAAAATAAAAATATTTACTGGCTTTACAATATAGATTATGTTTACAACATACAAGATGAAATTCCTGAGAAAACTCGACAAGCTAAAAGAGAAACTCTCAATTGCTGCCTAGTATATCATCTATGGTCATCCGTTCATTATTTGCAGTACGAGTACTATGTTCAGCATAGCTGCCCTTCACGAAGAACTCAGCGTCCATCCGAAGAAGTTCATCCATCATATCTTCTGCTACAGGGGTCACAATGTCATCAATTTTGCCAACGTTCCTCTTCCTTTTCGCCATCTTGGCCAGGCACTTGGCGACAATTCTACTCATGTCTAACTTTGGATAGCAGATTTGTATCATCATCATAGCAAATCTGGCGCCGGCAGATAATTGGGCCCGCACAAATCCATGGATTCGAGGTGCATCCCGAAATTTATCCATCAAATCAGGAAGGGTTTTTGGCATCTTATTGCGCGGGAACATGGTGCTGTAAACTAAGGACAATGTCCTTGTACAGAAGTCGAGGAAATCACGGACCTGACCCGCACGATCTTGAAATCTGACGATTTAGCGGGTACGTTCAGGCGTAACCCAAAAGTTGGAACCGTGTTCTTCGGCAAGTCTAAGAAGCACATTGGATCGGGCTTCAACACGTTGGTCCTCGGCAGCGGTATCCAAAAAGGAACCTGTTTCAGTGGAAACATCAGTAAGGAAGGAAGAATAGAAGGAATAAAATCAAGCACGGTCAAGTAAATGAAGTGTACCTGTCATATCCAAGATGGAGTCATTCATCAGTTGAAGCATATAATTTTCTCGCGAAAAAGCCTCGGCAGCCTCAGTAACCGCGTCCTCTTTCTCAGCTATAGCATCCTGAGCCTGCTGAAGTGCAATTTTTTTCCCTCTCCAACGATTTTCGAGACTGTTCCATTATTACAAGTACTTGCTTCTTCATACACTGAAGTTGTTGGCGAAGTTCTTCCAAGTCTTGTGCCGAACCCTTACTCGAGGAATCTTCAATAAGTTTGTCAGCAGCAGGTGTTTTCTTCAAACAGGATGAGGCAGGAAAAGCATCGGAAGGACGAGGATTTGAAGTATAGTTGTCAAATATCAACTGGAAATAAAAGTTTCGACATCAATCATCAAGCAAAGATAGATTCCCATTGATTTTCAAAGTATATACATGGCTATTACAAAAGGAGGGTCCCTAATGAACTACTGAGGCAGTTGTCGCCAAAACTACTGTGGCGACATCATCAAAAGAGACAAGTAAAAAAAGAAGACAAGATGGTCTACTTGACCTCCGGCTTCGACGAACTAGGAGTGGGAGTTGGCTTGCATCCAAGGTAGGCGAGGATTTTCTTTGAATTTGGCTTAGCGTCCCTAATCAACAACTGCCACCTCTTGGTTTCCATCTCCGTTGTGTCGCCAACTCTTGCCCAGTCGACATCTTGCTGGCTGTCGGCAACCAAGGCAATAGTGCCTTCAACGCCAACTTTCAAACCTTCTTGGCGAAGCTTGAGCCCAAGATCTTCTTGAGACTTGAAGCATTTGGCGAGAGCAGCAAAAGGCGTGGGTTCTTCCTTCTTCGGGAAGAAGTAAGGAAACAGCTGCGACAGACCAGCTCTGGCATCGGCAAGACCTTCACGCGCCTCATCTCCGTGGATCTCAAGGAGGGAGAGAGCGTCAAGAAGGCGATCACCTTCGGGAAGAATTTGATGATCCGAAGAAGTAGAAGATATATGATTACTTACTAACAAAACATCGACTCTGCGACTCCAAGCGAGCAACAATTTCTGTCTCACGAGCAGATTGCTGAGCTATATTTTCGCTCAAAGAAGTTCCGTGTCATGAAGTCTTTTTCGAAGATCTTCGACGACGGCAGCATCTGCTTCAGCTTTCTGGCGAGCTTTTTCGCTTTGCTCTAACTTGATAGCAAGAGCGTCAACACGTTTGTTGGATTCCGCAAGATTTTCTGGCATAATAAACGACAGTAAAAAGTTATGACAAAATAGTGGAGTATATTTAGCAAAGGAAGCAGATAAAAAAGTACCTTCAAGCTTCTTAGCATGGTCACGGTACCCGACGAATTGGGTACCGAGGCGAATAAACTCCTTCATCAAAGGCTGAAGAGAAGACTAAAAGAAAAAGAGAAGTCAATATAGGAAGAGAAAGTTCGACAGCACCTAGCAAGAAATAAAGGGGAGTTGAAAGTATTGAAATGCTCGAAAAAAGAAGAGTGAAAAACTTACATCATCCAATGAAGGAGTCGTGGAACTACCAACCAACAGGAGAGGCTCCTTGGCTGGTTCTACCCTAGCTCTCTTTGGTGAAGAGGCTCGGGGGCTCGCAGCTGGAGTTGGATGCTCTATGTCTTGATGAGGAGGCGAAGTTTCGTCCCCATCAGGTTGAGCTTCAGAGAAAACTAAAGTACGAGACGTGCTCGTTCGAGCTGTCGCGTCAATAGGTGTATTTTCATCCTCGTCGCCACTACAGCAAATAAAGCGACAAGATAAGAAACAATATAGACAAAGTATCGAGAACAAACAATATAGAGCAGCAAGAACTTACGAGCTGACAAGAGCATCTTCATAAGGATTGAAAGTTTTCCTTCCAGCATCAGGAACAACTTCTTCGGCACGCGAAGCGCCGGCTTTGGAGGTGCCGGAATCGACAACTTCGTCCCTTTTTCTCTTGTTCTTTGGAGAAGCAGCTGGGGGAGGAGAGTGTGTCGATGCGGTAGCCTCGGTTTCAACTTCCTTTTCAGAGGATGCCGCGGATTTTCGAGAACCCGCGATTTCACTCTCAGGGCGAGAAGTACCCTGGTTGTCGTCGGTGACAACGGCCCGTTCTTCGACTTCCCCACCCTCGGGAAGGGGAGGAAGAGGCGATGCAGTTTTATGGTTCTGGACAAAGATAGAAAAAGTATCGACATGGATTTATATCAGTAACAGCAGTCGAAGAAATAGCAGTACCAAAGGAGAAAAGAAAAGAGTGCATGAATAAACAAATGACAAAGATATATTACCTGCGGGAGCGCGTTGGTGGCGCTATATGGTGTCACACGTCAATATGTCGGGACGGTGTCTTTCTTGCTAAGCGACGAGATCTTTCGGACAAGTTTTTCTAAGTCCTTGACCGATAAATCTGTCGACAGGCGATCCACATCTTCATCGCCAGCATACATCCAAAGGGGATTTTTGCGAGCTTGTAAAGGCTGCACTCTAATCCTAAGGAAGTACGCCGTGATTTGGATGCCCGACAATTCTTGTCCTCGGGTATTTTGAAGCTGGTGGATGCGTGTCATCAGCGCCTCTGTCGTCACTTTTTCTTCGTCGCTAGCCTCTGCATCCCAGGAACGACGGCGACAGATTTTTTCGGTACCATCAAAAGGAGGAATGTTGTCTTCAACTGACCCATGATTTTCCTCATGGATATACAACCATTTTTTGCGCCACCCTTGAACTGAGTCAGGGAATTTGACGTCGAAATACTCGACATCAGGGTGAACGCAGATAACAACGCCGCCAATGTTATAGGAAACATTGGCAGAGCCATTACGGCGACAGAGAAAAATGCGTTTCCATAAAGCCCAGTTAGGCTGGACTCCAAGGAAGGATTCGCAAAGAGTGATGAAGATTGAGATGTGGAGGATGGAGTTGGGAGTAAGATGGTGAAGTTGCAATCCGTACACAAAAAGCAACCCCCGCAGAAAATTGTGAATGGGGGCAGAAAGGCCGCGGATGAGATGGTCAACGAAACTGACCCGATACTCCATAGGAGGGGTTGGATAGCTTTCTTCGCTGGGGAAGCGCAGCGCGTCTTGCTTCTTGCTGATCCCAAGTTTCTTCAGCAAGTTGATGTCTTGGGGGGAGATTTTGGATCTCTCCCACTCAGTGCTCCCCAGATCCGCGGATGCCATCTTGGACTCGGGAGTGCTGTGCCTGGTGAGTCTGCGCGGTGGCATCAACAATGGCGTAGGAGCAAAGCGCGAGCGTGGTTGAGCTCAAGAACTGTGGGGTGCAAGGGAGGATTTTGGCAGAGGAGAGCAGAGGAGCGGCGCGAGCGAAAGTGTGGAAGGAGGAAGACGATGACCTTAAATAGAGGTGCGGTGAATCGACGCACCGTTGGATGGAGAAATTGTGAGATAGATGGTGTACACGTGGACAAGGGGTAAAAACGCAATTTCACTGAGAAGGGAAAGAACAGGCGTTACAGTGCGTGCGCCAGGAAAAGTGGAGGACGTGTGTCCCCCACTTGTACGACGTGTCAACTTGATAAGAAATTTGGGCCCGCAAGACAGAGAGAGAGCAGTTCTCGCGTTTTCCCGATACAGTGATCGTGGCTATCGTCAGCAATGATGTCACCTTGTCACGAAAAAATCTCGGCTATGAAGCTTCATAAAGAATGGCGACAGCAGAAGATTAATGATTATTTCGAGATCCTTTGATCAAATACAAGTTTTTGCCCAAATGCTCGGGGGCTACTTTGAAAAAAAGGAAAATTTGAGTATGACAAAATAGAAATGGCGAGAGCCTATGACCAAATGCAAGCATTTGTTCATATCCTCGGGGGCTACTCCCATCGGGAGCGCTGGTCGTGCACCCGATAGATATGAAAAGTTCGAGAAAGAATGAAAATATAAAGACATGAGGCATTAAAGTGTTGAGCCTACAACCAAGCACTAGTCCTTGGCTGTAGCCTCGGGGGCTACTCCCATCGGGAACGCTGTTCGCGTGCCCGATGAAATTATAAAAAAAAGAGAGAAAGAAAGAAAGAGGAAGAAGAAAAAAGAAGAAGTGAGCATATTTCGAGTTATATAAATAACTCTACATATACTCCCATCGGGAAGGCAAAATAAGTCATCCGTTGACTCAATAAAATGCGCTATTCCAACAGCCGAAAAAGCACTCGACAATATATTCTCAGAGCGCCAAAGTAGCAAATAATGTCTGAATGCCGCAAAACTTTGCGAAGGTAAGACCCCAGATCCGTTCTGAGCGGCGTGGCGCCGTTTCTGACGTCGGTTTGCTACTTTTTTCCGTATCAACAGATACGAAGAAAAATCCTAACGGACGCGTTAGGTACCCGATAAAATATGACTAGGACTCGACAGAATGGTAAGACCTTAAGCGGTCGGCACCTATCGAAGTTTACACCAGTATCCCGAGATCATGTCCAGGGACGTGATCTTGAAGTAGGTTTTTGCGGATTGCCACTAGAGCAGTTAACTAGTAGTCAGATGAACTAGCCCCAACTACCATCATCCCTGTACAATATATAATTGCATATCCAAAGATATGTGATAAATTCGGTAGAGTTATTGAATGATTAAAGTTGGAGATTTTCCCTGATTCTTCGATTCAAGCAAAATCTCGGGGGCTACTGACATAGGCATCCCCAATGGGCCTGCCGAAGATGGTACCCGGGGTTTACTGAAGGCCCATAACTCGAAGAATAAGAAGATTCGGAAGCCCAAGATGTTATTAAGGAAAGCTAGAGTTGTATTAGGAAGTATAACTTGTAATCTTGCGGGACGGGTTGGAAACCCTCCCGGACTCTGTAACTTGTGTATTACGAATCCCTCGGCTCCGCCTCCTATATAAGGGGGAGTCGAGGGACGAAGAGAGGATAGAATCTATTATCAACATAACCCTAGTTTCTTAATCGTCGAGCACTTTTCGGCTGAAACCTTCGAGATCTACTTGCCCTCTACGTCCAACGAAACCCTAGTCTACAATACGTAGGCATTGACAAGTTAATACCTTGTCACGAGGGGCCCACACCATAGCTGGGCGCCCTCCCCCCCCTTGGACGCGCCGCCAGGTGGGGTGGCCACCTCGTGGCCCCTCTCCGTCTCTCCTTCGGTGTTCTGGAACACTCCGTGGAAAATAAGGCCGTGGGCTTTTGTTTCGTCCAATTCCGAGAATATTTCCTGTGTAGGATTTCTGAAACCAAAAACAGCAGAAAACAGGAACTGGCACTGCGGCATCTTGTTAATAGGTTAGTCCCGGAAAATGCATAAAAACATTATAAAGTGTATGTAAAACATGTGAGTATTGTCATAAAACTAGCATGGAACATAAGAAATTATAGATACGTTTGAGACGTATCAAGCATCCCCAAGCTTAGTTCCTACTCGCCCTCGAGTAGGTATACGATAACAAGGATAATTTCTGAAGTGAAATGCTACTATCATAATCTTGATCAATACTATTGTAAAGCATATGAGATGAATGAAGTGATTCAAAGCAATGGTAAAGATAATGACTAAACAACTGAATCATATAGCAAAGATTTTTCATGAATAGTACTTTCAAGACAAGCATCAAAAAGTCTTGCATAAGAGTTAACTCATAAAGCAATAGATTCTTAATAGAAGGTTTTGAAGCAACACAAAGGAATATTTAAATTTCAGAAGTTGCTTTCAACATGTATATCTCATGGATAATTGTCAATAGAAACTAATATGATGAGTGCAATAAGCAAGCATGTAAGAATCATTGCACACAGTTGACACAAGTGTTTGTTATTAAGATAGAAAGAAGTAGGTAAACCGACTCAACATAAAGTAAAAGAAAGGCCCTTCACAGAGGGAAGCATGGATTACTCATGTGCTAGAGCTTTTTATTTTGAAAACATGGAAACAATTTTGTCAACGGTAGTAATAATTCATATGTGTTATGCATAAAACCTCCTATAAGTTGCAAGCCTCATGCATCGAATACCAATAGTGCCCGCACCTTGTCCTAATTAGCTCGGACTTCCATGGATTATCATTGCATTACATATGTTTTAACCAAGTGTCACAAACGGGTACCTCTATGCCACCTGTACAAAGGTCCAAGGAGATAGATCGCATTTGATTTCTCAATTTTGATAGATCTCAACTTGAGGACATCCATACCGGGACAACATAGAAAACAGATAATGGACTCCTCTTTTATGCTTTAAGCATTCAACAACAGATAATATTCTCATAAGAGATTCGAGGATTAATGTCCAAGCTGAAACTTCCACCATGATACATGGCTTTGGTTGGCGGCCCAATGTTCTTCTCTAACAATACGCATACTCAAACCATTTAATCATGAGAAATCTCCCTTACTTCAGACAAGACGAACATGCATAGCAACTCACATGATATTCAACAAAGGTGTAACAGGTTGATGGAGTCCCCAGAAACATGGTTACCGCTCAACAAGCAACTTATAAGAACTAAGATACATAAGCGACATATTCATTACCACAATAGTTTTTAGGCTACTTTCCCATGAGCTATGTATTGCAAAGACAAGGAATGAAATTTTTAAAGGTAGCACGCAAGCAATTTACTTTGGAATGGCAGAGAAATACCACATAGTAGGTAGTTATGGTGGACACAAATGGCATAGGTTTTGGCTCAAGGTTTTGGATGCACGAGAAGTATTCCCTCTCTGTACAAGGCTTTGGCTAGCAAGGTTGTTTGAAGCAAACACAAGTATAAACCGGTACAGCAAAACTTACATAAGAACATATTGCAAGCGTTATAAGACTCTACACTGTCTTCCTTGTTGCTCAAACACTTTTACTAGAAAATATCTAGACGTTAGAGAGACCAATCATGCAAACCAAATTTCAACAAGCTCTTCGGTAGTTCTCCACTAATAGGTTTAAACTACATGATGCAAAATCTTAAACATGATCTACTTGAGAGCTCAAAACAATTGCCAAGTATCAAATTATTCAAGACAATATACCAATTACTACATGAATAATTTTCTGTTTCCAACAAAATAACAATAAGTGATGCGGCTTTCAGCTTTCGCCATGAACATTAAAGTAAAAGCGAAGAACACTAGTGTTCATATGAAAAAGCGGAGCGTGTCTCTGTCCCACACAAACATGGTATGATGGTGCCCACTTTATTGAAAATAAAATGCACAACAGAAAATAAAGACCCTCCAAGAATAAGACATAGTATATGAAGCAATAAAAATATAGCGAACAGAAACAGGACCTGATATTTTTATTGATGAAGAAGGGGATGCCTTGGGCATTCCCAAGCTTTGACGCTTGGACTTCTTGAATATATCTTGAGGTGACATGGGCATCCCCAAGCTTGAGCTTTTGTCCATTCTTCATCTCATCTCATCATTCTTCTTTCCTACACTTGAAAACTTCCTTCATACAAAACTAATCACAAATCTCATTAGCAGCGTTAGTGCAATGATAATATTAATCAAATCTATAAAGTTCAGTATGACATATGAAAAGCATTTTAATAAGCATTAGCTACTGTAGCACAACTTCAATAAGGTTCTTTGATCAAGGGAACTCAAAAAGGTGGGCAAAAAGATGCAAATGCAAAACAGTGCAAGAATCTGTTAAAACAGAACAGTTCGTAAAAATTGATTTTTTAAAAATAGTTACGCTGCGTGATCCATGACGTAATCCGCTGTGACGCTATGTGATCACTCACTTGGTCAACCGTCCACACTTGGGATTAAGTATTTAAGCGCCCGAAGTGTATCTTAGTCGCGGCGAGATAACAAAAAATTTCCGTTCGTGGCTAACGAGCTTGTATCTGCTTGTTAATAGGTTAGCTAATAAGAGTTCCTCATTTGGGAAGGGAAACAACAATAAATGGGACTGATGAACTATGGATCATCGCAGGGCCGGTCCATACATGTCGGGGGCCCTAGGGCGAAACAACACAAAGGGCCCCTTGTTCATAGTGGCTAAGTTTTTCTAGGGCAGGGGCAATGGCCCCCTACTCTGAAAAATTTCTTAAAGATATTTATTTATGCTAAATTTATATATCTTACTCAAAATTTAAGCATGATTGTTGTTCTAGGCCCCTTAACTATCTCAGTCAAGCTTCACCACTTGGTCACACACACAAAAAAACTTAAAAACATATTATTATTCAGCAAGATAAATATAAGGGTAATGCAATAATAAACTAAATAATATTTACATTTGAAAGATCCAAAATCTTCAGAATATTGGTGAAGACGTTTGAAACTATTTATTTCTACTTGTGTACATGTGTATTGTTTGCGAGAAATAGATCAGAGAAAAAAATTATGAGGGTTGGTGTTGTTCTTCACATTTGAGAAGTAGTCGGAGTATAGGCATGTTAAGCTACAACTTCAACTTTCTATATTTTCTAGAATTATTTCAAACTTTACTACCTAAGAGCATCTCTAACAGAGCCCGTAAAAGGCCCAAAACCGAATAATAACCGCCAGTTTACGGGTTCGGGCCAAAAAACAGCGCCGATCAGTGACCGTAAACGGGCCAAAACTGAAAATATTTTTTCGGGCTGCGTTCGGTTCGCTCCGTCGGCCTGTATTTGTAGGGGCCGAAGGAGCGAACCAAACGCAACCCGAACACAATCCCTACTTTGCGCGCGAGGGAACATTCAGCTCCTCCCAACCGCCGCCGCCGCCGTGAAAGTTAGATAAATACCTGGGGAAGATGCTCGTAAATTGGCAGCTCAAACTTACGTCCTGGTGATTTTTGACGATTTTTCTCGTGACGAACCAGAAACAGTAAACAAGATTGCAAATCTTCCAAATACCAGTTTCTTACCATTAGAGGCAATTCTTGGCACAAAAACAAAACAAACATGATAAGGAGAGGTTGCTACTGTAGTAACAACTTCCAAGACACAACAAAACAGTAGCAAAATAAACACATGGGTTATCTCCCAAGAAGTGCTTTCTTTATAGCCATTAAGATGGGCTCAGTAATTTTAATGATGCTCGCGCAAGAAATAAGAGTTGAAGAAAAGAGAGCATCAAAAGCAAATAAGAAACACTTTTAAGTCTAACCCACTTCCTATGAAAAGGAATCTTGTAAATAAACAAGTCATGTAAGCATAATGCAACAAGCATAGAAAGGCAACACAAGCGCAACTTCAAGATTCTCAACTTAAAGAGGGGAAACTTAATATTATTAAGATGCATATAACCATGTTTCCCTCTCTCATAATAACTTTCAGTAGCATCATGAACAAACTCAACAATACAACTATCACATAAAGCATTCTTATTCACATGCATAAAAGTATCATTACTCTCCACATAAGCATAATCAATTTTATTAGTAAACAGTGGGAGTAAAACTATTACAACCATCATTGTAATTATCGTAAATTGAAGGCATGGTATAATCATAATAAACTTTATCCTCCATAGTAGGTGGCACCAAAATACCACTATCATTATAATCATCATAAATGGGAGGCAAAGTATCATCAAAAAAAAATTTCTCCTCAAAACTTGGGGGACTAAAAATATCACAACCAGCTTCCCCAAGCTTAAATTCTTCCATAGCATTAGCAATAATAGTATTCAAAGAGTTCATGCTAATAACATTGCTACAACTATTTTGCAAACAAAGTTCCATGGGTTTTTTAATTTTCCCTTCAAACACATCATGTCCTAATTCAAGATAAAGTTCATAAAGATCTCTAATTTTTTTGTTGTTTTCCATTAAGCCTAACTAGTGAAAATAAAAACAAGAAACAAAAAGATATAATTGCAGGATCTAAAGGAAATACCTTCGAGCACTCACACACCGGCAACAGTGCTAGGAAATAGCTTAGTAGTCGGAGGATGTGAATAACTTTTACCTTACCTCCCCGGCAACAGCGCCAGAAAATAGCTTGATGTCTACGCACGCTTCTATTCCTGTAGACAGTGTTGGGCCTCCAAGAGCGAGAGGTTTGTAGAACAACGAGCAAGTTTCCCTTAAGTGAATCACCCAAGGTTTATCGAACTCGGGGGGTAGAGGTCAGAGATATCCCTCTCAAGCAACCCTGCAATTAAGATACAAGAAGTCTCTTGTGTCCCCAACACACCTAATACACTTGTCAGATGTATAGGTGCACTAGTTCGGCGAAGAGATAGTGAAATACAACTAATATGGATGATTATAAGTAGTAATTGCAATCTGAAATAAAAATGGCAGCAAGCGAACATGTAGCAGAACTTGTTGGAAATGGTGTTTCAATGCTTAGAAACAAGGCCTAGGGATCATACTTTCACTAGTGGACACTCTCAACAATGATCACATAACTGAATAAATAAATGCTACTCTCAAACACACTCTTGTTGGATAACAAACACCATTCATTGTGTAGGGCTACAAGAGCACCCTCAAGCCGGAGTAAACAAGCTCCACAACTTCATAAAGGAATCACACACGATGCGCACACTGTCACCGTCACATCGTGGAGAGTGAATCTAGAGTTCATATTAAAGTAACCTCTAGAGTGCATAATAGACCTTTGCAATTTAGACCGAGTACTAACATAGCATACACACTATCAACAATAGCTATGAAAGGGGGAGTAGATCACATCAATACTATCATAGTAATAGTTAACTTCATAATCTACAAGAGATTACAATCATAACCTACGCTAAGTACTACATGATGCACACACTGTCAACTTTACATCATGGAGGAGGAATAGATTACTTTAATAACATCACTAGATTAGCACATAGATTAATAGTGATACAAAGCTCATGATCACATAAAGATCACACCATGGGAGAGAGAGATGAACCACATAGCTACCGGTTGAGCCATCAGCCTCGGGGGAGAACTACTCCCTCCTCATCATGGGAGACAGCAACAGCGATGAAGATGGCGGTGGTGTTGATGGAGATGACTCCGGGGGCAATTCCCCGTCCCGGCGGCGTGCCGGAACAGAGATTCTGTCCCCCGAAACTTGTCTTCGCGATGGCGGCGGCTACGGAACTCTTCGTGGAATATGACTGTATTATTTAGGGTTTTCGCGACGGAGAGAATATATAGGCGAAGGGGCGATGTCGGTGGAGTCCCGAGGGGCCCACACCATAGCTGGGCGCCCCCCCTTGGCCGCGCCGCCAGGTGGGGTGGCCACCTCGTGGCCCCTCTCCGTCTCTCCTTCGGTGTTCTGGAACACTCCGTGGAAAATAAGGCCGTCGGCTTTTGTTTCGTCCAATTCCGAGAATATTTCCTGTGTAGGATTTCTGAAACCAAAAACAGCAGAAAACAGGAACTGGCACTGCGGCATCTTGTTAATAGGTTAGTCCCGGAAAATGCATAAAAACATTTTAAAGTGTATGTAAAACATGTGAGTATTGTCATAAAACTAGCATGAAACATAAGAAATTATAGATACGTTTGAGACGTATCATCAAACATGTGATTACTAGTTTCAACTTTTGTAATCTCATGTGTTCATGTTTGTAAATATTCCTGACAACGACACCATTCTGAGTCAAAGCATTACTCGAGGCAAGAAGCAAGCCACACGACTGCTTACCAGTTGAAGCCAAGGGGCAAGGCTCCAAAATGATACACTCCGGACGATTATGTCAACCGAGGAAAGAATGTTGTCATTGAGGAGGATGAGGCGCCGCCGCGGAGATCATTTTTGAGGAGGATGAGGAACGATGAGCCGTTATCTTCAGAGGAGGAGGAGCAGGAGCAGGAGGAGCAGCTGCAACAAGAGCCACGACAGCGGACGAAAAGGTTGGCCGTCCGGAAGCAGCCCGTGAGGAGGGGACGTCGCGGAGGATAGATGCATTTGCTACGTGTTGTTGTGAACTCTATCTTCATAAGTATCGTGTTGTGAACTCTATGTCATTTCGAACCATGTCTATTGTTGCTACGTGTTGGTTGAATCTATGTGCTACGATGTGAGCTATGATGTGTGCGATGTGTGTATGATGTGTGTATGAAATTGCTATTGAAATTGCTAGAAAACTGTTGAAACAAGGTAGAAATTTTCATGGATTAGCAATAGTTATTGTGTGGCGCCGACGTCATGGGCGCCACACTTCACAATGTGGCGCCGACGACACGGGCGCTACACAATGCAACTTATATGTCGAAAACATCCAAGGGCTCCGGAAGTTTAGTCCTTAGCCGTTTTGGCGAGGCTATTTGTGTGGCGCCTGTGGCACCGGCACCACACCTCACTGTGTGGCGCCCGTGGCGTCGGTGCCACATAAACAGCCTCGCCAAAACGGCTAAGTCCCAGGAGAATTGTCTTACAGTAGGTGCTAGGAAATTATTAGTGGATGTGTGGCGCCGATGGGAGCGGCGCCACACATGTCGCCACGTCAGATCGGCGCACAGCTCAGCGTCGAGGACGCCATGTCGGCTGGGAGAGTGGCGCCGCCCGCATGGGCGCCACACAGTGAGGTGTGGCGCCGATGTGGGGGGCGCCACACAAAAGGGTTAGATGGGTGAAATAGTTTGGCCGAAGGGTCAATCTATGCTATAGTTGCAGCAAAGGGTTATTTTTGTGTAAATCGCCTCTGATCTGTGTCAGGGAGAGTTCACCTGAGAGAGAGAGAGGAGAAAGGCAGCTGCAGGCATCCTCACTACTTTAGGACATAAAGTAAAAAAAACCTTTGACAGGGTGAATAGAGAGCTCTTCGGTGCATGAAAGAAAGAAAGCAAACTTTGAGAGAATCTGAGCTGAGAGAGGTCTCTTTTTAGAGAGAGACACTGAGGAAAGAATCTTTTTTAGAGAGAGAAAGACTTTGCAGAGAGGGAAGAGGATTTGGTCCATGGAAGGTTACAGACGTAGTAGATTCTGTTCACGAGAGAGAAGTAGCAGCAACAAGTCAAATCTACTGATAATTAGCTGACATAGCTGATCAAGGTGCATGTATCCCGAAAAAAGTGGATGGGGAAGATAGGGGTGCGCTCTGCGCACGTGCTCCATCACAACTTTTCCTTTTTTATTTAACTTCAGATGGCGGAAAACCCCTTTTCTTTGTTTATCCCTTTTCGATGCTTTTCTGAAGACTAAAAGATCTAAATTAATTTGTAAAGATTTTTTTATCTGATGCGTGAAAGCTGGTTTTCCAGAAGGCTCGATGACTATCCTAACCAAAAATAGATTTCATGATTGGCGCCTTGAAAGTCTGATCAATGGAGATTCTCGATTTGCTCGAAAGCAGTCCGAGAGGTATTTACTCGGTATCGATCAGGTTCTTCTCATACACTCGTGCGTTCAATACGATATCGTGATCAGGACTGTCGCCCTGCATGGCGGAGAAGCCCTGCTGGCGCAACCGTGACAATGCATAACCCCGAAGCGGAGTACGCCGAGATGATGCTTAATGCAAAAAGTCCTACGAAGGTGGCTGGAGAATGTAGGCAACAAACATCACACAACAATCTAGATCGATCAGGTTCGCTGCGGTCACTATAAGTTAGGGCATAAGGCCGGCTACGTAAACCCAATTTCTCACTCAAGACTCACCAACACTGTGAGGTTCAACATACAGCAACTGCCATGCATGGGTGGGTTCAGTCTGACAAGTTCATCTCTCCTCGGCTGGTGCGCAAGCTGTCCTTGGACAGAAAGGGGGCTGTGATGGAAGTCCTATTAAGATGGTGCGTGAGTGTGCTGGAAGCGAAGGCTTCATGCATGATTTCATGGAGGCATATGGTCTACTGCGCATTGTATTAAGTATTAACTAGAACTTACAAACAAATTACACAACTTGGCATTATTTCTCCAGAAAACAATGATGCACACTGGTGATTTTTTTTGGAGATGGTGATTACTTTGATAATGGTTTTCTCTCCATATATGTAATAAGTAAATCGATAAACCTCTATATATTCACATTTTAATACTAGTATATACTCCAGAAACCGACTAGAGCTAGAACAACTTCTAGATGGACACGCCTAATTTCTACTCACGTAACAACTAGTACTACTCATAGATAGAATCAAACACGTAGACACCATGGAACTAACCTAAAGCTACCTCTCTTTTCTTTGTAAGTTTAGATTATTTCCATCATCGCTGCGTGTGTGCGTTGCGTCGCACTCTGACGACTCGGCCAAGAATGGAGAGTAGTATGTAAATAGATCGATGTTGAACCGGCCAGCTAGCTGAGTATACCCGCGAGGGAAATATAATGGACCAAGGCTAGCTTAGCTTAGCTAGCCGACGACTCGCACTGGCCGGCCGGCGTCACATGGCCCAGTCAGCACCTTCCACAGCGACCCTACTACTCTTTACTTGCATCCAAGGCTAGCTGTAAGAGTCACTTCCATATTTGTGTAAGACCAAGAAGGCTAGGGAGAGGCACACAAGGGAAAGCAATGGCTGGTCTTCGTGTTGCTACGTATGTTCACTCGCTTTACTCTACGTACCCACCACACCTGCAGCGTCTGACACTGCTCATAAGCTGTCCACACACGGCCACTCGTAAGCAAGTAAAGAGAGTCTTTAGTCTGGATGAGCTATTTATATCAGAGCTGGGGATCGTTGCGACGCACAGCCTAGTATACACGGAGGAAAGAAACGCAGAGCAATCGAGCAAGAGGGAAGAAAGGGCAGAAAGGAACGACAATGCACCCTCCTCCTCCTCCTGCTGCTGCTGGTGGCGCCGCCGGACGTCCGGGCGTGCTGACTCGAGCGCAGATCGGCATGGCCGCGGCCGCTGCTGCCTTCGCCTTCTTCGCCTTCACGCTCGAGCCCGCCACCTTTCCCGACGTACTAACTATTTGTCCTCCTCCCCCTTCTTATCCCCCTCCTAATTTTTGGCAACCGACTAATTATTTTCGTGCCCGCGCGCAGCTGCCGCCCCAGTGCAGTACGTCGGCGAGGGAAATCAAGGAGCTGCGCTACCGTGCTTGCCTGCTGCTGCTGTGCGCCACGGCGCAGGCGGGCGCGGCCACAGCGGCGCTCGTCGTCCGGCCGCCGTCCCCGGGCGGCCACTTCCTCGCCTACATCACCAGCGTGCTCGGGCTTGTCACGCTCGGCCGCCTCGCACATGTCGTCCTCAGGGCCCTCTTCGCCACCGGCGTGCTCTGCCTCACAGACAACCTACGCACGGTGGTGCTCACCGTATACGCTGTCCTCGCCCACATGCTCAATTTCGCTATCTCTATCCTCGGCCAGTAGCTAGCTACCTGCATGTGTTTCCAGAAACTATTTGTTGTTGTGGTTCAGAATTTTAGTTTCGA
This sequence comes from Lolium rigidum, assembly GCF_022539505.1. NCBI lineage: Eukaryota > Viridiplantae > Streptophyta > Magnoliopsida > Poales > Poaceae > Lolium > Lolium rigidum. The sequence goes on from NC_061508.1 coordinate 307,420,967, forward strand.
TAGTTTTCACTGTCGAACAGTTTCAGCTAGGAATAAAACCAAGTGAGCGTTGGATTATGCTTTTTTTTTTCCTTCTGTAGAATAGATCAATAGGTCAGTCGCTCTGATGATATCTAGCCATGGATGGCACCATCAAAACGGATCATGGTGACGTTGTAGTATGGCGTTGAGGGGCATGTTGGGACGGCAGTGCCTGTAATTCAATCATGGTCTGGTTATAGTCGTGGACGACTTTCGGTTAAGCTTTGTAAGATGAGAGGAACAGAAAATGCTGAAATGTTGCACATCGAGTCTGGCTCCTTTCACTTGTGTTTCTTTGTCATGTACTTGCTGTTCTTCAGGTTTGGTACGTTTGGCAACAGCACGTGGTATCACAGCTCCATCATTCCAGCTTTGGTAATCATGGCTGGAAGCCCTTCTCTGTCTAATTCGCACTCCTGTTGCGTTCCACGTCAAGGACATAAATTACAGTGTTAGGAATCTCGATTTCTAATTTATTGAGCTATCTCATTCTTCTCTTAGTTTTCATCCTATATGCAGTTTAATTTTTCTTTAAAAGGTTTTGTAGATTTATGCGTCATGGCGCACTATTGGCTGACAAAAGAGTGCACTGAAAATGAAGACTTCATGGTTTAAACGTAAAGCTCTACAGCCTGGGTTTTTGTATATAAAACCACAAGGACATCAAATACAGTTAAGGTATTACCGTATTACAAAACGAGCTCAAATTCAGCTGCGGTCACCAGCAATTACAACACCGAAGGTTCCTCAAGTACGAATCAACTAGGATATAATCGCATCCCACGTCCGGGAATTTCCTAAAGAACTACCACCTCCTTGTCCCTCGGTCTAACCAACATCATCCAACTCTACATGTAAATCGATATTTTTGTGTAAACCACATAAGCCGGATTGAAAATTAGTTTGTCTTCCATAGTTAGCTTGTTAGGGACGATCCACAAGGCCTAGGATCAGGCAGTGCGAACAAAACCAGCCTAATGTAGACTCGTGCACTACTGGAAAACGAAATTTTACCATGTCTTATTTGGTTTGTTGAGTGTCTTATTTTCTGAACTCAATAAATACAAGATTTGCCGAGGCTCAAACAAAAACACTCGGCAAAACAATCAGGAAAGATTCTTTACTAGGAAAACACGCTATGCCACACTTAACAGTGTCATGACAGAAGTGGGTCCTTGCTGAGTGTACCCTAACGGATACTAGACAAATATTTGTGGATCCGCCTGCGGTGCACACCGGAAGGTATTGCACAAAACCGACATCGAACCTTCGATAAAATAACACATCGTGGACCAATCTTTTCTTGTAGCCGCTTCGCAAAAAAACCCTTTCAACACTTGGAATATGAAAATAGATTTTTTGTGATTAGGAATGTCATCCTGCACATCGGAGAAGGCTAGGCTCAACTGTGACAATGCTGGACCCTGAAGTGGAGTACGTCCAGATGATGCTTAATACGAGAACTCCAACGAAGGTGGTAGGAGAATATGGATGTGTAAGTGGACAAGTGGGATTCTACGTGCACATCTCTATTTTAGATTATAGACTCTTATTTTGTGGAATAAGTGAGGTGATAAAATCCGGATTTGTTAAAAAGAAAAAGAAATATCAAGAGTCTAGAATGATGCATATTTTCGGAGAATCAAGTTGGCATATTTTCTTTGCAGAAAACAATGGTGCACACTACCTTTATTTTAGATGATGATTACTCTGATATTGGTTTTCACTCACTGTAATAAGTAACCGATAAACCTCTATTCACACTAGTCCTCCAGATACAACTGATACACGTGACGAGTTCATTCTTTGGAGGAAAAAGATACACATGGCCGTGTACACTACCAGCTGCCCCCGAACAAAAACGGAGAGCAAGCGGAAACCATAGCCTCCGAAGCTAGCCAGGAGTAGCAACATCACACCACGCTTTACCGCCTGGCCTGCAGCCAGCCACTGTTCCCACACTTTTAACTATCATCAATTGCAAATTTGAGCAACGATTCTCGCTGCGTGTGCGTTGGCGCGTTGCGACGCTTGCTCGATCACTCTCACGCGTGAAAGACTTTACGATGAATGGAGAGTAGTACTGAAAGTTAAATAGATCGATGAAGAACCGGGCAGCTAGCTGTGTATTCCCTCGAGGGAAATGGACCAAAATGGTGGCTTAGCTAGGTAGACGACTCGCACCGGCCGGCCGGCCGGCGTCACATGGCGCTCCCAGCACCACAGATAGCTGCAAGAGCTAGCGTCACCGTCACTTCCATAACTGCGCTAAGGATCGTTGCGACCCACAGCGTAGCGTTTTACTCCATCCACCACACCAGCCACTCGTAAGGAAATCAAGAGAGCATTTGGTTCTGGAGGAGGCTATTTATATCGAGAGCCCGGCATCGTTGCGACGCACAGCGTAGTATACACGGAGGAAAGAAAACGCAAAGCAATCGAGCAAGAGGGAAGAAAGGCAGCAAGGAACAAGAATGCATCCTCCTCCTGCTGCTGTCGTCCCTCCTCCAGCTGCTGCTGGTGGCGCGGCCGCCGCCGGACGTCCGGCTGATCGCTGGTGGCAGCCGGACGTGTGCCAGGGCGCGCTGGCCCGGGCACAGCTCGTTATCGCCGCGGCCGCTGCTGCCTTCGCCATCTTCGCCTCCACGCTCAGGCCCGCCGACTTTCCCTACGTAACAAATCTACCTCCTCCTCCTCCTCCTTGGCAGTCCTCCTCCTTCTTGGCAATCGAATGCCGATTAATAACGGTTGCCGATGATCGCCTGCATGCGCGCAGGTACCGTCCAAGTGCGTGACGACTGCCGCGGAGACCATGGACCTGCGCTACTACGCTGGCCTGCTGCTGCGGAGCGCCATAGCGCAGGCGGGCGCGGCCGCCGCGGCGCTCGTCATCACGCCGCCGTCCACCCTCAGGTGTTGGCTCGCCGGCTTCGCCAACCTGCTCGGGCTGTTCACGCTCGCCCACTTCCTGGAGGTCGTCCCCAGGGTCCTGGCAGCCACCGGCGGGTCCTGCTTCGCGGGCAACTTTCGCGACACGCAGTACATGTTCCACGTCATCACCGGCGACGGTTTCCTCTTCTTCATCCCCCTCCTCTGGATCTTCGGCCGGCCTGTAGCGGCTTGACCTTCTCACGAATATGTTCCTAGCTACTCCGTACATGCGTATCCAGACTTCCAGACATTCGCTGTTTGATTCTCGTCCTCGTCCTCATCTGACTTGTAACGTGTTGAGCTAGCTCATCTGCGCCTGCACCATGGTCTACACTCCGCGCGCCGTCTGCACCATGTGTCATCACATTCGCTGTTTGATTCTCGATGCTGACATATAATGCGGAGTGTAGCCAGCAGTAGTATATGGCTCGCTCGCTAGGTAGATGCTGCCAGGCTGTCGTACGCGCGCGCGCAGGTGCGAGCGATTCACCGCAGGAGGAAGTGCACGTGTCCCCCTCCAGTCAAGTACAGTACGATTCAACCCAAACCCAAAGTAATTAATCAACCCAAAGTAAACGCCTGGGGCCCACGTACGCGCGTGTTGCCCGGAATTAATCATCCTTTTCTTTTCACGCTCGATTAATTTAATTGTACGGGCTTCTATTCCTAGACGTACGTGTGTGACCCCAACCAAACCGCTCTCCGATCCTAGTAGTATTATTTTTCTTACATACAATACGTACGGAACAATCAAGCCTAGCTACTACATACTAGTACTAGTATATACTTTTAATTATCCCGCTCTTCCGATCGAGTGCTCCATGTATACTCGCGCGTACATCCATCTCCATCTCTTCGCACAAAGTATATATAGTACTCCATAATTAATTAGCAGGCCCGTTCCAAAATTCCTAGCTACTTCCAAACTGATGACCAGCACCTCTAAATCATACGACTGCCGCATTTAATTCCACGATGAGACGAAAATGATGAGGAAAGCTGACGAGACGAAAATATGGCAGCGACGGAGCCGCCCTCGACTGGAACGCGAGTTCGCTCGCCACCACTAGATCAACTTTATTAGGTTCAGTTCAAATTTAGCAAACACCATAATACCAGATGCATGCCTACTCTAAAACAGCAGTATTTTAGCAAACACCACCGCCCACATGTGAGGTGGAGTAGATCACACCGCCCATTTTTCTTCCACGCCAACAACTACTACGTACCATCTGTTTTTTCCTCCTGTTATGTCCCCGTTGGTGCGGCGTTGTCTCCGGCGCCAACATGGAGCAGAGAGGATTCATCCATGAGTACGCGCAGACGGTGGTATGCACTGGTGACAACTAGAAGATGGTGCACCTTGTGGTGGGTTCGTGGTTGAAGGCTGATGATGGTTCTGGTTTCCTACTCCGACATCGTCGTGCGTGGGTGCCAGTGCTGAAGTTCGATGACGTGTCCAGGGACATGCTACCCTTGTCTGATTCTTTCAACGACAATGGTTTGTCCTATGAAAAATTACATTGGAGGTCCGAAAAGCTGATTATCAGCGTTGGAGCCGCGTCGAGCTCAGGTGAAGAGGGGTGATTTGTCCATTTTTTCCTTGGTGGCTTGCTACGGTGGTGCCGAAGAAGATGGATAGGCGTTGGTTTGTCACATAGGTTTATCCTAGCTATCTTTCCAGATCTATAAGATCGGTGTATACGTACTTTGTATCTCGTCTTTTATTTATCAATGAGAATCGTATTACCATGTAAACAAAAAAAACTACTACTACCATCTCCGGTACCCCACCATCGCAACTAGTCTTCCCTTGCTCGTCGCCGCACCCCGCTACACGACTCCTCGCGCCCAGGCGCCGCCGTCCTGTCCCGCCCCTTCTCGCGGCCGACCATAGCCATCGTCAATCCCCTTCTCGTTGATCATCTCCGTCCTCCACAGCTGTCCGTGGGAGGAGAATTCCTTATTTTTTTATGGATATTCGGTTCTTTGTAATTTAGCTGATTTGTGGATCCCTCTCCCACTTATGATATTATTCTGATTCCTTCCAAGCCATCACTTACAGTGGCCCCAACCAATTAGAAACGCTATCGATTCGGGTTCAATCTGTGTTTAGTGTTGTTTGCCAAAAACTTATAAATATATGGTTATTCCGATAAGCCTTAAGTAGTGGTCTTTGATAACCTCGTATGACTCATGTTTGGCTCTTTTCTTTCAGCTCAAAACAATTCCGCGGAGTCAAAACGGCCTGCCGGGCGGTATTAATTCTTGGCAACTTGGTTTATATATATGGGTCATGCATGGGCCACGCGTTTCTTCTCTCCCGGTGATTTCCGTTTTTTTTTTCTTTTAGAAGAAGAAGAATGAACGGTCGCATATTACTACTTGCTCAAGCTTTTACGTACGGTCGTGGAGTACATAGCTCGTGGTGTTCCGTGTCGTGCGTGCCCTTTTCATGTACACTAGTCACGTATGATACACCATATGTCAGAACTTAGAATGCATTTTCATTTCAATCCATGCATACTCACGTAGTATACATGGAGGCGCATGCATTACATTTTTTTTCTCATTTCCACCTATTTTCTTTATCCCAGTACAATGGTGCTATGAAAAAGTACCTTGAATTTGTCTTGTTAGAAAAACGAGTGAGACAACGTACAAAATCCAGTGTGGACATCGACTGCATAGGGTAAGATGGAGTATGCTTCGTCGAATGTCACCATGGTGGTCCAAGAGGTGGTGAGAGATAGGATCAACAATGATGGGACATGGTCACGAGTCAAACTACACGGCGGGTTATTATTACATGTGTTAATATCCGAACATGCCATTTTATACTTTTTTTTTTGCGAAACACAGTACAATCAAAGACGCTCATACATACGTGCACACACTCACCCCTATGAACGTATACACGCACACCCTACCCCTATGAGCACCTCCAAGAGACTGCGTTGAATAAGCGATCCGGCGGGTCTTGAGATTGACGAAGTCACCACGAGCGCCTGTCATCGACGGGAACGTCGCCTCCCACTGAAGAATATTCCGCCTTTATGAGACACCAAAGTGTCAAATCTGGGATTTGAACTCTGGTGGGCTGGGGGTGCCACTGCCCTCCTAACCATCCAACCACAGGTTGGTTCTCGCCATTTTATACTCGTGTTTGCAACTAAATCAGAAAAATCTCAAGCCAGGGGCAAATGAAAGAGCATTTTATTTCAAAACCAATGCAAAATGTTTCATTATATTATGAGCCTTGTTGTAGGGAATATAGCATTTCAAAGTTAGCGTCCAAATTTGATTTAAAATCATTTTCAGAAAACATTTGGAAAAGAATAAACAACTGACAGATGGGGCCCACGAGATAATAACCCGAAACGGTATGGGTTTAAGAAACTAAATGTGGCACGCGCGCGGCGGCCGACGAACTCCGGCGAGGTTTACCCGGCGATGGAGGGAGAGAGGGAGACCAGTCGAGGGTGGATGGGGAGGCGCGTCGAACGAGGTACAAATCGGGCTCAGAGGTGAATGGACGGTGTCAGGCCTTCTTCTCCCAGGACGGTGGCAACAGAAGGGTGTGGCGCCGGCGATGTAGAGCTCCCTTCGTCTTGCCGTTGGCGTCATTCGAAAGCCGGTGAGGTGGGGAGGCTGTGGATGCAAGGAATCGAGAAAGGGGGTCTAGGTTGGGCGAAATAAAGAACATCAGGAGCGGCGATTGAGAGCTCACTTCGGCAAGGTGAAGCCTCAGATGTGGTGTTGCTCTATTGGGCGAGGTCCTCGAGAACCGCGCCACTCCCATAAGCTTCTCGACGTCGCCGTCGACATTGGTCTAAAGCTGGGGAGACTTTTTTGGAGAGGACGTCGCCACCATCACCAGAGCGCCGCGCCCACCAAATTACAACCCTAAAACCAGGGGAACGGATCCCTTCCACCTATGGCCTACGGGGGTAGGATCCACCCCTCCTACATGGGCTGAAGGCCACATAAGCAAGGCAGATCGCCGGCGGCGCCGACGGGAGGCGAAGAAACCCTAGATTGTGAATTACCACGTAAGGGGTTGATTTCACACGGTATTGTTTGCTTCGGCAGTCGGTACTACCTAGAGTGTGTCTTATTTTGATTTTGCTTTTCATGGAGACTTTCGGGAAACCACCAAGGGGCTATTCACTGATTTTATCCGGACACGTGCACAAATTTTGATCCTACGTTGGATTTTAAAACTTCGGGATCCTGCCACGAATCACGTGAAATGGTTTGAGATTTCCCGCGCTGGACCGTCAGGATTCCCGCGTGCTTAGACTGAAAATTTTCGGAACACTCAAGTAGAGAGTAGAGAGGCCGCCACTAATATTTGAACCAAAATTCGAGCTGGGCAAAGCGGCAACTTTGGGCCAAAATGACCTTATCCATTAGCGTCTCCTCCTCCGTCCCCTTTTCTTCCTCATCCAAACCCAACGCCGCCGCCGCCGCCGCCGACGCTCCAGGGTGGTTCCCCTCAGCCGCCGCCGTCTAGCCCCTCGCCGGCCGCTCAGCCCACAAGATCCCCTCGACGCCGGCCGGCCGGCCGGCCACGCCACCCCACCCAATCACCTTGGACCCCACCCCATTCCTCCCGCCTATGCCAAACCGCAGAGGTGCGGCTGCTGGTCCGGCGGCAAGAAACTCCGGCCCCCATCCGGAGCGTCTGCAGCTGCGACAACCGTGGGCGACGGCAGGGCGTCCAAACAGCAGCGGCAAAGGCTCAAGCCTGCTCTGGAGCACCTCCACCGCGTCCGAGCGGTAAGATCTCGATCTCGATCTCGATCTCCTCCCCTCCCCTCCTCCTCCAATCATCGATTTCATCTTGCTCAAGGTCGTATGCCCTGCAGAAAATGAGGATGAGACCCAGGCCGACCTCCCTTTGCTCCTTCCCCTGTATGCTCGCCGTCGCCGGCACGCCCAAGGAGAAGCCAAGCTGCTGTGGCTGTTCGTGGACAAGGACGACCACGCACTGGTGGCCACGACCTGGACATGCCCGACCAGGAGGAGCACCTCCATCCACGGCCTCCGACCAACCTCACCGAGAACGGTAACATCTCGATCTGCTCACCTCCCCTCCTCCAATCATCGATTCCTCGTGCTCAAGGCCGTATGCCCTGCAGAAAATGAGGAGGAAACTAAGGCCGGCCTAGCTCCCCTAGTGTGTGCTCGCCGGCAATGCCAAGGAGAAGCACTCCTCCGAAGCTGCTGCGGATGTCCGTGGACAAACGGCGACCACGCAGTGGTGACCACGACCTGGGCATTCCCGACCAGACACCGAAGGCTTCTTCTACCATGCCGTCGACCCACCTCCAGTTCTCCGGTCAGTCCCTCCTCCTCCGCCTCCTTCAAGTTGTCTTTTTCACCACTACTACTGCTGCTCACGCAAATGTATTTGTTCTGTCTTGTGCCAGGTTGAGCTTAGAAGTGAAGCTGATCTGCTTAGAGGGAGGAGAAGGAAACCAAGTCTGCCTTGCTGGTGCAAGGAGAGGCAAGTTGTCTGGAGTGGCATCTGTGCGTAGACATCAATGATGCGCAATTTTTATGACGACCTCGACATGCCCGACCCGGACCAGAAGGAGAGATCTGCAGCCATGTGTTACACTTGGTGCTGTCGGCCAAGGCATCGGAGCTGCCGCGTCCCCAATTGTTAGGCTGCTGTCATGTGACGGTGGTGTTGGGCTCAACACCATAACCACGGAACCATATTCGTAGCCTGCTTTGGCTACAACCTACTATGCAAGTGTGTGCTCCTTCTGTCTCTCCATGGTTCAATCGTCAATCTGATTGTTAGTTTGTTTGCTCTCTGACACATAAGTTTTTGTTAGTTCGATTGCAAGCTGTTTTGGTCTGAGTGAATGCTTAATAAATTGAGAAAACTGAACTGTCTGTTTTAGCTCCAGCGTGGGGTCTTTTGGCATGAGAATCTGCATATCTTTTTGTTTAACTACCTGTTAGGATAAAATCTTATATTGGCTAAATCACATGTTTACTTGTATGATGTACTACTAAATTTAGCACAGACGTTGTCATCTCTTAAGTAAGGAAGTATATGGCTGAAGCTAATATTAACTCTGAAATCTAGTACTAAATCCAGTAGACATGTGTTAAATCTTTTGTTGGCTGAAGCTAATATTTACTTGTTGGTATGATTGTCTATATACTGTGCAGTTTCATGTGCATGTAAAAATCACAGAAAGGGGTTCAGTTGACTTTGCAAGTCTTGGCAAGAGAGAGAGGTATAATTGAGAGCTTCAGGTTTAGACTGTACTCAAGGAGGGTCTTGCTCTGCAGTTGGTAACCTGACAAGAGTGGAGGGTCTTTAAAAAGTCTGCTTTGAGCTATAAATAATGTGAGGCTCTGCTTTAGATTTCAGCTTTCGGTTTTAATGTTATTGCAGTAGCTAAATTCGAATTACCCAGCCACTAATCGGGTGTTAAATATGAGCTACTTTGGTCATAGTTATGCTCAGTTTGTGAATGATGTTGTCAATTGGGCGTTAAGTAAATACCCATGTTTTCTATGTGCTGGCGTTGGCTGCAAGTGTATCTTTAATCTGGTGCTACTGGGCATGCATAGCTAGTACCATCAGTACTTGTATGATGTTGGTTTGAGTTCAAGTCTTAGGGCTCCTTTGATTTGAAGGATAGGAAAAACATAGGAATAGGAAAGGTATAGGATTGGAATGACATGTCTACTTGAATCCTATAGGAAGATGAAGTTTGTTTGATTGTAGCAAAGGAATTTTTCCATCAGGTATGAGCTAATGCTTTTTTCCTATAGGAATTACACTACAAGATTCCTATAGGAATTTTTCCTATAGGCTATGTTCCTATGAATCAAACAACATGTATAGGAAATTTTCCCATAGGAACCAAATCCTACACAATTCCTATGCAAATCCTTTGAATCAAAGGAGCCCTTATGTTGTTCTGAATTCTTTATCTTTAGCTATTAAATCTTTTTCTTTTCTGGCCTTTAATTAGCGGAGCTTTCGCGTCTCACAGATGACATGAGTAAGCGGCTGCCAATGTAAGCATCGATTCTCCCTCCCCCGTTTATTCGTCTGGCTTCATGAGCTTGGCCTTGTCTCAGCTAGCTTTTCTGTACTTCTAATTAGTGACGTGGTTCTAAATATTGGCTGTTATCTCTGTTCTGGCAGCATGTAAAGAAGGGAGGAGGAGTTCAACATGGGGCCTCTGTCCGCTCTCATGTTGAGCGTCAAGAACATTACTCAGGTTGATGAACTTCTTTCTTGTTTTGAAACCCAAGTTGACCAATGGCTTGAATTTTCATTGTGTTGTCTGCATCTTTTCCAGAATTGAACACCTGCTGGTGTTCTTCTTGCGTGTACACTGGCTAAAAATTAGTTGACATCATATTGTACTAAAAGAGTCATGCTTTGATATATTCAGGTTTAGACTACTGAAGGAGAGTAATGTTCTGCAGTTGGTAACCTGACAAGAGTAGATGGTCTTTAAAAAGTCTGCTTTGAGCTATAAATAGTGTGAGGCTCTGCTTTAGATTTCAGTTTCAGGTTTTAGCATGACTGCAGTCGCTAAATTTGAATTACCCAGCTGCTAATTGTGTGTTAAAAACGAGCTACTTTGGTCATACTAGTACCATCATTATACTTATATAATGTTGGTTTGCGTGTAAGTCTTATATTGTTCTGAATTCGTCATCTTTAGCTATTAAATCATTTTCTTTTCTGGCCTTCAATTAGCGGAGCTTTTGCGTCTCACCGATGATGGAGTAAGTGTAAGGATTGTTTCTTCCTCTGTTTATTCATCTGGCTCCAGGAGCTAGCCCTTGTTCAGATGCATTAATGTGATAATAAAAGCAACACCACTCTAGTTAAGACTTAAGATGATTAAGCATTCAGATGAAATAGCGTACCAGTGTTTCAGTTTTGGCCCACCTCTCATCCCAGTCCTTGCATTATTTGCTTGGGTAAATCCCCTGATCCGAATTGGCCAATGTCCACATGCTCTTTTGTTTGCTGCTGGTCTTGAATGGCAGCAGTCTGGTTACACATGGACTTTGGTAGTACTTTTTCCTGTCCCATTTCTTCTTTGATTAACATCTAGAGGCAGGCTTCTCCTTTATAGACCATCGAACCAACGTACTGGTCTATGAATCCAAGTAACTGTTTTGGCTGAGCTAGTTGGGCTTTGGTGTGTTCATTTCTTGTCTCTACATCTCATGCATATGCAGCGTCTTTTGAATTCAACTGCTATTGTTGTGCGCTCAAATACCCTTTTTTTCTCATGCAAATATACGTAGGATTATCTAGATGATTTTTTAATACTGTACTATGGATTCAGCTGCTATTTGTATCATGCTTTGAGCTCACTTCTTGTGGTACTGATTTAATTCACAATGCTTCTGCATTTTATTTCTGTTACTGATATATGATGTTTCTTACTTGCAAGGTTTAGAAGCCTGTGAGCGTAGGATACTGATGTCTCCATTGAGAGCTTTCCATGCTCTCATACATGAATTTGGACCTTTACCCCACTGTTGCTGCCGTGTGATGTTTAGAAAGGAAGGATCTGGGTTGATCCTTTCACTTTGTGTATCTATGTAATCTGCTCTGAACAGCCTCGCCGACTGGTCTACGCGACCATTTCTGCTTCGGAGTGCTTTAGAGGGCCTGGAGTTGTAATATTATTTCTGTTTGGTTGAACTCTTGATGGAGGTAGGCTTCTCTGTATGAATGTCACGTTAGTGCTCTATGCACCTGTTTTGGTAAAGAATACAATCTGTGACGTGCTGGTTATTCTTTGGGCTCCTGTAAACTGCACAACGAGAATATATCAAAAGAAATGCATTTCGATACAGGTAGGTGAGCTCCAGTAGGGTCACATAGGGATACGCACGAGCTAGCATTTGCTTTTCTGGATCGTGCTTGTACCATTCCCGCTCGATAAAGTCAAGCGTGAGTGTTGGCTTTCCCACCTTACAGGGAGAGATGGTGCAAGAATGGCGTGGAGAAATACAACTGTGAGGGAATCGACTTAATCTCCTCCATTCTCAGCTGACACAGAGAAATAAGCAACGTGTTCTGATCGATGGGGGATCTGTCACATGAGTGAATTTAAACTTTGCGCAATGAAATGCACATGTACGCACCATTCTGTATGATGTCTCAACAGAAAAGAAGTGCGAGATTATTTGACATGTTATACTATTTCCACATGCAAAGATTGGGGGCACTACATGCTGTAAAAATAATTCAATCTTACAAAGTGCATACACCATCGCTTATTGCAGATTATTACTCACTGTATGGGCGGTGTCCACCTAACATGGTGCTCAGAACAACCACTCTCGCATGCATTGCCTGACGATGATCTTCAGCTAACAGTTTTGACAAATATGCATGGATTGAATCTAGTGTTTCAGTTGCTTAGTTGCTCCTGCAGAAACAAACCAAATCAAAACCAAAGCTGCTGTTTCGTGTTTTGATAAGATGTCCACTAGTCAAAAGGGGCAGCTAGCTTCCTCAATAGTGATGATCGTCTTTTGTGGAAGAAATACTAACTGTGAAGGAGAAGCCAACTTCTCGAGACGGTTCCGTCGATTGGTCACACGCCTGATTCTGAGCTCGTATGCGACGGATACGGCGTCGCCAAAAGTGGTATGGACACATGAAATCATGGTACAAAGAAGTAGGACGGGTAGGCCCACCGAGTACGTAGGTGCCGAAATTCGGGCGGGAAAAGCCACCGGCACGCTAAACTGGGCGGTGGGAAAAGCCCCTGTTGAGCAAATTTAGGCGGGGAAAAGCTGCCGTTACGGTAAGCTGGGCGGGCGAAGCCGCCGGTACGCAAATTTGGGCGGCAGAAGCATCGGAACCTAGTGGCGGCGTCGTGGCCTCCCAAAGCGGGGCGCTAGAGAGCGCGGTGAATCTCCGGACAGGCCGGCAGCCGCGAGATGACGGGCCCGATTCGAACGTCCGTTGACTCGAAAAGGGCGCGCGGGAATGCGGCGAGTCGGCACCTCCGCGGATAGGCAAAGGGCGCGTGGGCCAAGGTTAGCGGATCGAATGGTTAGTACCCGCTCTCTCCATGCGGTGAACATGATCTCCGAGTAGGCGTTGCAGAGAGGCGGCGCGTGGAACGCCCGGTGCCACGCCGCCAATTTTTATGCGTATTACGTCGTCGCGTGCCTACCCGCATGGAGGTCACATGGAATGATAGGTAATGTTAAGAACGATGGGACGAGAGGGCGCGTGGAAGTACGTGACGTAGCATACTCGTCGGGACGTAAATAGGCTCGAAAATCTCGAGGAAAAAATCCGGGCACTTTTTTGGTGTGGCCAAACTTCCAGGCCAGTTTCGGAGGCCGAGGAGGGCTTTTTTGGGACCAGAGAGTTTTTCGATGGATCCTAGGGTCTGACTTCACGGTAGTGCAAACGAAATCTCTCGAGGTGTTAAATCGTGGAGCCAACGTTTTCCCGCCAATACTATGGCGTACTGTTCCCGACCCGACCACTTTTCCGTCATACTTTGAGACATGACATTTTCCCGCCAAAATTTTGGCGTACCCTTCTCGACCAGGCCACTTTCCCGCGTAACTTTGAGACATGACATTTCCCGCCAAAACATTGGCGTATTGTTCACGGCCCGACCACTTTCTGGCCCAATTTTGAGACACGATATTTTCCCGCCAAAATTTTGGCGTACTATTCTCGACGTAGCCACTTTCCCGCCCCACTTTGAGACACGATGTTTTCCCGCCAATAATTTGGCGTATTTTTCCCACCTGGCCACTTTCCCGCCCAACTTTCAGACACGACGTTTTCCCGCCAAAATTTTGGCGTACCGTTCCACCACCGGCCACTTTCCATCCCTACACTGAGACATGACGTTTTCCAGCAAAAACTTTGGCGCACCGTTCCTGACCTAGCTATGGCGTACAGTTCTGATCTAGCAACTTTCCCGCCCATCTTTGAGACACGGCATTTTCCCGCCAAAATTTGGCCAGTCGTTCCCACACCGGCCACTTTCCCTCCCCCTCCCAACTTTGAGACACTATGTTTTCCCACCCAAATTTTGGTGTCATTTCCGCATGTGCCACTTTCCCGTCCAAATTTGAGACTAGGCGTTTTCCCGCCAATACTTTGGCGTACCGTTCCCGATCAGGCCACTTTTCCGCCCTACTTTGGGACACGATATTTTCCCGCAAAAACTTTGGCGTACCATTCGCGACCCGACCACTTTTCCACCCAACTTTGATACGCGTTATTTTCCCGCCAAAAGTTTGGCGTATTGTTCTCGACAGAGCCATTTTCCCGCCCAACTTTGAGACACAACGTTTTCCTGCCAAAACGTTGGGTACCTTTCCCGCCACGGCAGTTCACTGAGCCTAATGTGTCTTCATGGATGGTCCCCTAGCCATACTCTGCATAGGCCTCAGCACACATACTATCTGCATGGGACATGCATTTCCACCTTGTCATTTGCCGCCCGAAATTTCACGGGTGACCTATATGCGCTAGGTTTTTTTCATACGGGGTCCGACTGGGGAGATTATTACGGCATTGTAAATCTCCCATGAAGCATGGAATATGAGTCTATAGGCGTACCACTGGCTTATAGTTCACATGAAATGATAGGCACAACTGCCACACGTGAGGAAGTTCTAGGGAAGGTTTTCGGTGGTGTCAGGAAGCTAGGGTTTCCACGTCTTGTACTTTTATGTTTATCCGAAAATAAAACACCATCAAACTTTAAGGTTCGAACAAGCTAGGCCCCACTTTGATCATGTTGAACCCAATTTGTTTATTACAAACTTTTTGTGTTTTAAATTATGAAATACGCATGGCGCTTCTATATATACTGACGATTTGATGATAACAAATATGCGCGAGAATAAAATTTACCCAAAATGACATAAAATAACGTCCGATCGAATTGAAGATCAGTAAGTGGTCTTCAAATAAGACAAATTAATTTGGATCAATTAATTGACTCAACTTTATGTAGATACAGATATATCTAGATGCATTTGTTGACTAGATAAATCTATCTAGATAAAGTTGAGTCAATTAATATGAATCAGAGGGAGTACATTTTTTAATTCATCACATTATTTTCAAGTATATTTGGTTAACTTTAAAATTGTGTTACATATTCATATATTTCGATAAAAATATATAAACATGTCAACCCGATTTCATATTGTTTCCTAGCACAATGGTGGTCCCCAAAGAAACAATGCAACATAGATTAAATGGGAAAATACAATCAAATCAAAGTAACTAATAGTACACCTTGGCATTGATACCTTTATGTTGTGGCATCATATGAGCCATCGTATGAGACCTGTTCCAGTATTTTCGGGTCAGCCTACTATCGGGATCTGCTCTGGTCAGTATTCTATGCGTCGAATAACTTGCTATATACAATCAACTTGAGATGTATTTCTTGCAAGAAATTCACCATCTTGAGATGTATAAAGACCATAAGTTTGTACACCCAATTCGGTCCGACTCCAGCAACTTCATGGAATATAATCATGTTATAATAAACAGTCATTAGGGTGTGTGCATCCGTACTGTCATTTAGGGGTTACGTTGTTGCAGAGGCTGGCGATCAGCAACGCTAGTTCGTGGCCGGTGGGGGGCGATAGGATGGCATACCCGTCGGCACTGATACCTCCACCACCTGGGGAGCCGACAGTCCGAGCTTGGCGAGCTTAACCAGCCCCTTGTTGAGAGTGTGTGGCCATGTCCCCCACCATGGGGCGTCGCTGCCTCCCACCTCATCGTTGTTTCCCATTGGATACTGTTGATATTTGTTTTTCTTTCTAGAGAAAGGAGCTTCTGGCGGTGCAAGAAGTGGGGGAAGTGCGGGCGGCGTAGGAAGTCATGTCGTCGCTTGGTTTGGAATCCGCATCGTCGGGTCTCATCGCGGTCGGAGTGGCAGCGGCGCCATTCCTCAAATAATGGCGATGTTTCCTCTTTTAGTTGGCCGCTAAACAATGTTGACCGCCGCTGTGAGGGGCACTGACAAGCCAGGGCCGCAAGCACCTGGTCAGTTTGTTTAATACAGGAAACCCCGCAAGTTTGGATTGGGGCACTTAACCCCCTAACTATCAAAAACTTGTTTTTATCTAAAAACTATAAAAAACCAGTCAAATTACCCCCTCCGGCCTGTTTTGCTAGCGGTTTTGGTCCACGTGGGAAGTGGTTTTAGCCACGTGAGGCAGCTATTCCAGCGTGGCATCTTGCTATGCTCAGGCGACGTCTCCACCATCTCCTCCTCTGATTGTTGTTTCGAAAGCTGGCCATCTGACCGCTGGCACTTCCTGCTCTGCTCACGCGGCATCTCTACCATATCGTCCATCTTGCGAGTGAGGTACACCCGAGGAGCCTTGCCAGTGGAGGAGGTCACCGAGGTGCGCTGCTGCGCATGCGAGCTCATGCCGGCCAGCAGGCGCCTCGTCTGCTGGTACTACCGCCGGTCGCCGACGCGGGCGCTAAGGTCTTGCAGCTCCTCTGGAACGCCTCGCCGCATGGTCGGCAGCAGAGCCCTCCTCTCCCACTGGCTGGCGTAGCAGCCATAGTTTACCTGTTGGATGCGTACGCCCTGGTTCAGGCACGTGACGCTGTTGCGGACCTCCTGCACAGCCACGGAGAGGAGCCCGCCAGCTTATGCATGGCGTGAACGGATCCTGGATCGCCACCTGGTTCTGGATGAAGGAGAATCCTGCCATCCGTGGTCTCTACGATGGCGTGCGTCACCGCCGCGTCGTGGTCGGCGCCGAAGAAGGCATACAGCGCCGGAGACGGCCGACTTCTACAATCGTCCGACGGCTGCGGCGGTGCTGCTACCGTTCGCTCTGTCGCCAGCGCTGGTTCGCGCGCGTCCGCATCTGACAGCCGCCACCACACCTTGATCGACCTGTCGAGGCTTCCGCTGTACACCATGAACCGCCGATCGGCGCTCGAACCGACCACCTCCTCCTCGTCCATGGCGACGCACTTCACGGTCCGGTGTGCCCGGCTAGCACGGCGAGGCTGACGTGCTCTGCCCCGTCGCGCCGCTAGACGCAGAGTGTCCGATCGGCCGAGCCGCTCACGACGATGTTCTCGGCGACCGCGAGGCACATAACCGCCATCTTGTGCCCCCTGAGCACACCGCCGTATCTCGCCACTCGGTCGATCCAGTTCCAGTAGGTGACCATCCCGTCCGACGAGCCGACGTACACGACGCGCGGTCCTCGGATGACACGGCGATCGCAGTGACCGCACTCTCGCCCTCCCTGAGAACCCTCTCCAGCACGTGTTTCGACGCACCGCCGACCTTCGTCGCGACCGTGTTTTTGTGCCGGCGAACACCTGGGCGCCCACACGGGCCCCTCACCAATGTTTGTGCCACAAAATCCAGCGAAAATGTACCCCACGGTTAGCTTCGTCGACGCGACCTTGCCAACATTCGTCATACGCAAGAGGAGTCGTGGCATGCCCGGAGAAGGACACCATGAAAAGGCGATCGTTGGGGCCGAACTAGTCGATGATGAAAGCCCATGGTCTGCTTCAGTAGCTCGATCTTCTGCCTCGCATGCTGCCGCTGAAGTCGAGCAAGGTGACGAGATAGCTCAATGTCTGTATGGTGCCACGCTGGAATAGCTGCTGGATAAAACCACTTCAACAAAATAGCTATCACCGTCGGGGGGGGGAGATTCGGCTGGTAAGTTAGGGGGTTTAAATGCCCTAATCCAAACTTGAGGGGGTTTATTGTCCCAAATCCAATACTTAGAGGGTTATTTGGACTTCTTTCTTTAATACTACCTCTGTCCAGAAATAGAAATCTTAGATTTATCAAATTTTGAATGTATATAGACACTATTTAGTGTATAGATTCATCCAAATTTACAAAAATATAAGACATCTATTTTCATACATCGTATATTGGTTTGCCGAGACGCTTTCGCATGCACTAGGCTTTTTTTTTTGCATGCAGCGAAGGAACCCCCGGCCAAAGGTGGTGATACATCCATGTACGTACATTCCCTTGCTTTGAGCTTGGTTCAAGTTTGAGCTGCCAAGTGCATGTGATGTCTAGATAATAGGATTTGTTATAAGGCAGCCGTGAGTTAGCGAGTGTCATGAAAATAGAACATAGTCGATATATTCGCTCACACCATTTTTAGTCTGTTGTGATCGAGCAGCGGCTGCCATGACGCACATGGTGATCGGTTACGACGACTGACCGCATCTTGTGCATCCTTTACCATCAGATTAGTAACAATCCTGTGCACGTTTGCGCCCTAGGCGCGGCGACGGTTCCTGCCGAGTCCCATGTGGCGTCCAGTGTTCCAGCGGCATTTCAACAACCATGCCATGACCATGCTCCACAACATGTGTAAGGACTGCTTATCAAGGAAGCAAAAGGTGCGGATCTGATATCATATAAGTATTTTCTTCCATGATAATTTATGATACATGTGTTTGTTTTTTCCCCCTCGTGTGCGGAGTGCAGAGCACTAGAATATATAAATATTTGCATAGGTGGCTATTTGCATGGATGGGTAATACCGATACCTTGACCAACTGCCACCATTCTACAACCCAGTACAAAATTCTGCATGGCGCGGGCCTGGCATGCGCAGCCAGAGGCTCATACGAAAACGCCTACCTAAGGCCCAATCAAATGCACGCATAGAAAGTTGTTCATAGGGCTAGCGGGAAATAGAACAACCTGGCAGCAAACAAGCTAAAGGAAGAGTTTTAGTCCCACATCGCCAATGGGTAGTAGTTTTGAGCAACTTATAAGGGGAGTTCTTGTAGCCATATAAATTGCTAGAAACACACATATGGTTGCACCACACACAGCGCGTGCGCTCGCGTGAATATTCGCGACTCGACTTAAGACTTTGGACGCTTGGCGACGGCGCGGCTAGCCTAGCAAATAAAACTTATTATTTTTTACCTTCGCTTCTTTAAATCTCATGCTGGCAGTATATTTCAAACAGAAGCATCGTATTCGACAGAGCTGAGATTTAAGTACCATGGAATTTATCGGAGAACTGTATATATTGTGCACACACACGTGCCATTTGAGTACCATGTCATTTTCACAGCACCAAATACAAGCATATGTACCCTGGACTGCAACATTTTTTGTAGTAATTGCATGCCAATTTAATATAGCACATTGTTATATATAAATTACTTCATTTATTTTTTACTTGATATTTAAAAGCTTTAAAATTTATAATAATTACTATCATAGAAGAGTCTCGTGCAAGAATACTTCTTTTGGAGGCAAAATTATCTCCTTCAATATAAGCACTCAAGTTATGATGATTTGCATACACATGACAGAAGATGTCCTAAGAAATCACTCCACAAATAGAAAAATACGATGGTCAAGAGCATGCACAAGTGAATAAGAAGAATAGAAGCAGCGTGGCATCCAAGGAGGCCCCAGCTGGTGCTAATGCATCGAAGATCGATTGTGCGCCGGAGCCTTGCTACCCCGTGGACGATGTACATGACATTATGAAAGAATGTGAGCTGCATCAGCCAATGAGGAACATTTCCTTGAAGGTGACGATCGACACCGCTTTACCTTGTAAACCTGGAGCACTCCACCACAAAAATCCCATTGCAGTGGCGCCTCGCCTTCCTCGCCTCACACGCCCACGAGTGCTGCTAGCAGTGCCCCTGCTGGAGCCTCAGCAGTGCAGCCTGCTGCTGCTGCCCCTCCTCAACCTCGTACACGTCTCCAACAAGGTATTCTACAACCGAAAAATACACTCACGACACTGTTCGCTATGGCATGCTTGCCTCTGCAGGAGAACCTCGGAATTTACCTCAGCTCTCAGTGATCCTCATTGGCGTGATGCGATGCAAGAAGAATATAATGCACTCATGGAAAATAAGACATGGAATCTTGTTCCTTCCAGCACAAATAAAAACATGAGTTATCTCCCAAGAAGTGCTTTCTTTATAGCCATTAAGATGGGCTCAGTAATTTTAATGATGCACTCGCAGGAAGTAAGAGTTGAAGCAAAATAGAGCATCAAAAGTAAATAAGAAACACTTTTAAGTATAACCCACTTCCTATGAAAAGGAATCTTGTAAATAAACAAGTCATGTAAGCATAATGCAATAAGCATAGGAAGGCAACACAAGCGCAACTTCAAGATTTTTAACATAAAGAGGGGAAACTTAATATTATTAAGATGCATATAATCATGTTTCCCTCTCTCATAATAACTTTCAGTAGCATCATGAACAAACTCAACAATATAACTATCACATAAAGCATTCTTATTCACATGCATAAAAGTATCATTACTCTCCACATAAGCATAATCAATTTTATTAGTAATAGTGGGAGTAAAACTATCACAACCATCATTGTAATCATCATAAATTGCAGGCATGGTATAATCATAATAAACTTTATCCTCCATAGTAGGTGGCACCAAAATACCACTATCATTATAATCATCATAAATGGGAGGCAAAGTATCATCAAAGAAAATTTTCTCCTCAAAACTTGGGGGACTAAAAATATCACAACCAGCTTCCCCAAGCTTAAATTCTTCCATAGCATTAGCAATAATAGTATTCAAAGAGTTCATGCTAATAACATTGCTACAACTATTTTGCAAACAAAGTTCCATGGGTTTTTTAATTCTCTCTTCAAACACATCATGTCCTAATTCAATATAAAGTTCATAAAGATCTCTAATTTTTTGTTGTTTTCCATTAAGCCTAACTAGTGAAAATAAAAACAAGAAACAAAAAGATATAATTGCAGGATCTAAAGGAAATAGCTTCGAGCACTCACACACCGGCAATAATGCTAGGAAATAGCTTAGTAGTCGGAGGATGTGAATACCTTTTACCTTACCTCCCCGGCAACGGCGCCAGAAAATAGCTTGATGTCTACGCACGCTTCTATTCCTGTAGACAGTGTTGGGCCTCCAAGAGCAGAGGTTTGTAGAACAGCAACAAGTTTCTCTTAAGTGAATCAACCAAGGTTTATCGAACTCAGGGAGGTAGAGGTCAAAGATATCCCTCTCAAGCAACCCTGCAATTAAGATACAAGAAGTCTCTTGTGTCCCCAACACACCTAATACACTTGTCAGATGTATAGGTGCACTAGTTCGGCGAAGATATAGTGAAATACAAGTATAATTGATGATTGTAAGTAGTAATTGCAATCTGAAATAAAAATGGCAGCAAGAAAACATGTAACAAAACTTGTTGGTAACGGTGTTTCAATGCTTAGAAATTATAGATACGTTTGAGACGTATCAAGCATCCCCAAGCTTAGTTCCTACTCGCCCTCGAGTAGGTAAACGATAACAAGGATAATTTCTGAAGTGAAATGCTACTATCATAATCTTGATCAATACTATTGTAAAGCATATGAGATGAATGAAGTGATTCAAAGCAATGGTAAAGATAATGACTAAACAACTGAATCATATAGCAAAGATTTTTCATGAATAGTACTTTCAAGACAAGCTTCAAAAAGTCTTGCATAAGAGTTAACTCATAAAGCAATAGATTCTTAATAGAAGGTTTTGAAGCAACACAAAGGAATATTTAAGTTTCAGCAGTTGCTTTCAACATGTATATCTCATGGATAATTGTCAATACAAACTAATATGATGAGTGCAATAAGCAAGCATGTAAGAATCAATGCACACAGTTGACACAAGTATTTGTTATTAAGATAGAAAGAAGTAGGTAAACTGACTCAACATAAAGTAAAAGAAAGGCCCTTCACAGAGGGAAGCATGGATTACTCATGTGCTAGAGCTTTTTATTTTGAAAACATGGAAACAATTTTGTCAACGGTAGTAATAATTCATATGTGTTATGCATAAAACCTCCTATAAGTTGCAAGCCTCATGCATCGAATACCAATAGTGCCCGCACCTTGTCCTAATTAGCTCGGACTTCCATGGATTATCATTGCATTACATATGTTTCAACCAAGTGTCACAAACGGGTACCTCTATGCCACTTGTACAAAGGTCCAAGGAGATAGATCGCATTTGATTTCTCAATTTTGATAGATCTCAACTTGAGGACATCCATACCGGGACAACATAGAAAACAGATAATGGACTCCTCTTTTATGCTTTAAGCATTCAACAACAGATAATATTCTCATAAGAGATTTGAGGATTAATGTCCAAGCTGAAACTTCCACCATGATACATGGCTTTGGTTGGCGGCCCAATGTTCTTCTCTAACAATATGCATACTCAAACCATTTTGGGAGAGTGTTTCTATCTTGTACACATTCTTTTTTTACTCCATGTTATGTGTAATCTATGAGTTATGCATGACTCTGCATGTAACGTGTCCGCAGGTTCCACTGGATTCTGCTAATAATTCAAGTTGATAACTCCAGAGTTGAAATCATGGACTCTCTGAATATGAACCCAAAGCATTGGTGCGACATAAGAGCAATATTGCAAAAGTAATTATTATCAATCATTTGCGCACTATATCGGCCTCTTTCGTTCATTTCCTGATATGAAGTAATTAATAACTCCTTTGTTCATTATCTTTTCCCTGCAGGTTTTGGAAACGATTCATAAAGAATCTAACCGGTGAATTTAAAGAGTTGCTAACATTTAGAAGGTTAGCTAATGTTCCATGGCAGTTAAAGGGGACCAATCTATATGGATACTACGTTTGTGAGTTCATCCGGACATACACATCTGAGCAGAGGGCTGCCGATATCAACTTGCGGGTGTATTACTTGCGGGAGAAGCTTAATCCAGAAGCTCGCTTCCGACCAATTCAAAAGGAATTTGCTGGATTTCTGATGAGGGAGATCCTCCATCCTAATGGAACAGTATTTCGAGGACGAAGAACTTCTAATAGTGCCAAAATTTTAATTAAACAGTTGTATGAAATTGTATATATGGTCAAGAGACCTCTCTTGAATTCTTCTTTTTTGAAATTTCGAACTTATTTGAAATTGTATATTCATATGTATCAATGTGTAACGTGTATATACTAACGTAGAATATGTGTACTGAAACTTCTTTAAAATTAAAATAAAACACAAAATAATATATAAAAGAAATGGAAACACAATAAAATAAAACCAGATTTAGGGTTTAAACCCTAAACTTGCAGAGCCCTTTAGTCCCGGTTGGTCAGACCAACCAGGACTAAAGGGTGCATCAGCCCCAGCTCCCAGCCAGCCCACGTGGATGGAACTTTAGTTCCGATTCGTAAGCGAGAATATGAATATCGTCATCAGGACTGTTATCCCGCACGACGGAGAATCCCCGGCTCAATCGTGACAAGGTCCGCACCCTGAAGAGGTGTATGACGAGATGTGATTCTTAATGCGAGAACTTCAACAAAGGTGGTCGCAGAATGTAGGCAACAAACAACACACAACAATCTAGAATGATCGGATTCACTGCGGTGATTTTAAGTTAGAGAAGAGGGCGGCATAATACTAAAAATTCAAATGAGTTTAGGAAGCTGTTTTTATCAGATGTGTCTGTTTTCCCAAAGGCTCGATGACCATCCTAAAAGAAGAGGTTCTACGACCGACACCCTGAAAGTAATTAGATCGATGGAGATTCGCTCAAAAGCAGCCCAACAAGTATCTACTCGGGATCAACCGGGTTCTTCTCGTACACCCGTGCTTTCAATTTGAATATTTTGATTAGGAATGTCATCCTGCACGTCGGAGAAGGCTAGGCTCAACTGTGACAATGCTGGACCCTGAAGTGGAGTACGTCCAGATGATGCTTAATGCGAGAACTCCAACGAAGGTGGTAGGAGAATATGGATGTGTAAGTGGACAAGTG
Source organism: Lolium rigidum (assembly GCF_022539505.1). NCBI lineage: Eukaryota > Viridiplantae > Streptophyta > Magnoliopsida > Poales > Poaceae > Lolium > Lolium rigidum. The sequence continues at coordinate 307,444,763 of NC_061508.1, forward strand.
GGATTCTACGTGCACATCTCTATTTTAGACTATAGACTCTTATTTTTGTGGAATAAGTGAGATGATAAAATCCAGATTTAATAAAAAGAAAAAGAAATATCAAGAGTCTAGAATGAACATGTTTTCGGAGAATCAAGTTGGCATATTTTCTTTCGAGAAAACAATGATGCACACTACCTTTTTTTGGGAGATGATGATTACTCTGATATCTGTTTTCACTCACTGTAATAAGTAATCGATAAACCTCTATTCACACTAGTCCCTCCAGATACAACTGATACACGTGACGAGTTCATTCTTTGGAGGAAAAAGATACACATGGCCGTGTACACTGCCAGCTGCACCCGAACAAAAACGGAGAGCAAGCGGAAACCATAGCCTCCGAAGCTAGCCAGGAGTAGCAACATCACACCACCCTTTACCGCCCTGCAGCCAGCCACTGACCCACTGTTTCCACACTTTTAACTATCATCAATTGCAAATTTGAGCAACGATTCTCGCTGCGTGTGCGTTGGCGCGTTGCGACGCTTGCTCGATCACTCTCACGCGTGAAAGACTTTACGATGAATGGAGAGTAGTACTGAAAAGTTAAATAGATCGATGAAGACCAGGCAGCTAGCTGTGTATTCCCGCTAGGGAAATAGACCAAAATGGTGGCTTAGCTAGTACTCGCACCTGCCGGCTGCCCGGCGTCACATGGCGCTCCCAGCACCACAGCTAGCTGCAAGAGCTAGCGTCACCGTCACTTCCATAACTGAGCTAAAGGATCGTTGCGACCCACAGCGTAGCGTTTTACTCCATCCACCACACCAGCCACTCGTAAAGCAAATCAAGAGAGCCTTTGGTTCTGGAGGAGGCTATTTATATCGAGAGCCCGGCATCGTTGCGACGCACAGCGTAGTATACACGGAGGAAAGAAAACGCAAAGCAATCGAGCAAGAGGGAAGAAAGGCAGCAAGGAACAAGAATGCATCCTCCTCCTGCTGCTGTCGTCCCTCCTCCAGCTGCTGCTGGTGGCGCGGCCGCCGCCGGACGTCCGGCTGATCGCTGGTGGCAGCCGGACGTGTGCCAGGGCGCGCTGGCCCGGGCACAGCTCGTTATCGCCGCGGCCGCTGCTGCCTTCGCCATCTTCGCCTCCACGCTCAGGCCCGCCGACTTTCCCTACGTAACAAATCTACCTCCTCCTCCTCCTCCTTGGCAGTCCTCCTCCTTCTTGGCAATCGAATGCCGACTAATAACGGTTGCCGATGATCGCCTGCATGCGCGCAGGTACCGTCCAAGTGCGTGACGACTGCCGCGGAGACCATGGACCTGCGCTACTACGCTGGCCTGCTGCTGCGGAGCGCCATAGCGCAGGCGGGCGCGGCCGCCGCGGCGCTCGCCATCACGCCGCCGTCCACCCTCAGGTGTTGGCTCGCCGGCTTCGCCAACCTGCTCGGGCTGTTCACGCTCGCCCACTTCCTGGAAGTCGTCCCCAGGGTCCTGGCAGCCACCGGCGGGTCCTGCTTCGCGGGCCACTTTCGCGACACGCAGTACATGTTCCACGTCATCACCGGCGACGGTTTCCTCTTCTTCATCCCCCTCCTCTGGATCTTCGGCCGGCCTGTAGCTGCTTGACCTTCTCACGAATATGTTCCTAGCTACATGCGTATCCAGACTTCCAGACATTCGCTGTTTGATTCTCGTCCTCGTCCTCATCTGACTTGTAACGTGTTGAGCTAGCTATCATTTTCTCATCTTTCCCTTGCTTTGATTTTGGGCTATGATTTTTAGCTATGCGGGTAGTAGCTATGGTGGCGACCACAACCCGGAAATTAATTAATTACAGTGCTAAGAATCTCGAGTTCTAATGTGTTGAGCTATATATATCATTTTCTCATCTTCCTCTTTGTTTTCCTCTTGTACATTTTACTTTTCTCCACATAAAATTAAAAGGGTTTTCGTACATTTAGACATCATGGAGTGCTATCGGCTCACACAGGAGCGCCCTAGAAATCGAGACTTCGTGATGACACATCGTATTACAACATCGTAATATTAAGGTTATGCCACGGATGCATTATATGTCAGCATTTTTTTAAGAACAAAAAGCTCAATGTTATCACTTGGCTCATCCTCCCTCCCCCCCCCCCCCCCCCCAAAGAAAACTTTACTTGGATCACTAGACTACCCTAAACTATGAATAATAGTTCTCCCTTACCCGCTTCAACGAGTTCAATAAAAATCTTGGGTTAAGACGGTTAAATGAATACTTGGTTATAATTTAAGGGGTTACTGAGCAAAGTAAAGTTTGGGAAGAAGGAATATGAGTCAAGTGAAAAAATAGGTGGAATACAGACTTTGTTCTATGGACGCGGCTAGTTTTTCAGCTGATTTAGAACTAATTTAATTCTCTGTCATCCAATTTTATGTCTAATTTATGTGCAATTAGGAAAAAAATGTGCAATGGCATACCCTGTAATTGCATACCCATGTGTATTTTTTTCTACCAAGTTAAATGTTGGCATGCATTTATCATGTTCTAGTGCACAAGAAATAATTAAACACAAGGCTGGCTTTTGCTTACTTGCACACTAGAAATAAGTATTCTCCAAGATTTTTTTTTCAGTTGCACACGAGGTTGTAACTGAGATTTTACTAGTTGCAACATGGTTTGCAACTGAGAAAAATAATTTTCGTCGTTGGGGTGATTTTAAAATCCGTGTTAGTTATAGGTTACAACTAAAATCCAATGACACCGCTTGATTGAGAATTAAATTAGTGAGGGGATGAGCACACGTGACCATGTACTGTGAGCTGCCCTCTGAACTGAAATGGAAAGTTCTGAACTGAAATTTAAACCAATAGGCGTGTTCACACATTCGCTTGATCGAGGGTGGTAGAGAATAAGGCCCTGTTTGCACAATATGGTCGAAGAAGAAGAGCAAAACTTAATTACTTTTTTCTTATTTTCTCTAGGGGTCTTCTCCGCAAATTCATAGGACCATGAAGATGTAATTTTCATTTTGTCTGAATTTCGATTCAGTCAAATTACGGAGTTAAAATGAACTCAGTTATCGTGGCATGACAAACAAACATCATTTAAAAATAACATAGAATGATTCAGTGATGCCCCTGGAACCTAGCTAGTTGGGTGTTCTTTGTGTTTTTAGGGCACAAGCTCCTAATGAAATGTTCTCCCCCATTATCGGATTTGTAGGTGTTGCTCAATGGCTTTGGATATTTTGATGTATGTTCTCAGACCTTTTTTAAATAAAATTTAATAAATGTGGTATTCTTTTCGATATAGAAGCCGTGTTCTCGACCTCCATTTGGAAAAAAAATAACTGTCATATGCTGGAAGTGAAGAATTATTGTTGCGCAGGGAGCTGCCTCCGAAACATAAATGCAGACCAAGCAGGCATCCACGCACCGGGTTGCTAAAGCCATAGCTGAAGCCAGGAGTAGCAAGAAATTATCACTTGCATATTTGTGCAACCAGCATTGCGCGTGGGCAGGTGCAAAGCTGTGTGTACGCTCCATCACTAATCGGAGGCTCGACCAAGAAGGGCAAGCTAGCTGTGTGTCACTACACCACGTCATAGAATTAGGGGCACTTCTTCTAGTGGCACTTGTTAAAGTACGGCTAATAGTAGTTAATTTGTGGCACTTTTTGAAAGTGCCCCTAATTGTATACCTATTGGGGCACTTCTCAAATGCCCCAATATGTGTATATCTATTAGGGCACTTCTCCTAATGCCCCAATAGATGTATACCTTTTGAGGCACTTCTAAGTGCCATAATTTATCATTACTCACTTGACAATTATATACAACATGTAATTATAAACACGAATAAACACAACATTCCGTACTAACATTGTAGTTCATACATACTTACCCACATTGCATACTAGCATTACTTAACACTCCATACCGACATTGCGGTTCATATTTATTATCCATATTAACCTCACATTGAAGTCCATATTTAGTATTATTTAACAGTCCATATTGACATTAGAGTTCAGTACACTTAATAGTCCATACTGACATAATGCGGTGGATTTGGTAATGGAAGACAAAAGTACGGAGCAGATGTTGATTCCGTCGGAGACGATACGATCTGATGGGGGGCATGCAAGACGATCGAACACATGTGTGCAGTAGACTTTCGCTGTAAACATGACAAGGCGACAATGTGCATGATCTTTCCCTCGGCGATGGACCATGGACGGTGGTCGACGACGACAAACCTTCGGCTTCGATATCAATGTTAGAAAAACTAGTGAGGGAACCGCGCGTGAGAGAACTAACTCCATCACCATCAACGGTAACTGTCCGAACGTAACGGCAGGAGCACACCAGGCCCACCAGGCCCGGCCGAGCCCAAAGCCCATATGGCCCAAGGCACCGCGCGGGCTTAACCCAGCGGTGGCTGGGAGGGAAGGGGGATGGTGGTGGCTACGCTAGGGTTCGCTTTGGAAAACGACAGGGAGGGCCAAACCATTTTTCTTTCACACTCTTTACTCAGTTCCTTCCATATCATTGCGATCATGCGGCTACGAAGTCGCTGTGAAGGGCCAGAGCTTTTCCCCATATCCATAAAGTATGGGTGATCAGCTTTGCAGCAATAAATTTCCTATCATATTTAATTAAAGCTAAAGCTACTTTTGAAAAAAGAGACACGAAATGTTATATTATATACTTTAATAGATATATATATATATATATAATACGGAGTATAATTTCTTTTATAATAAATATATATTACTGTTTTTCCAATCGGTGTTTCTTGTACGCAGGAAAAGTTGATAAGTTCGAATTGTTGTTTTTTTTGACAAGTTCGATTCTACCCCCACAACTCGTTTTGTTTTTTTATTCCTTGGTTTTTGCTATTTCCGATTGTTGCCCTAAAAAGAAAAACCCAGAGACTCAGATTCTGGTTTTTCTTGTCGGACCGCTGATCTGTACCGGTTTTACAACTATGTCAAACCGATCCGACCCGACTAACCTCTCTCATTCTCTTCTATCTCCTCTCCCGCACTACCTCCCCGCCGCCGCCGCTTGGTTCCCCGACCCGCCGCCGCCGCTTGCCCCCGTTCGGGCCAACTCCGGCCACAAACGCGACCACCACAGTCTGAGGAAGATGCGGCTTGGCCCACTCTACCGGATCCCTTCTCGTGCCTCGCCGTTCCTGCCCGAGCGCGACGCCGCGGCTAACCCTAGCCGTGGGGTTTGGTTCGGTCGCCGTGCGGTTCCCGCGCCGCTGACCTCCTCCTGCCGCTCTCGGTCTCCGTCTGGCCCTCGATCTCTGTCTGGCGCCGCCGAGGACAGGCCAATTCCGGCCATGTCCTCCGCCGCCAGCTACCGACGCGGGCTCGTCTCGTCCTCCTCTATATCTCTGTCCCATGTGAGGAGCATGAGAGGCCTTGACATGGAGTCTCCTTCCCGGCGGCAGCGATCGCGTGAGACCACGCCTAGGTGCCATGGCGGCTCGTGCTGCTCCCCGGCGTGTGGCGCATCATGCTCGCCCGAACCGACTTCATTGGCCGCGGCGGCAACCAGGGCGCACCCCGCATCCATGGAGCGTCCAGGAGGGCGAGCAGGCGAAGATAGACCTGCGGTCTTCCCTCCTCTTCGTCCCTCTCCTACTTGGTAAGCCCCAATTTTCTCTCTCTCTCTCTGCTTGTGTGTTCGTCTGCTCAAATTCTGGAGAGGAAATTAGCTACTGGTACTATTTCCTATATTGAACTGTCAATTTTATTTCATGGACAGTGAGTGCTAAAAGCAGTGTTGAATTTGTATTTTGTTGATTCATGCTGAAATAAAGCATGCTCATCGACATGTTCAGTTTCGGCAGGATAATACATGACGGGTTCATGTTCAGGGCGAACTTCTCCATTAGGTCCTACAAGATTGGGGTGACATGATGGCCTCCAAAGAGATGTTGATGAACCACTTGCAGGTGAGCTGTCGGTGCAATGTCTAGGCATAAGATTGTTCTTTTTCTTTGTTGAACCATGGGTATAATTTTTGCTTTGATGCATATGAGAGCTGCAGCTCCATGGTGACGGCCTGGAGCGCGAGGGCGTCTGAAGAAGCGAGGCCTCGAGCTCCATCGCCATATCCTCGCCCCGAACTCCGCCCCACTGGGTGCATAGGCAGTTCAACACGCCCCCGTGGTGTTCCTCGGCGCTGACGTCCCTGGGATCTTCACCCCATCTGCAGGTTGATCTCCTCCTTCCCAACACTTCCCCAAAATAATATGTTTTATGGTTTGTGATTTTGGTGAATAGAAAGTGGTCGTTGTTATGCATATGAGAACCAAATCAATATACAAACTCTTGTATAAATCACTTCAATTGTCACTTCAGCAATGACTGTGTTATGATGTTCATTTTGATTGTCACTTCAGCAATCACTATGTTATGATGTTATCTGTTTGATCATGTGAGGCTAAACAAGGCTAGGATAAACAGGTGATATCATATATTCTCCCGAGTTTATCTACTACCATTTTGGGATGCTTCCTTGGCCGCTTGATTGTATATATGTTTACAAAATAGGTTATGTATGGCCATTTGTTTTATTTGATTGCATTTACATTATCTAGATCTGCTAGCTTATATTTGAATAATGACCACTCTTATTACCATTAGGGGCCTCAACTTTAAACTTGTACTCAAAGGCACCTTGGACAACAATTCCTCTTGGATCAGCTTTGCATAGTCTTAATGTACAAACAAAGAGCTACACAAAAGTTCGGTAAAAGAAAATAGTGAATACCAAACTGACAAGGATACGAAAACTGAGCTACGTGCAAAATCGTAACCACCTTTTGTATTTGCTCTATGAAGTAGTCCAGTAGCATCAGATGGAAAATATACTATGGTATGTATAAGTTATCTGGGGTCCTAGGTGCATAGAAAATTAACAAGATTTTTTAATGAATCTAAGAATTTGTGAACCTCCATGAATTTCCACTGTGCTTGGCACTACTGCTATATAACTAGATGAATCGTTGGTTGTTCGGTTTGACCTTTGGTTCATTTGAGTAGCACTAAGGATACAGAGCATTCAGTTTCCAGTAGTGCCGTGGAGACCTTCAGCTCCTTTCTTGGCTTCAGAGAAAGATCATGTTAGATTAAATATGCTTGTTTCTTTATCTTCTCTGTGTGCTGATTTCTGTTATCCGGAGAGAGATTTTGTTAGATTTAGCGTCTATCAGCGACCCTGTTCCCTTGTCAAACAAATGTCGCTTTATTGCCATTCCTCTGAAGTTGTATAGTATGCTGAGCTAAGCGTGTATCAAGCATGTTTAGAGTTTTTTTATCTGACTTGCGGCATATTGCAGTGATTGGATCACCAATGTACGAATCCGTTGCCGCTGAACAGTCAAGATTATCTGTCTAAATGAAAATTTTCAAGAACCTGTACAATCACTTCAGACCAAAGTAAGTTGCGCATTTCTGAACATATGATTTCTGAAGAACCCGTATACTGAAAATAACTTTGTTTTGCTCCAGTTCATGTGATTTTACATAATCCCGCCTTCTACTATACAAAATTGCTTGGTGGCCAACAAATAAGTTGATTCTATATTCTTAATTGCCAATTTGCAATGTAGACAGTTCTATATTGTAGCCACATTCAGTTCCTTTTGTTCCCACAAACTACCATTTTGAATACGATTCTTTTCATTCCTACTTCAAGTATTTGGTAGACTATTAGTTCTCATCTATTTATTGTTTGTTCTTCCAAATTGTTTTTGTGTTTTTTTACTACTGTTTTATGGATTGCACACAAAGGCAACTTCAGGGACTGTGTTAGCCTTGAACAAAATGCAAAAAAGGCTGATAATTTGAGAAATAGATTAGTGTATAGTTCAGATTGCGAGAATGGATCGGTGTATAGTTCAGATTGCGAGATTGCGAGAATAGGTTGCAGCGATATACTTATTTGTTGATTGCGGTATGGGATTCACAGGAATTGTTCATCTCTTGCATAGGATGTGTTTGTGCTTTTGCCTGTACTGTGCAACTCAAAGGAAACAGTACATTTATCTTGTGTGAGAAAAAAATTAGTTATCATACATAATTTGATATATATAATGTTTTCTATCATCTCGTAATCGAGGTACGACATAAAAAATAATGATATCCTTGTTGGGTATGACATCTCCTGATTTGCTGCAAACCTTATCTTCATTTCACTGTTACATTTTCTTGCTCCTAGCCAGTCACCGCCATCTGCCCCATGTTGATCTACTGGTTATTTTACCTTAATGCAGGGAATTGTACTAGATGATCGAAGTTGACATCTGCATTCCACTTAAAATGCCAAGTTTCCTGCAGATTAATTTGACTTGATATCAGAGATAATCTAGATTCACCAGCAAATCATGATTGTAGTTTGTGATATATTTGTGTTTGATCTCAGCAGGTCTCGTAATGGTTGTAGTTTGTGATGCACGTGTGTTTGATCTCAGCTGGTCTCTGGAGAAGCAGCTGGGAGTGCTGGTGGAAGAGGTCTCTGGAGAAAGAGCTGTAGGAGCTATTATTTAGAGGTCCATTGCATGTTATTATTGAATTTGCACAAATCATGTAACTTGGTATTGATGATTATGTGAATATGCAATTGGTTGTGTGCAGTACATTTTGATATAGTACTGTGTTTTGAGCTCTATTTGTTTGTTCAACCATATTTGAAAATGGCCTATAATTGAATTCTGGGGTATTGTTTTGAATTGCCTATTATGGATTTTGGGGCACTTCTTAGAGTGCCACTAATTGGACGGAATTAGGGGCATTTATCAAAGTGCCACAAATTGGGTTCTGGGGCACTGCTTAAAGTGCCCTAATTGGTTTTTGGGGCACTTCTAAAACTGCCACAAATTGGATGTTGGGGCACTTTGGAAAGTGCCTCTAATTAGCTTTTGGGGCACTTTGACAAGTGCCTCTAATTGGATTTTGGGGCACTTTGAGAAGTGCCTCTAGGTAGTGCCCCAAATATTTTTAGAGACGCAAGTAAAGGTGGCACTTAAAAAAGTACCCCAATAGCTTATTAGGGCACTTTATTTCAAATTTGAGGTACTTTGAAATGCCCCAAATATTATACCGTGATGTAGTGTGTGTCACACAACAGAAATGGACCAAGCAGATGACTCATCGCGGCGCCTTAATTCCACGGCGAGCGAGGACGAGGCACTCGCTGCATCCTATTCTAGCTAGCTGCCACAGCTTCGCAGCCGAAAGCTATGGTTGGCAATCGTGTGTAGTACGTTGCTGCCATCACTTTACTCGGTGAGCAAAACAATCTTAATCACCTTTGAAACAACGTACAGGCGTGCGAGAACATGGCGTGTCATTTTTTGCCCCACAGTTGACTGCTTGTGCTTCATTTTTGGCGCGAATGCTTATTTTTCCTAAGTTTTGTTTCACCTTGACATATAATTTTCCTCCCATTTCAATCGCTTAGAATATTTTTCAGATTGTACACAAATAAACGGTGCATGAAATTTCATCTTACACCCTGCAGCCTTCGTCCCATAGAGTCCTACATTTTGATCTACTTTCTCCCGTGTACCCGCTTTCCCTTCTCATTTCCGCCCGAGGAGTTCTCCAGTGCTTTCCGACACTTTTTTGCATGCTTCACAAAGCAGACAGATGGTTGTGATTAAGGGAGCTAATCCCACCTTAGCATGCAACTGCCCACGTCCCACGACTCACTACACGTTCTTACGGTTCCTGGATTATGTTCTTCTAATCACAGGCTTTAATCGTTGCTTTAAAAGTTGTGCAGAACAAACTTTCAGAAAGCCCGCCATCGTGGTATCGTCGCCAACTGGTATATCCTAACTAAACATATATATGCTTTTGAAGTTTGTTATAATGTTTCCGTCAATATTTTTCATTGTTATCGGGGTTTTCTATCAAATCCCAAGACCCGGCCCCTTCCTTTGTTTACACCTTTTAGATATTTTTTTCTGAAGACTAATAAAAATTCAAATTAATTCGTAAATCTGTTTTTATCTGATGCGTGAAAGCTTCTTTTCTAGAAGGCTCGATGACCATCCTAACAAAAATAGGTCTCATGATCGGCACCCTGAAAGTAAGATTGATTGAGATTCCTGATTCTCTCGAAAGCAGTCCAAGAGGTATTTACTCGGTATCGATTAGCTTCTCTCGTACACCCGTGCGTTCGATATGAATATCGTGATCAGGTCATCCTGCAAATGGCGGAGAAGCCTTGGCTCAATCGTGACATTCCCGGATCCCACCAAAGAAGGTGGTCGTAGAATATAGGTAGCAAACATCACACAACAATTCAGATCGATCGGATTTGCTGCGGACGACTATAAGTTAGAGCATAGTGTGTTTCTCGCTGATGATTTACCAGCACTGCGAGGTTCAGCATACAACAACTGCCATGGTTTAGTCTGATAAGTTCACCTCTACAATTGGTGTGCAAGCTGATGTCCTTGGACAGAAAGGGGGCTGTGATGGAAATCCTAGTGCATGAACGTGCCGGAAGGGAAGGCTTCACGAGTTCATGGAGGCATATGGTATACTACGTAGGGTATTAAGAATTAACTTGACTTTAGACGAGTTACAAAAGTTGGCATTTTCCCCCATTGATGCACACTGACAATACCTTTTTTCTTGGAGATGATTTTTCGATAAGAAGCGTATTTTAATATAGCGAAGATACCGATTACACATAGCTTCTGCAACAACGCACTGCTCTAGCGGCATTACGGATGCACACAACCAAAAAAAAGAATTACACAAAAAAGTCTTGGTATGAAGATCGATTCCTTGAAACAACATCCCTAACACCACCAAAAGAACACCAGAAGTTCAACTTCTCCAAAAGCGATCCCTCCAAACAGGAAACATAGCACAAACACCGTCGTCGCCCGATCAAAATCTTAGGTTTTCACCCTGAAGAAAGTCCTCGCTCTCAAAACAGTGCCTTCAACGAGGACATTACCAGGCACAACCAATTAAGGCCAGACCTTGGATTTTCACCCTGAAAGATAAAACTATAAACTTCTCTTGTGAAGTCACCCCCCACTAACATGCCATTGCTTGAAGTCACAAATCAATAAGCCAATTCCGCATCGCTGCCCAGACTCAAACCACCATTGCTAGTCCTCAGACCTTTGCTTTCATTACATTCTCCACCAGCATTATGAAACGAGTACATGCCACATGATATTAGCAGCCAACAGAGCTTGAAAGCGCTCCCTCTGAAACCAAACGGCCAGAGTAAAACATGGATGCGCACGACCGAATCCCTTCCGAACTAACAAGCTCCAAGCATGAAGCGCCAAGTGGAGCTTGCCGGCGAAGCCTTCCGGAACACAACTCTCCAGGCAATCGATGACAATAGACAACTAGTAGATCCTCATCTTGGCACCTAGGACCACCACCTTTATTTGAGTAGAGCTAATCTAGGAGATGACAACCAAGAGTGTTGGTTCGCCAGCGTGGTCAAGCCATCACCACAACCTACAGCTCACTCCGGCCCAGGTCTTGACCCAAGAAGCCCATCATGAAGACCGGCAGTCCAGATCCTTTCCGATCTGAACGAACTAAAACAGGGAGTCACCACCGCCTACACGATCCGCTCTGCCTGTGAGCGCCGCACGCTGCTCGCCCACCCACGCCGCCGAAGACGACAGATCTAGGCTGGCACCCAGACCCACGGCAGGCCTCCTCCACCTGGCCGAGGGCGCCGCCCCGACCACTGCCCGCCGGATCCTTCGTCGAGGCGTCAAATATAATTAGGAACCTAAATTCGCGCCGACCATCAGCTCACACTGGATCCGCCGTCGTCTGCTAGATAAATGGAGAGAATTTCACTTCCCGATCCAACCTAGACGTCAAGTATAAATAGGAACCTAAATTCACATTCGTGAGAATTTGAACTCAGATGCTGGATTTGTATATCTACTTTCCTAACCAGCTAAGCTAAGCTCACACTTCCTAATAATGGTTTTCACTCCATGTAATAAGTAAATCGATAAACCCGTATACATTTACTCTTTAATACTAGTATTAGTATACTCCAAAAACAACTAACGCATGAGGGTAGGCTGGCACTCCTTTTCTAGCTTTTTTCTTAAGGAAAAAAAGATACACATGGCCGTGTACGCTGCCAGCTGCATCCGAACAAAAACGGAGAGCAAGCGGAAGCCACAGCCTCCGAAGCTAGCCAGGAGTAGCAATATCACACCAAGTTCTGCCGCCCTGTTTGAGCAACGAATCTCGATCACACAAAGCTAGCCAGCCACTGTGTGAGCAACGAATCTCGATCGCTCTCACGCGTCAGGACTCGACCAAGAAGAAAGTTCAGGTAGATAGATGATGAACCGGGCAGCTAGTTGTCTTGTGCATAGCCGCGAGGGAAATGGACCAACGGTAACTTAGCTAGCAGACGACTCGCACCGGCCGGCCGGCGTCACATCGCCTTCTACAGCGAGCGCTCACTGCTCGCATCCAAGGCTAGCTGTAGTACGCTGGATCACTTCACTCGGAGGGTCGACCAACAAGGGCTATCTAGCTAGCTGTGTCTCGCGGCAGAAATGGACCAAGGAGACGACTCACACAGCCACACGGGCAAGAAATCTTTGCATCGATCCGAGCCTAGCTAGTTTGCTGCCAAAGCTTTGCACCACAAGGGAAAGCCATGGCTGGCAATCGCGTAAGCTGCTAGGCTCCATCACACTCCACCCACCACACCAGCGTGTGTCGTGGCTCTTGCCCTCATTGACAAGGCGTGTGTCCACACGTCAGGGACTCGGCCACTCGTAAAAAGGGCCTTTAGTCTCTCTCTCTCTCTCTTCTGTTCAGTAAGAGCTACTTATATCCAGATCTAGGGATCGTTGCGACGCACAAGGCACGACATAGTATACACGGAAGAAAAAAACACAAAGCAGTCACATCAAGAGCAAGAGGGAAGAAAGGGCAGCAAGGAACCAGAATGCATCCTCCTCCCGCTGCTGTCGTCGCAGCTCCTCCTGCTGCTGCTGGTGGCGGTGGTGGTGGTGGCGCCGCCGCCGTCAATGCTGCCGGACGTCCACCAGGGTACAAGTGGCGGCCCGTGCGGTCCTGGGGCGCCCTCACTTGGGTGCAGGTCGGCATCGCCACCACGGCTGCTGCCTTCGCCCTCTTCGCGTCCACGCTCAGGCCCGCCGACTTTCCCTACGTACCATTAACAACTCTACCTCCTCTTTCTCCCTTCTCCTTCATGGCAAACAACAATACCGACTGGGTACTGGTTATTGTCGCGTACGTACGTGCAGGTGCCGGCCCAGTGCGTGACCACGGCTGCGGAGGTCCTGGAGCTGCGCTACTACGCGGGCCTGCTGCTGAGGTGCGCCATGGCGCAGGCAGGCGCGGCCGCCGCGGCGCTCGTCATCACGCCGCCGTCCACGCTCAAGGGGTGCCTCGCCGGGTTCGCCAACCTGCTCGGGCTGGTCACGCTCACCCACCTCTTGGATGTCGTCCGCAGGGTCCTCGCGGCCACCGGCGGGTCCTGCTTCACCGGCCACTTTCGCACCGTACAGTACATCTTCCACGTCATCACCGCCGACGCTTTCCTCTTAGCCATACCACTCATCTGGTTCTTCGGCCAGTAGCTACAGCATGTGGCTCGCTCGATCTAGTTTTTTTTTTTTTTTGCGAAACACAGTACAATCAAAGACGCTCATACATACGCGCACACACTCACCCCTATGAACGCACACACGCACACCCTATCCCTATGAGCACCTCCAAGAGACTGCGTTGAAGAACCGATCCGGCGGGTCTTGAGATTGACGAAGTCACCACGAGCGCCTCGCCGTCGACGGGAACGTCGCCTCCCACCGAAGAATATTCCGCCTTTATGAGACACCAAAGTGTCAAATGCTGGATTTGAACTCCGGTGGATCGGAGTCTACTCGCTTTCCTAACCATCCAACCACAGGTTGGTTCTCTCGCTCGATCTAGTTAGGTTCACCATATTATGCACATGTGTGGTTCGTGTGTCCTACACGTACCTCTGCGTGCCCAAGATTGTGTCGAGCATAGCCATGGTGGCGACCACGTCTAGGGAATTAATTACAGTGCTAAGAATCTTCCAGTTCTAATTAATGAGTTGAACCATGATTTTCTCATCTTCCTATTGGTTTGATTTTTGGCTATATATACGGCCAGTAGCTATATATGCATGGTGGCGACCACGTCTAATGTATTACAGTGGTAAGAATCGAGTTCTAATAAAAATTGTGTTGAGCTATGATTTTCTCATCTTTTCTTGGCTTTTATCTTTAGTTTTCTCCACACAAACAACAGTTTCTGTACATTTGTGCGTCATGCTGTAGCCATTGGGCATTGGCTGACACACCACCAGCTAGCGCCCAGGAAATCGGGACTTCATGGTGACATATGGTATTACTGCAGGACACTTTTGCCACAATTCTAGAAGAAAATGCAGGGCTCGTCTTTCTTCATACATGAAAAAATATGAGTACATGTACATTAGAAAATTTGAATTCCGATTTCCTTATTTCCTCTAGGGGTCTTCTCTGCAAATTCAGAGGACCACGAAGATGTAATTTTGTTTTTGTCTGAATTCCGATTCAGTCAAATTATGGAGTTAAAATAAACTCAATTATCCTGGTATGAGAAACAAAACATCATTTAAAAATAACATAGGATGATTCTTTTATGCCCGGTACCTAGCTGGTTGGGCGTTCTTTGTGTTTTAGGGCAGAAGCTCCTGATGAAATGTTCTTCCCCCATCAACGGATTTGTAGGTGTTGCGCGATGGCTTCGAGTATTTTGATTCATGTTCTCGAACATTTTTACATAAAATTTAACAAATGTGCTATGCTTTTCGATGTAGAAGCCGGGTTCTTGACCTCCATTTGAAACAAAAAACTGTCATATGCTGCAAGTGAAGAATTCTTGTTGCACTGGGAGCTGCCTCCGAAGCATAAATGCAGACCAAGCAGGCATCCACCACTAGTAGAAACAAGGGCTTTTATCCTGTCCTCGAAAGTGCTTTTGCACCGGATTTGGCACGAACCGGTGCTAAAGGGGTCATTAGCACCGGTTCGTGCGGTCTGCACGTCCAGGGGGCATTTGCACCGGTTCGTGCGGGACCTTTTGCACCGGTTCGTAACACGAACCGGTGCAAAAGAGTTCGTGGCCCGGGTTGGCGTCAGCCACGAACTCTTTTGCACCGGTTCGTGTTACGAACCGGTGCAAAAGGTCTACCCTTTTGCACCGGTTTGTAACACGAACCGGTGCAAAAGGTTTTTCTGCTCCCCACGCACCTCCAACCCCCCCCCCCTGGATCGCTTTTTTGAACACTGTAAAATAGAAAAGAAAATGATAGATTATTCAAAAAATAAAATCTTTTGAGATTCATGTATGTTATGCAACCTACTATTAGGGAAAATTAACAAATTTGAATTTTCACATTTATTGAAAAAAATGTTTGAAAAATGGTAAAACCGCATTAACTTTTGCATACGACGTCGAAAAAAAACGTATAATATATCAAAATCATCGTTTGAAAAATGGTTTACCCGGTTAGCTAATTTTTAGATTTTGAATCCAAATGAAAATATGAAAGCAGGAAGATTTTAGTTTTTTTCCAGAAATTTAGGATTTTATATTTTTTTTATTTTTTAAAATTAAAATTAATAATTGCATCCTGCATAAAGATTGCTATTACTTTTAGCAAATTATAAGATTTTCAAATTTTTAGGTTTTAGGTTTGGCAAAAAAAAAAATTAAAAAATTGAAAATAATTAAAAATGATACAAATTATAAAGTTAATGTTTATTTATTTATTCAAGATTATTATTACAACATTACTTTGGTTTATTAAAATAATTATTTGAAATTCGAACAATAAAGAAATATGACATCGATCGACATGTTAATAGGATTGATATGATACCACTATCACATACATGCGCGCGAAGCACTTGGATGTGGGATGGAAAGGAACTTGGAAGTTAAGCGTGCTAGTGCTAGAGTAGTGGGAGGATGGGTGACCGCGCGGGAAGTTTGAGCACGAGTAAGTAATTGGACTAGAGATAAGGGTAGTTAGAGACTAAACTTGTGAAATAACTAAAATATTAGAAATTGCGAAAAAAGAAAAAAAAAGTAGAAAATAATTCAAAAAAAGTGTTTTTCTGCCGCGGCAGCGTTTTGGGACGTTTTTCTGCCGCGGCAGACCCTTTAGCACCGGTTCGTACGAACCGGTGCTAAAGGTCCTCCCGCTCGGACGCCCGGGAGCCGCCACGTGGTGCACCCTTTAGCACCGGTTCAGTACCGAACCGGTGCAAAAGGGGGGGCCTTTTGCACCGGATTGTTTGCACCGGTTGGGCATCCGGTGCATATAGCCCTTACCAACCGGTGCAAAAGGCCCGTTTTCCACTAGTGCACGCACCGGGGTTGCTAAAGGCAAAGCTAAAGCCAGGAGTAGCAAGAAATTATCACTTGCATATTTGTGCAACCAGCATTGCTGTGTGTACGCTCCATCACTTCAGTCGGAGTCTCGACCAAGAAGGGCAAGCTAGCTGTGTGTGTCGTGTCACACAACAGAAATGGACTCACCCCGGCGCCATAATTCCATGGCGAGCGAGGGCGAGGCACTCGCTGCATCTGATTCTAGCTAGCTGCCATAGCTTCGCTGCCGAAAGCCATGGTTGGCAATCGTGTGTAGTGCGTTGCTAACCATCACTTTACTCGGTGAGCACAACAATCTTAACCACCTTTGAAATAACAGGCGTGTGTGAGAACATGGCGTGTGATTTTTCGCCCCACCGTTTATGGCACTTTGAGTGCTTGTCCTTCCATTTGTCACGACTACTGATTTTTCCAAGGTTTTGTTTCACTTTGATATATAATTGGCGCCAGATCCGGATAGTTTTGTTTGGAAATTAACAACTTCCGGTATCTTTTCGGTCAAATCTATGTATGCGGATATAATGAACGGTCATACGATTTTCTTGCGCAAATATATTTGGAAAATAAAGGTACCACTGAAGATTAAGATTTTCATGTGGTTTCTTTATAAAAAGGTGATTCTTACGAAAGACAACCTTGCTAAACGGAACTGGAATGAATGTAAAAAATGTGCCTTTTGTGATGCTAATGAATCAATAAATCATTTATTTTTCGATTGTCCCTTCGCTAAGCTTATTTGGAGAACCATTCAATTTACTTTTAATATCCCTCCGCCGGCTAATGTTACGAATATGTTTGGAAATTGGCTAAATGGAGTCGACAAAAGGTCCAAAGAACAAATCCGGATGGGTATTTGTGCTTTGATGTGGGCTATATGGAATTGCCGTAATGACATTATTTTTAACAAGAGTACGAACTCTCATTTTTTACAGGTTATCCGTATGGTTACACATTGGATCCACGAATGGTCTTACCTTCTGCCGGAGGCTACAACGTACACATATGGATTCTGGATGCATCCGTCCGGAGATGGTAGCTCGGGATATCTACAACCTGGGTGGCTGGCAGCTTACTAGAAGATTACAAGATGCTTAAGAGACTCATTCTTTTTGTTTTCCTTTGGTTAATCTTTGTGTACACTTTATGTGATCCATGAGCTGTATGAATTCTAAATTTTAAAACTTTTAATAAAAGGCTGTGTGCATCTATTGATGTAGAGGCCGGGGCGATGCTTCCATTTCGAAAAAAATATAATTGGCGCCCCCCTTTTGAATTGCTTAGATTTTCTTTCTTCGAACTATACACAAGAAAACGATGGCTGAAATTCCATGTTGAACCCAGCGTCGTCTAATTGGTGGAAACACTCCCTTGGTCCCATCCCATAGGATCCTACATTTTGATATCCTTGCTCCCATGCTTATTCACTTCCCCTTCTCATTTCCGCCATTGTCGTATTGGTGCCACTTGGTACGTACGTCATAAACATATATATGCCTTTAAAGCTTGTTATAATGTTTTCTTCAATATTTTTCGTTGTTATTGGGGTTTTCCATCAAATCCCACACTTATTTTGTGATTTAACTTCGGACGGCGGAATACCTGTTTTCCTTTTTTATTCCTTTTAGGTATTTGTTTGGAAGACTAAAAATCCAAATTAATTCGTAAAGCTGTTTTCATCTGTTGTGTGAAAGCTGCTTTTCTAGAAGGCTCAGTAACCATCCTAACAAAAATAGTTCTCATGATCCGCACCCTGAAAGTAAGATTGATTGAAATTCTCGGTTCGCTCGAAAGCAATCCGAGAGGTATGTACTTCGTATCGATCAGGTTCACTGGTGGAAAAAGGGGCTTTGGTCGTGATGATCCACAAGTATAGGGGGTGTATCGTAGTATCTTCGATAAGTAAGAATGTCGATCCCAACGAGGAGCAGAAGGTGTTGACAAGCAGTTTCGATGAAGGATTCACTGTAAATGCTCACAGACAAGTATTCAGGGGGTTTTGATGTAAC
>NC_061508.1:307463324-307557864 GCF_022539505.1 Lolium rigidum
GACTTGCTCAAACGGAAAAACTCAAAACTAATGAAAGTTGCGTACATATCCGAGGATCACGCTCGTAAATTGGCAGATTTTTTCGAATTTTCTACGAGAGACTTGTGCCAGAATTCGTGACGGACAGCAATGCTCGTTTACTGCGCAGCGATCCCAAATATAACATCAACTTTAACATAGAAACTTTACTTGGCACAAAAACTTGATAAGGAGAGGTTGCTACAGTAGTAAAAAACTTCCAATACACAAATATAAAACAAAGTACTGTAGTAAAAAACACATGGGTTATCTCCCAAGAAGTTCTTTCTTTATAGCCATTAAGATGGGCTCAGCAGTTTTAATGATGCACTCGCAAGAAATAGAAGTTGAAGCAAAAGAGAGCATCAAGAGGCAAATTCAAAACACATTTAAGTCTAACATGCTTCCTATGCATAGGAATCTTGTAAATAAATAAGTTCATGAAGAGCAAAGTAACAAGCATAGGAAGATAAAACAAGTGTAGCTTCAAAAATTTCAGCACATAGAGAGGTGTTTTAGTAACATGAAAATTTCTACAACCATATTTTCCTCTCTCATAATAACTTTCAGTAGCATCATGAGCAAACTCAACAATATAACTATCACATAAAGCATTCTTATCATGAGTCTCATGCATAAAATAATTACTACTCCCAAGATAAGCATAATCAATTTTATTAGTTGTAGTGGGAGCAAATTCAACAAAGTAGCTATCATTATTATTCTCATCATCAAATATAGGAGGCAAAGTATCATCAAAGTAAATTTTCTCCTCAATGCTTGGGGGACTAAAAGTATCATGCTCATCAAAACCAGCTTCCCCAAGCTTAGAATTTTCCATAGCATTAGCAACAATAGTGTTCAAAGCATTCATATTAATATGTTCCATGGGTTTTTTAATTTTCGCATCAAACCATCCATGTCTTAAATCGGGAAATAGAATAAAAAGGTCATTGTTGTCCATTATACCTAACTAGTGTAAACAAGAAACCAAATGTCGCAATTGCGAGTCTAAAGGAAATAGCTTCGAGCACACACACAATGGCGCCGAGAAAAGTACTGTTACACGGAACCGAAGTATGAGTGCCTTTTACCTTTCCTCCCAGCAACGGCGCCGAGAAAAGTGCTTGATGTCTACGGGTGCTTCTATTCTTGTAGACAGTGTTGGGCCTCCAAGAGCAGAGGTTTGTAGAACAGCGAGCAAGTTTTCCCTTAAGTGGATCACCCAAGGTTTATCGAACTCGGGGAGGAAGAGGTCAAAGATATCCCTCTCATGCAACCCTGCAACCACAAAGCAAGAAGTCTCTTGTGTCCCCAACACACCTAATAGGTGTACTAGTTCGGCGAAGAGATAGTGAAATACAAGTGGTATGAATGAATATGAGCAGTAGTATGGCGCCGAGAAAAGTGCTTGTCGGCGTGCGATTGATGGTAGTAATATTGTAGGAAGTAAACAAGCGGTAGTAACTCGAGTAAAGCAAGTAACAAGCAGCGATAGCGATATTTAGGAACAAGGCCTAGGGATTAGACTTTCACTAGTGGACACTCTCAACATTGATCACATAACAGAATAGATAAATGCATACTCTACACTCTCTTGTTGGATGATGAACACATTGCGTAGGATTACACGAACCCTCAATGCCGGAGTTAACAAGCTCCACAATTCAATGTTCATATTTAAATAACCTTAGAGTGCATGAAAGATCGAAACGACTAAACCAAGTACTAACATAGCATGCACACTCGTCACCTTCATGCTTATGTAGGAGGAATAATACACATCAATACTATCATAGCAATAGTTAACTTCGCAATCTACAAGAGATCATGATCATAGCATAAACCAAGTACTAACACGAGTGCACACACCTGTCACCATTACACCGTGCGGGAGGAATAAAACTACTTTAATAACATTGCTAGAGTAGCACATGGATAAATTGTGATACAAAACACATTGCAATCATAAAGAGATATAAATAAGCACTTCACTATGCCATTCATAACAGTGAATAAGTATTCTGTGAAATATAGCCTAAGAGACCCACACGGTGCACACACTGTCACCTTTACACACGTGGGACAAGGAGTCTCCAGGAGATCACATAAGTAAAACTCACTTGACTAGCATAATGACATCTAGATTACAAGCATCATCATATGAATCTCAATCATGTAAGGCAGCTCATGAGATTATTGTATTGAAGCACATAGGAGAGAGATGAACCACATAGCTACCGGTACAGCCCCGAGCCTCGATGGAGAACTACTCCCTCCTCATGGGAGCAGCAGCGGTGATGAAGATGGCGGTGGAGATGGCGGCGGTGTCGATGGAGAAGCCTTCCGGGGCACTTCCCCGCTCCGGCAGGTGCCGGAACAGAGACTCTTGTCCCCCAGATCTTGGCTTCGCGATGGCGGCGGCTCTGGATGGTTTCTGTGGGTCTCGTCCTCCGTAATAGGGTTTTCGCGACGGAGGCTTTAAATAGGCGAAAGGGCAGCCTCGGAGGGGGCCTGGGGCCACCACATCATAGGGCGGCGCGGCCCCCCCTCTGGCCGCGCCAGGGTGTGGTGTGGGGCCCCCAGGGCTTCCCTCTGGCGGCTCTCGGGTGTTCTGGATGGTTCCGGGAAAAATAGGAACCCGGGCGTTGATTTCGTCCGATTCCGAGAATATTTCGTTACTAGGATTTCGAAACCAAAAACAGCGAGAAAACAGAAGCGGCACTTCGGCATCTTGTTAATAGGTTAGTTCCGAGAAAATGCACGAATATGACATAAAGTGTGCATAAAACATGTAGGTATCATCAATAAAGTAGCATGGAACATAAGAAATTATCGATACGTCGGAGACGTATCGGCATCCCTAAGCTTAGTTTCGCTCGTCCCGAGCAGGTAAAACGATAACAAAGATAATTTCTGAAGTGACATGCCGTCATAAACTTGATCATATATTGTAAGCATATGTAATGAATGCAGCGATCAAAACAATGGTAAATGACATGAGTAAACAAATGAATCATATGACAAAGACTTTTCATGAATAGTACTTTCAAGACAAGCATCAATAAGTCTTGCATAAAAGTTAACTCATAAAGCAATAAATTCAAAGTAAAGGCATTGAAGCAACACAATGGAAGATTAAGTTTCAGCGGTTGCTTTCAACTTGTAACATCTATATCTCATGGATAATTGTCAACATAGAGTAATATAACAAGTGCAATATGCAAGTATGTAGGAATCAATGCACGATTGACACAAGTGTTTGCTTCTTAAGGTGGAGAGAGATAGGTGAACTGACTCAACAATAAAAGTAAAAGAATGGTCCTTCAAAGAGGAAAGCATCGATTGCTATATTTGTGCTAGAGCTTTTATTTTGAAAACATAAAGAGAGCATAAAAATAAAGTTTTGAGAGGTGTTTGTTGTTGTCAACGAATGGTAGTGGGCACTCTAACTACCTCATCAACCGGACTTTCAAGAGCGGCTCCCATGAAGGACGTTATCTCTACCAGACAAGGTAGATCATCCCTCTTCTCTTTTGTTTACACATGTACTTTAGTTTAGTTTTTCTTTATTTATGGATGACACTCCTCCCAACCTTTTGCTTACACAAGCCATGGCTAATCGAATCCTCGGGTGCCTTCCAACATTCACATACCATGGAGGAGTGTCTATTTGCAAATTTAAGTTGCTTACTGATAAATCAGAGCAAAACATTGAAGAGAATTATTAATGCAAGTTAATTAATTGAGGCTGGGAACCTCATTGCCAGCTCTTTTTGCAAAATTATTGGATAAGCGGATGAAGCCACTAGTCCATTGTGAAAGTCTGTCAAAAGTAAATGACAAGATCGAAAGATAAAACACCACATACTTCCTCATGAGCTATAAAACATTGACACAAATAAGAGGTAATAACTTTTGAATTGTTTAAAGGTAGCACTCAAGCAATTTACTTTGGAATGGCGGAGAAATACCATGTAGTAGGTAGGTATGGTGGACACAAATGGCATAGTGGTTGGCTCAAGGATTTTGGATGCATGAGAAGTATTCCCTCTCGATACAAGGTTTAGGCTAGCAAGGTTATTTGAAACAAACACAAGGATGAACCGGTGCAGCAAAACTCACATAAAAGACATATTGTAAACATTATAAGACTTTACACCGTCTTCCTTGTTGTTCAAAACTCAATACTAGAAATTATCTAGACCTTAGAGAGACCAATTATGCAAACCAAATTTTAGCAAGCTCTATGTATTTCTTCATTAATGGGTGCAAAGTATATGATGCAAGAGCTTAAACATGAGCACAACAATTGCCAAGTATCACATTATCCAAGACATTTTATCAATTACTACATGTAGCATTTTTCCAATTCCAACCATATAACAATATAACGAAGAGGAAACTTCGCCATGAATATTATGAGCTAAGAACACATGTGTTCATACGAACCAGCGGAGCGTGTCTCTCTCCCACACAAGGATGAACTTATTCAGAGAACTAAGATAACAAAACAAAAACAAAAATAAAAGCACACGGACGCTCCAAGTAAAGTACATAAGATGTGACCGAATAAAAATATAGTTTCAAGAGAAGGAACTCGATACTTTGTCGATGAAGAAGGGGATGCCTTGGGCATCCCCAAGCTTAGATGCTTGAGTCTTCTTAAAATATGCAGGGATGAACCACCGGGGCATCCCCAAGCTTAGACCTTTCATTCTTCTTGATCGTAGTATATCATCCTCCTCTCTTGACCCTTGAAAACTTCCTTCACACCAAACTTCAAGCAAACTCATTAGAGGGTTAGTGCATAATCAAAAATTCACATGTTCAGAGGTGACACAATCATTCTTAACACTTCTGGACATTGCACAAAACTTCTGAAAGTTAATTGAACAAAGAAACTCATTCTACTTAACAAAAGCGGCAATGCGAAATAAAAGGCAGAATCTGTCAAAAACAGAACAGTCCGTAAAGACGAATTTTAAAATGGCACCAGACTTGCTCAAACGGAAAAACTCAAAACTAATGAAAGTTGCGTACATATCTGAGGATCACGCTCGTAAATTGGCAGATTTTTTCGAATTTTCTAGAGAGACTTGTGCCAGAATTCGTGACAGACAGCAATACTGTTTCTGCGCAGCGATCCCAAATATAACATCAACTTTAACATAGAAACTTTACTTGGCACAAAAACTTGATAAGGAAAGGTTGCTACAGTAGTAAACAACTTCCAAGACACAAATATAAAACAAAGTACTTTAGTAAAAAAAACACATGGGTTATCTCCCAAGAAGTTCTTTCTTTATAGCCATTAAGATGGGCTCAGCAGTTTTAATGATGCACTCGCAAGAAATAGAAGTTGAAGCAAAAGAGAGCATCAAGAGGCAAATTCAAAACACATTTAAGTCTAACATGCTTCCTATGCATAGGAATCTTGTAAATAAACAAGTTCATGAAGAGCAAAGTAACAAGCATAGGAAGATAAAACAAGTGTAGCTTCAAAAATTTCAGCACATAGAGAGGTGTTTTAGTAACATGAAAATTTGTACAACCATATTTTCCTCTCTCATAATAACTTTCAGTAGCATCATGAGCAAACTCAACAATATAACTATCACATAAAGCATTCTTATCATGAGTCTCATGCATAAAATAATTACTACTCCCAACATAAGCATAATCAATTTTATTAGTTGTAGTGGGAGCAAATTCAACAAAGTAGCTATCATTATTATTCTCATCATCAAATATAGGAGGCAAAGTATCATCAAAGTAAATTTTCTCCTCAATGCTTGGGGGACTAAAAGTATCATGCTCATCAAAACCAGCTTCCCCAAGCTTAGAATTTTCCATAGCATTAGCAACAATAGTGTTCAAAGCATTCATATTAATATGTTCCATGGGTTTTTTAATTTTCGCATCAAACCATCCATGTCTTAAATCAGGAAATAGAATAAAAAGGTCATTGTTGTCCATTATACCTAACTAGTGTAAACAAGAAACCAAATGTCGCAATTGCAGAGTCTAAAGGAAATAGCTTCGAGCACACACACAATGGCGCCAGAAAAGTAATGTTACACCGGAACCGAAGTATGAGTGCCTTTTACCTTTCCTCCCCGGCAACGGCGCCAGAAAAGTGCTTGATGTCTACGGGTGCTTCTATTCTTGTAGACAGTGTTGGGCCTCCAAGAGCAGAGGTTTGTAAAACAGCAGCAAGTTTTCCCTTAAGTGGATCACCCAAGGTTTATCGAACTCAGGGAGGAAGAGGTCAAAGATATCCCTCTCATGCAACCCCGCAACCACAAAGCAAGAAGTCTCTTGTGTCCCCAACACACCTAATAGGTGTACTAGTTCGGCGAAGAGATAGTGAAATACAAGTGGTATGAATGAATATGAGCGAGTAGTATGGCGCCGGAAAAGTGCTTGCTGGCGTGCGGTTGATGGTAGTAATATTGTAGGAAGTAAACAAGCGAGTAGTAACTCGAGTAAAACAGTAACAAGCAGCGATAGCGATATTTAGGAACAAGGCCTAGGGATTAGACTTTCACTAGTGGACACTCTCAACATTGATCACATAACAGAATAGATAAATGCATACTCTACACTCTCTTGTTGGATGATGAACACATTGCGTAGGATTACACGAACCCTCAATGCCGGAGTTAACAAGCTCCACAATTCAATGTTCATATTTAAATAACCTTAGAGTGCATGAAAGATCGAAACGACTAAACCAAGTACTAACATAGCATGCACACTGTCACCTTCATGCTTATGTAGGAGGAATAATACACATCAATACTATCATAGCAATAGTTAACTTCGCAATCTACAAGAGATCATGATCATAGCATAAACCAAGTACTAACACGAGTGCACACACTTGTCACCATTACACCGTGCAGGAGGAATAAAACTACTTTAATAACATTGCTAGAGTAGCACATGGATAAATTGTGATACAAAACACATTGCAATCATAAAGAGATATAAATAAGCACTTCACTATGCCATTCATAACAGTGAATAAGTATTCTGTGAAATATAGCCTAAGAGACCCACACGGTGCACACACTCGTCACCTTTACACACGTGGGACAAGGAGTCTCCAGGAGATCACATAAGTAAAACTCACTTGACTAGCATAATGACATCTAGATTACAAGCATCATCATATGAATCTCAATCATGTAAGGCAGCTCATGAGATTATTGTATTGAAGCACATAGGAGAGAGATGAACCACATAGCTACCGGTACAGCCCCGAGCCTCGATGGAGAACTACTCCCTCCTCATGGGAGCAGCAGCGGTGATGAAGATGGCGGTGGAGATGGCAGCGGTGTCGATGGAGAAGCCTTCCGGGGGCACTTCCCCGTCCGGCAGGGTGCCGGAACAGAGACTCTTGTCCCCCAGATCTTGGCTTCGCGATGGCGGCGGCTCTGGATGGTTTCTATGGGTCTCGTCCTCCGTAATAGGGTTTTCGCGACGGAGGCTTTAAATAGGCGAAAGGGCAGCCTCGGAGGGGGCCTGGGGCCACCACATCATAGGGCGGCGCGGCCCCTCTCGGCCGCGCCGCGGTGCGGTGTGGGGCCCCCGGGGCTTCCCTCGGCGGCTCTCGGGTGTTCCGGATGGTTCCGGGAAAAATAGGAACCCGGGCGTTGATTTCGTCCGATTCCGAGAATATTTCGTTACTAGGATTTCGAAACCAAAAACAGCAGAAAACGAGGAACCGGCACTTCGGCATCTTGTTAATAGGTTAGTTCCAGAAAATGCACGAATATGACATAAAGTGTGCATAAAACATGTAGGTATCATCAATAAAGTAGCATGGAACATAAGAAATTATCGATACGTCGGAGACGTATCGGCATCCCCAAGCTTAGTTCTGCTCGTCCCGAGCAGGTAAAACGATAACAAAGATAATTTCTGAAGTGACATGCCGTCATAAACTTGATCATATATTGTAAGCATATGTAATGAATGCAGCGATCAAAACAATGGTAAATGACATGAGTAAACAAATGAATCATATGACAAAGACTTTTCATGAATAGTACTTTCAAGACAAGCATCAATAAGTCTTGCATAAAAGTTAACTCATAAAGCAATAAATTCAAAGTAAAGGCATTGAAGCAACACAATGGAAGATTAAGTTTCAGCGGTTGCTTTCAACTTGTAACATCTATATCTCATGGATAATTGTCAACATAGAGTAATATAACAAGTGCAATATGCAAGTATGTAGGAATCAATGCACAGTTGACACAAGTGTTTGCTTCTTAAGGTGGAGAGAGATAGGTGAACTGACTCAACAATAAAAGTAAAAGAATGGTCCTTCAAAGAGGAAAGCATCGATTGCTATATTTGTGCTAGAGCTTTTATTTTGAAAACATAAAGAGAGCATAAAAATAAAGTTTTGAGAGGTGTTTGTTGTTGTCAACGAATGGTAGTGGGCACTCTAACTACCTCATCAACCAGACTTTCAAGAGCGGCTCCCATGAAGGACGTTATCTCTACCGACAAGGTAGATCATCCCTCTTCTCTTTTGTTTACACATGTACTTTAGTTTAGTTTTTCTTTATTTATGGATGACACTCCTCCCAACCTTTTGCTTACACAAGCCATGGCTAACCGAATCCTCGGGTGCCTTCCAACATTCACATACCATGGAGGAGTGTCTATTTGCAAATTTAAGTTGCTTACTGATAAATCGGAGCAAAACATGTGAAGAGAATTATTAATGCAAGTTAATTAATTGAGGCTGGGAACCTCATTGCCAGCTCTTTTTGCAAAATTATTGGATAAGCGGATGAAGCCACTAGTCCATTGTGAAAGTCTGTCAAAAGTAAATGACAAGATCGAAAGATAAAACACCACATACTTCCTCATGAGCTATAAAACATTGACACAAATAAGAGGTAATAACTTTTGAATTGTTTAAAGGTAGCACTCAAGCAATTTACTTTGGAATGGCGGAGAAATACCATGTAGTAGGTAGGTATGGTGGACACAAATGGCATAGTGGTTGGCTCAAGGATTTTGGATGCATGAGAAGTATTCCCTCTCGATACAAGGTTTAGGCTAGCAAGGTTATTTGAAACAAACACAAGGATGAACCGGTGCAGCAAAACTCACATAAAAGACATATTGTAAACATTATAAGACTTTACACCGTCTTCCTTGTTGTTCAAAACTCAATACTAGAAATTATCTAGACCTTAGAGAGACCAATTATGCAAACCAAATTTTAGCAAGCTCTATGTATTTCTTCATTAATGGGTGCAAAGTATATGATGCAAGAGCTTAAACATGAGCACAACAATTGCCAAGTATCACATTATCCAAGACATTTTATCAATTACTACATGTAGCATTTTTCCAATTCCAACCATATAACAATATAACGAAGAGGAAACTTCGCCATGAATATTATGAGCTAAGAACACATGTGTTCATACGAACCAACGGAGCGTGTCTCTCTCCCACACAAGGATGAACTTATTCAGAGAACTAAGATAACAAAACAAAAACAAAAATAAAAGCACACAGACGCTCCAAGTAAAGTACATAAGATGTGACCGAATAAAAATATAGTTTCAAGAGAAGGAACCTGATACTTTGTCGATGAAGAAGGGGATGCCTTGGGCATCCCCAAGCTTAGATGCTTGAGTCTTCTTAAAATATGCAGGGATGAACCACCGGGGCATCCCCAAGCTTAGACATTTCATTCTTCTTGATCGTAGTATATCATCCTCCTCTCTTGACCCTTGAAAACTTCCTTCACACCAAACTTCAAGCAAACTCATTAGAGGGTTAGTGCATAATCAAAAATTCACATGTTCAGAGGTGACACAATCATTCTTAACACTTCTGGACATTGCACAAAACTTCTGAAAGTTAATTGAACAAAGAAACTCATTCTACTTAACAAAAGCGGCAATACGAAATAAAAGGCAGAATCTGTCAAAAACAGAACAGTCCGTAAAGACGAATTTTAAAATGGCACCAGACTTGCTCAAACGGAAAAACTCAAAACTAATGAAAGTTGCGTACATATCTGAGGATCACGCTCGTAAATTGGCAGATTTTTTCGAATTTTCTAGAGAGACTTGTGCCAGAATTCGTGACAGACTGAGCAATACTGTTTCTGCGCAGCGATCCCAAATATAACATCAACTTTAACATAGAAACTTTACTTGGCACAAAAACTTGATAAGGAAAGGTTGCTACAGTAGTAAACAACTTCCAAGACACAAATATAAAACAAAGTACTTTAGTAAAAAAACACATGAGTTATCTCCCAAGAAGTTCTTTCTTTATAGCCATTAAGATGGGCTCAGCAGTTTTAATGATGCACTCGCAAGAAATAGAAGTTGAAGCAAAAGAGAGCATCAAGAGGCAAATTCAAAACACATTTAAGTCTAACATGCTTCCTATGCATAGGAATCTTGTAAATAAACAAGTTCATGAAGAGCAAAGTAACAAGCATAGGAAGATAAAACAAGTGTAGCTTCAAAAATTTCAGCACATAGAGAGGTGTTTTAGTAACATGAAAATTTGTACAACCATATTTTCCTCTCTCATAATAACTTTCAGTAGCATCATGAGCAAACTCAACAATATAACTATCACATAAAGCATTCTTATCATGAGTCTCATGCATAAAATAATTACTACTCCCAACATAAGCATAATCAATTTTATTAGTTGTAGTGGGAGCAAATTCAACAAAGTAGCTATCATTATTATTCTCATCATCAAATATAGGAGGCAAAGTATCATCAAAGTAAATTTTCTCCTCAATGCTTGGGGGACTAAAAGTATCATGCTCATCAAAACCAGCTTCCCCAAGCTTAGAATTTTCCATAGCATTAGCAACAATAGTGTTCAAAACATTCATATTAATATGTTCCATGGGTTTTTTAATTTTCGCATCAAACCATCCATGTCTTAAATCAGGAAATAGAATAAAAAGGTCATTGTTGTCCATTATACCTAACTAGTGTAAACAAGAAACCAAATGTCGCAATTGCGGAGTCTAAAGGAAATAGCTTCGAGCACACACACAATGGCGCCTGAAAAGTATCGTTACACCGGAACCGAAGTATGAGTGCCTTTTACCTTTCCTCCCGGCAACGGCGCCGTAAAAGTGCTTGATGTCTACGGGTGCTTCTATTCTTGTAGACAGTGTTGGGCCTCCAAGAGCGAGAGGTTTGTAGAACAACGAGCAAGTTTTCCCTTAAGTGGATCACCCAAGGTTTATCGAACTCGGGGAGGAAGAGGTCAAAGATATCCCTCTCATGCAACCCTGCAACCACAAAGCAAGAAGTCTCTTGTGTCCCCAACACACCTAATAGGTGTACTAGTTCGGCGAAGAGATAGTGAAATACAAGTGGTATGAATGAATATGAGCAGTAGTATGGCGCCGTAAAAGTGCTTGCTGGCGTGCAGTTGATGGTAGTAATATTGTAGGAAGTAAACAAGCAGTAGTAACACATCAGTAGTAACGCAGTAAAACAGTGAACAAGCAGCGATAGCAGTATTTAGGAACAAGGCCTAGGGATTAGACTTTCACTAGTGGACACTCTCAACATTGATCACATAACAGAATAGATAAATGCATACTCTACACTCTCTTGTTGGATGATGAACACATTGCGTAGGATTACACGAACCCTCAATGCCGGAGTTAACAAGCTCCACAATTCAATGTTCATATTTAAATAACCTTAGAGTGCATGAAAGATCGAAACGACTAAACCAAGTACTAACATAGCATGCACACTCGTCACCTTCATGCTTATGTAGGAGGAATAATACACATCAATACTATCATAGCAATAGTTAACTTCGCAATCTACAAGAGATCATGATCATAGCATAAACCAAGTACTAACACGAGTGCACACACCGTCACCATTACACCGTGCGGGAGGAATAAAACTACTTTAATAACATTGCTAGAGTAGCACATGGATAAATTGTGATACAAAACACATTGCAATCATAAAGAGATATAAATAAGCACTTCACTATGCCATTCATAACAAGTGAATAAGTATTCCGTGAAATATAGCCTAAGAGACCCACACGGTGCACACACTGTCACCTTTACACACGTGGGACAAGGAGTCTCCGGAGATCACATAAGTAAAACTCACTTGACTAGCATAATGACATCTAGATTACAAGCATCATCATATGAATCTCAATCATGTAAGGCAGCTCATGAGATTATTGTATTGAAGCACATAGGAGAGAGATGAACCACATAGCTACCGGTACAGCCCCGAGCCTCGATGGAGAACTACTCCCTCCTCATGGGAGCAACAGCGGTGATGAAGATGGCGGTGGAGATGGCAGCGGTGTCGATGGAGAAGCCTTCCGGGGGCACTTCCCCGTCCGGCAGGGTGCCGGAACAGAGACTCTTGTCCCCCAGATCTTGGCTTCGCGATGGCGGCGGCTCTGGATGGTTTCTGTGGGTTTCGTCCTCCGTAATAGGGTTTTCGCGACGGAGGCTTTAAATAGGCGAAAGGGCAGCCTCGGAGGGGGCCTGGGGCCACCACACCATAGGGCGGCGCGGCCCCCTTCCGGCCGCGCCGGGTGTGGGTGTGGGGCCCCCGTGGCTTCCCTCCGGCGGCTCTCGGGTGTTCCGGATGGTTCCGGGAAAAATAGGAACCCGGGCGTTGATTTCGTCCGATTCCGAGAATATTTCGTTACTAGGATTTCGAAACCAAAAACAGCAGAAAACGAGAACCGGCACTTCGGCATCTTGTTAATAGGTTAGTTCCAGAAAATGCACGAATATGACATAAAGTGTGCATAAAACATGTAGGTATCATCAATAAAGTAGCATGGAACATAAGAAATTATCGATACGTCGGAGACGTATCAGCGCGCCACCCTGTGGTGTGGGCCCCTCCTTGCCCCACTACTTCATCTCTTCCTCCCAGCATCTTCTCTCTCCCGAAAAAACTCGCACCAAGTTCCTCTCACTCGCGTTTCTGCTCAAGAACTCGCGATTTCTCGATCTCCTTGCTCAGCCCAGATTACGTCCGAAATTTGGCACATTTACTCCTTGGTATGTGACTCCTTTGATTGTCCAATTAGAATTTTGTTTGGTTGAGTATATCTTGAATATTTTGCTGCTGTAGATAACATGTTTA
Organism: Lolium rigidum; assembly: GCF_022539505.1. NCBI lineage: Eukaryota > Viridiplantae > Streptophyta > Magnoliopsida > Poales > Poaceae > Lolium > Lolium rigidum. The sequence continues at coordinate 307,476,512 of NC_061508.1, forward strand.
GTGAGCTTGCATGCTTGTTCTAAGTGGTAGAAATTACTTTTGATGCATGTGTAGTACTCTAGCAAGTTCCTATAGTAGTTACCCTCAATTATATACCTTGAAATCAAATTTTATAATGGTTGTTGAAAATTTTCAGAAAATGGAAGGAAGTAGGCACCAATTAAATCAACAAGAATTGGAGGTACAACAAGTCATGAGAGTTCACCGTGAAGAGGGAGTATACCCCTCTTATTACCCATGCACCGATTTTATGCGGAATGCGGGAATCTCGCAAGATGTTCAAACACCGATTTCCAATGCAGGGTTGGAAGGTTTTACTCGTTGGTGAACCTCACCAATATGCTAAACTAACGGTGTCGGTTGTGCAGGATTTTGAATTTCATCGGTCTCCAACTAATCCTATGGTCCGATACAAGATTTATAACAAAACTATCGACTTGCCTTTTAGTGATTTTTGTGCAGCAATTAGAGTGCCGCGGTGGGGATCCTGCGAGAAGGTCAGGGGAACGCCGCGGGAGCTCTCAAATCTTTATACAATGATTTGTAATGGGAGGAGCTTCTCCAATGATGGTGGTAAGATTAGTAGCATTCAACAACCAGCTATCCGCTACTTTGCTTATTTCGTTACAAAGTGCGTTCTAGCTAAAAAGAATGCAGGTAAATTATCTGTCCAAGATTTGGCTTTCTTAGCTGCCGCTTTGCAACAGGATAGAACTTATAATTTGGGTGCTTTAATAGCTTGTAGACTTGCTACTAACCGTGAGAAAGGAGGAATTTGTGGAGGTCTTATCGCCTCTCGCTTATTAGCTATGCATGGTGTGGGACCTCACCATTTAGATATTCCGCTTTCTATAGAGAAGCTTGATGTTGTTTCCATGATTAAACATGAGTTTATTTCAGATGCATCTAATTTGAACAACCTGTATTATAGGATAACTTTGTATAAGAAAAATTGGAGCATAACTAAGAAAATTGAAAAGCTAGTACGATCGCCTGCACCTGCTCTGTTTAACCTTGATGCCAGGAAAGGGTGGTCGATCACAGAAAATGAGCTAAACGCATACATAGAAAGGGAAAGCCATCGTGCAAGGGAAGGTATGGAGGAGGCCGAGGAGCACCCCGACTCTTCATCCGATGCAGCGAGCTCCTCATATCAACATTATGGTCATGTGGAACCTCCACGACATTCTTCTGCGCAGGGGCCTTATTATCACTCCATGTATGATCCACCGGCGTGGAACTCCGACCCTCGATGGGAATGAACTCCACTTAGGCAGAAATGCCTAAGCTTGTGGGGAGCTATACCGGCATCACTCATTCTTTGCATATTATGGTTGCTGGATACTTGTACATACTTGTTTAGTTTCTTATAGTGGTTTTCTAATGAGAAGGAGATGATATTTGGGGAAGTGCTGTCCAAAAACAGATTCTGGGCTGTTACCAAAAAATTCGTACGCACAGCCAGAACGTTATTTTGAGTTGCCAATTTTTGAGCATGTGCCCCAGGTTGTTATCTAACTTTCATTAGTTGAACACTTTTTGGTCTGAGCAATGGAAGATTTTTGTTAATTTCGATTTCTGTACTGCTGTCAGGATTTGGCAGATTTCTGTCATCGTGCTTTTCTGTGTTTCTGTTGGTTTGCATTCTTCTGTTTTCGCTTTGTTTCTTTCCTAAAACACAAAAAGACCAAAAATATTTCTGTTGTTTCTCTTCACCATTTGTTTATTTGGTTCCTTGCTCTTAGTTTACTTTATTTGCTATCGTTGGTTTGCTATGAGAAAACCCAAAAAGATTCTGCTTTGTTTTCTTGTTTCTTTTGTTCTTGTTTCCAATTCGAAAACACCAAAAATATTTGCTGTTCTTCTTTGGTTTGTAAAGTTCATCATGAGTTCAATGGTCTTCGGTGGCTGGAGCGTGGTTTTCATTTCATATTATCCAAGCTACACAAGTGAAAGGCAATAATGACGATCTACGACAATTGGATTGTGGTGAGAGGCTGGTATGAACTCTATTTGTTTTCATTTTTGTACATATACTCATCCATGTGAGCATGCTTAGTTGGTTCATGTGAGGTATATGTTATTTGAGAAAGTCTAGTAGTTCATGATCTCTCATGTTTAGCTCCAATTTATTAATATGAGTAGCATGTCATGGATGTTCGCTTGCATTGTTTTATTCATAAGTAAGTATGGCATTGAGGTATCCTCCTCTGAATAATTCATTTATATCGACTTGGCACATGCTCACGCATGCATATGACTGAAAAAAAAGTCAATTAAGCCTCGATGATTTATATTGCTTCAAAGTTCTTGTATCACTTTTATGCCTCCGTTAATTTATTTTGCCGCAAGCATGATTATGACAGTTACTGCTCTCTTGATTTGTCGCTCCCTAGTCTTTTGCTAGCCTTCACTTGTACTGAGCGGGATAGCCGCTCGTGCTTCCAAACACCTGAAAACCAAGTTGTTCCAAAAGTGTCCACCATAAATACCTATGCATGGCATTTCAAACCATTCCAAGTAAATTCTCATGCGCTACCTTTAAAACTTTCAAAATGCTTCTCAATTTGTGTTAATGTTTCATAGCTCATGAGGAAGTATGTGGTGTTTAGCTTTCAACCTTGTCATTTACTTTTGACGGACTCTCATATGGACTAGTGGCACATCCGCTTATCCATTAATTTTGCAAAAAGAGCTGGCAATGGGATTCCCAGTCCCCAAATTAATTAACTTAAATAGACACTCCTCCATGGTTTGTGATTGTTGGACGGCACCCGAAGGATTCGGTTAGCCATGGCTTGTGTAAGCAAAGGTTGGGGGGAGTGTCATCATCATAATAAAACTTAAATAAAAAGGCACTCCTTCATGGTATGTGATTGTTGGCGGGCACCCGAGGATTCGGTTAGCCATGGTTTGTGAAAGAAAGGTTGGAAGGAGTGCCACCCAAAAATAAATAAAATGGGAGCCGCTCTTGGGAGTCCGGTTGATGAGGTAGTTAGTGTACCCATTACCATTCGTTGACAACAACAAACACCTCTCAAAATAATTTTACTCCTGCTTTACAAATGAAAAGCTCTAGCGCATGTTAATCCCTGCTTCCCTCTGCGAAGGGTCAATCTTTTACTTTTATGTTGTGTCTCCATTCTTCCTTTGAGCACTATCTTGAGAGCACAACTATCATTCTTAGTATAATATGCTTGTCTCAAAATATGATTGATTGTGGTATAACTTTGATGCTTTTACCTTTGACAATCACTACTTCTAGTCTTTCTATGAACTCCAGAGGTGCCTCGGCATTTATCTTTTGCCAATCAAATACGGGCAAGCGAGATACCACTTTATCATATTCTCTTATGAACATTGCAATCCTGCTTATATACATGATTCATGATGCTTATTATTAATTGTTGGTACCTCGCCATGATTGACATAGCTGTTGGATGATCTCATTCGCATGTATCTCATTATGAACTGCTTAAGTATTAGCCATAGCATGAGAATATATACATCATATGAGCAAATGTGTTCGTGAAAGTTCTTTTATCGCTCAGTTGTTAATCGAATTGCTTGAGGACAAGCAATAAGCTAAGCTTAGGGGGAGTTGATACGTCCAAAACGTATCTACTTTCCCGAACACTTTTGCTATTGTTTTGCCTCTAATTTGTGTATTTTGGATACAACTAACACGGACTAACGCCGTTTTCAGCGAGAATTGCTCACAGTGTCTCGTTTTTGTGCGAAATCCAACTTTCGGGAAAATCCTCGGAATTTATGCGGAAGGCCCTATTTTCCCGAATACCGACGGAGCCGGAAGGACAAGTAAGGTGGAGGCCCGAGGGCCCCACACCATAAGGCGGCGCGGCCTAGGGGGCCCGTGCGGCCCTATGGTGTGGCCCCCTCGGTCGGCCTCCGACGCCCTCCTTCGGACTACTTATCGGCCTCGACCTAAAAACGCACGGAGAGAAGTCGAAGTCGCTAGAAACCCTCCAGAGAGCCGCCACATCGCGAAACTCCGTCTCGGGAGCCAGAAGTCTCCGTTTTGGCACTCCGCCGGGACGGGGAATTGGAGGAGATCTTCACCGCCATCACCGCCAACGCCTCTCCATCGACCAGCAATGTTTCCCCCATCCATGTGTGAGTAATTCCCCGCTCGTAGGCTGAAGGGGATGGTAGGGATTGGATGAGATTGGTCATGTAATAGTCATAAGATTGTTAGGGCATAGTGCCTAGTATCCGTAGATGTCACTTTTATGATATTGTTGCAACTTGTTATGCTTAATGCTTGTCACTAGGGCCCGAGTGCCATGATCTCAGATCTGAACATGTTATTGATTCATGAAGATATTCGTTGTTTATGATCTTACCTACAAGTTGTATACACATGTCGCTGTCCGGAACCAATGGCCCTGAAGTGACAGAAATCGGGACAACCGGAGGGGATGGTAGTGATGTGAGGAATACATGTGTTCACGGAGTGTTAATGCTTTGCTCCGGTACTCTATTAAAAGGAGTACCTTAATATCCAGTAGTTTCCCTAGAGACCCGGCTGCCACCGGCTGGTAGGACAAAAGATGTTGTGCAAGTTTCTCATTGCGAGCACGTACGACTATATATGGAACACATGCCTATTGATTGATTAGTACTTGGATACCGTTTTATTATTATTTGCAAATGCACCTGCTTTGACTGTTATATGAGTTTCTCTCATCCATGCAACGCCCGTTAATCCGTCCCTGTGCCTACAGTATTTTAATCCTGCTGTTTACTATAATCACTACTGCTGTCTTTATTTCACCGCTGCTGTTATTTCACTATTCCTACTGCTATAAAACTGTTGCTACTAATAAACTCTTGCGAGCAAGTCTCGTTTCCAGTGCAACTGAATTGACAACTCCGTTGTTAAGGCTTACAAGTATTCTTTGTCTCCCCTTGTGTCGAATCAATAAATTGGGTAGTACTTCCCTCGAAGACTGTTGCGATCCCCTATACTTGTGGGTCATCAGTTAGTTCCAGAAAATATATAACAGTGCAACAAAGTGTAAACAAAACATATAGAAATTGGTGTAAAATAAGCATGGAGCATAAAAAATTATAGATACGTTCGCAACGTATCAGATGTCAGTTAGTTGAGGAATTTGAGGAAGCGAGCTGCTTCGGTAACGTAATAAGATTAAGGTTTTTTTTTTTTGGGGGGGGGGGGGGGGAAAAACCGAGAATAGAGACGGTATTTGTTTCCATGTTATCTGATTACATCCCATCTAAAAAAATTAAATTACGGTTTCAGGTGGCGCTTATATCCGGCCCAAGGTACCAAACGAAACCCATCACTTGTGTACATTTCGTTAGTACTAACTTTTTTAAGGAAATGATCCCGAAGGACCTGTAGCTGCTTCATTAATTCCAGGTGGTGGTATAAATTACACAAAGGACCTTAGAAGATTGTAAAATTACAAGTTGGTCCTAAAAACACACGAAGGACCCCGGAGGATTTTCCATAAATGCGATCAATGATTCGATGAAGGAAAGGAGGGAAGCATCTAAAGAAATCCATATAGTACTGCAGAGTCGTCTCCTCCGTTGGTGGATCCCCAGGTAGTTAGGCACACGTAGAGCTTTTAGGCAGATAAAGGTTGTGCGGTGAATTTCAACATTCTTGACCGTAGGATACACATTACTAAGATGTTACAACTACGCACCGATTCGGTTGAAATGATCCAACAACTGACATTTATCCCTATATAGGATAGGAGTATAGATAATATGAGGAGAACACCAGACACTTGTGAAAACTTGTCGTCATCACCACAAACATCCACCGACGAGATCAATCTAGGATTACTCAGCTTATAAACCTCCTCGAGAGCATCTTCATGTCATACCAAGTCCCCCTCACACATCGCAATCCATTATACGTCGTCTCAACTTAGTTAGTCCATAATGTCATAGTCTCCATAGATCTTCGTTTCAAGACAGATTTAGTTGCGGTCTCCACACCCGAGATCATGAAAATAAGAAAGCTACATAGAAATGTAACGGCTGCAGATCGAATAAAAGTTATGTTTTGCTTTTCATTTTTTTTATAGGATAGAGAGATCCATAATAATAAGTGTTCTGGTTTTAATTCAAATCTAAGCTTAAATCATAGTAACACTTAATATGGATTGGAGAAAAAAATACACTCGTGTAAAATAAAAGGCATGGTGGGTCTGGTGGCATCATCAGGTGGTGGTGTTAGACACACATGCTGACTCTTGTCCCGCTTTAATTAGCACAAACTGAGTATAACTCCTGCCCACTCATCTACCTTTCCGCCTCACTCCTCTCACAAATCCTTTCCCACTTTTCTCTGTTCCTGCTCATACATCGCCTAGATCTCTCCGCTCGTTCCCCCATCCGTAATCCGAAGCAGTCACGAGCTCGCGTCTGGGAGATCCAGCGCGTCAACCAAGGTCCGACGTCGCCTGTATTTCTTTTTTCTCTCTCGCACCCGTATTCCGTCTCAGTTCGAATCCGCGGAGCATTTTCCGGGGCGGAATTTGGGGAATGGAAAGGTGGGATTTTTAGTCGCTATCTTGCGACTCTTGGCCGCACTGGTGGTTCTGGATTCAACAGTTGCGATTTAGGAGTGTTCTTATTAGGTGTTTTGGTCACGGAAAGGGGAAAAGGGAGTGGTGATGTTTTCCCAAATTATTGTTGGTGCGTGTCGCAGTTTTGGAAGTTTTTGTTTGTGAAGTAGTTTTAGGTTTTCTTGTCGCGCATTAAGACTCACTACAAATATTTGGCACCGGGGAGTGATTTCGAGGCTTTCTTCGTGGCATCTCGTTGTGGAAATTAGGATGAACTAGGGTTCTGGTTCTGAGTTCTGCACTTACTGGAGAGCTCAGACACAGTTTCGAAGTTCTCATTGGTGAGGTTTTAGGGGTTTAACGCGGGGTTGCTTGTACTCAAAGGGAAAGGACTGATGACGAGTCATTATCTGAAACATGCAAAGAACGTGCACGAGTGTCAATTGAATTTACAGGGTTGGTGGTTGTTAGTAAAAGGTTACGAACAAGAGAGAAAAATAAACAGGCAAGTTTCTTACAAACAACATCGGTAGAAGGGATTTCATCCTGTAGCTGCAGCCTCCAGAGTCCAGATTTCGAATCAAAGTCACAGAAGACATCATCGTAGGACCTCATTCGTGTCGTGTTCAAATTGTACAGCGATTTCCTCAATTGATCTTCCTCTTTGCTTAAATAGGGTGTTACTCCATTGCTAAGTAATGTAGTTTTGTATAGACTTAAAATGGTTTTATCCCCTTTATTTTTGCATCACTCCAGAATCCAGATTGAGAAACTATCAATAACAGTGAATTATCCTTTTTTTTACTATGTTTCCAGGTTTAATAGGTTCAACAGTTCTATCAGAATGATGGTTTTGGATGATTGCAGAGGTGAAGCTTGTCAAATGTAGATTCTGAAGTCCTGTCACTGCTACGTATAAACCTGGACCATGGCACCACGCAATAGAGCTTCGTCTAAAAGGCCTCTCTGGATTGTCATCTTGATTGCTTTTGTCTGTGCAATTGTCACTGGAGCTTATCTCTACAAACCCCAACAGTACACGTCTTGTTACTTGTCAAATTCCTGCAGTTCTCAGCCTCCCCCAGAACCCGTGAGAGTGTACACTGATGATGAGATAGCTGCTCGTGTTGTGATAAGAGACATTGTTCGGTCACAGCCTGTCCGGTCAAAGAATCCGAAAATTGCTTTCATGTTCTTGACGCCCAGTTCATTGCCTTTTGAGAAGCTTTGGGAAAAGTTCTTCACGGTAAGGTTTTTGGCCCTATTGCAAAATTAGAATAAATATATCTCTGTCTAGTCTTAATTGGAAATTTGTACATCTCAGTGGTTAAACTGGCATGATGTGATACTAATACTAATGTTTCCCTGTTTTGATGAAAGCACTTATTATTTATCATGCATGCTTAAAAGGAACTCCAAATTAACACTTTAACAGACCTACCTCATGAAAGAATTGGAATGTGCTCAGTACTGAATCCAGATACTTGGATGTACTTTTTCAGGGACATGAAGGCAGATACACAATATACGTACATGCTTCAAGAGAAAGGACGGTTCATGCCAGTCCATTATTTGCTGGCAGGGATATTCGGAGTGAAAAGGTAAATGGTTGGAATTTAGTTAGAGATTGCCGTGTTTTGCATTGTTTGAATTGCTCTATGCAGGAAATGTTTTATCAGTTTCTCCATTATGCAATCACCCCCACTCCCTCTACTTTCAGGGAATGTTGTAGTTTGTAGATTAAGACTGAGGGTATTTTAATGCTTTTGGACCAGTATGGATTGTGGCTATTATAATAGTCTGTAAGATTGCCTGTTATGTGATAAGCATAGTGGATATAAGACTGTTCACATTTTACCATTTAATTGTTTGAGAAAGTAATAGTTCAGTTTACCTGTAGGTGGTCTGGGGTACAGTTTCTATGATTGATGCAGAGAGGAGGCTCTTGGCAAATGCACTGCAAGACGCTGATAACCAGCATTTTGTCTTGGTCTCTGAGAGGTTAGTCATCTCCTTTGTTCTCATCTAAATTTGAATTGCATAACCGTATCCTTATCCTAGTGCTTTGTTCTTATTGCAGCTGTGTACCACTGCATAACTTCGATTATGTGTACAGTTATCTCATGGAGACAAACATCAGCTTTGTTGACTCGTAAGTGAACGTCCTGAAGGTTATATTGCAGATGATTATGTATAGAAGCAATTTTTTTATACTTAAACTTGAACAAATGTTTGACTGAAGATCTGTCGTTACCCTCATATTCATTATTGTTACAAGCATCATATCTTCACCATTGACGTGCTATTTTTTTTTCAGTTTCGACGATCCTGGTCCACATGGAGCAGGTAGATACTCTGATTATATGCTACCTGAAATCGTCAAGAGAGATTGGAGAAAAGGTGCACAGGTAATAATTTCTATGCTTGATTTCCCTAGAAAGTGAAAGCCTCATTTCTTTTACCAAATTCAAGTTATTCAATCACATAACATTGGATTATCGAAAACCTCATAAAGGTGACAAGGAGAATTGGAAATTCCTTCTTATTTATATATATCATATGGTTGCCAAATGTTGTGTCAGATTTTTTTTCTGTAAATTAAACAATCATATATCTCCTAATTTTAAAAGTTTCCTTGTTTTCCTATAGCCGAACATCCGACATTCTGACATGTTCTCCTCTCTCAGTGGTTCACTGTGAAACGGCAGCATGCGGTCCTTATTCTTGCTGACACTCTTTACTATGGAAAGTTCAAACGCTACTGTAAGGTAAGGATTGCTATACTGGCTACATTAGACCTTAGGTAAGATAGGTGATATTAGTAATAATTACAGTAAAGGTCAGATAAATCTGTATGCTATCGCATAACAGCTGTTGTCTTCATGGTTTTGCTTCACTGGAAATGACTAAGTCGATACTTTGCACTTCTTAGTCATGTGTGTCGTATGCTTTTATCCCATCATTAGGGAGCCATGCTCCTTGGCCAAGTTCCATGAGCAAATGAAACCTGGTACGGAGTACATAGTTTTGTCCAAACTGGATGACTCTAGTTCCTTCAAAGCACATAAACTGACAGCTTCTGAAACGAGTGTCAAATTTCTCTTGTACTGACTTCATTTTGGGGATTAAGATTTGTTGCTGCCAACCTAGCTACTAATTTATATCTAGATTGAAGATCCTGTTTCAGTACAGTATTAAGCATTGTGGTCTAGTACTGTGATGTATAAATGATAGACAGGGTGAATCTCAATACTGCATCAATAGTTAACTGTTTTAGTTCGTGCTGTTTATTAAGTCAGTTTCCATGACCAAAAATTGGTTTGGTTATCTTTTCTGTACTTTGGTGGATGTCATGCTGTTTTTCTTTCCTGGTTTTTTGATATGTATTTTGCCACTTATCTTGTTATCGTTGCATGTTGCAGCCAGGAAATGAATGGCACAACTGCTATTCTGACGAGCACTATTTGCCAACACTGTTTAACGTAAGCACCCAGAAGCTCCTAACTGAACTACTGAAATGTTTTGTTCACTCTACTCACCAGTAATATCGTATTGCTGTTGTTGTGCCTGCAGATGGTTGATCCAACTGGAATTGCCAACTGGTCAGTGTCACATGTCGATTGGTCAGAAGGAAAATGGCATCCTAAAGTTTATAGGGCTGTTGACACGAGCTTTGAGCTGCTTAAGAGTATAGCGGTGAGCTCTTTGTTATGCCCGCTGGTTAGTTTGCTCAACATTTTATAGTTGTGGGTAATCTCTAACTAAGCATGAAACGTCTGCAGTCCATTGACGAGAGCGTTCATGTGAACAGCAACGCAAAGGTACATATTTTTTTGCCTTCACAATTTCTGCAACAAAAATGCTACTCCCTCCGATCCATAGCAAGTATGGATCGGAGGGAGCATAAATCTTCAGCATGATCCCTTCATGGATAATCTATCTGACGATTCATCATGGTCTTGCAGCATCAAGCACAGAGAAGGCCGTGCGTGTGGAATGGCATGAAGAGGCCCTGCTACCTATTTGCGCGGAAGTTCTATCCCGAGGCGCTGGACACTCTGATGAACATTTTCTCGAACTTCACCGTCATCTGATCCGAGGACAGTCGAGGCATTTGAGGATTCTTCCTTCACCCTGGCGTTTGTTGCCCTCCACAGCCCTACAGTACAGATGTAGTTGTATTGTAACTGTTGTTAGAATCCCGCCATATCGATGTTTAGGTGTTATTCTTTAGGTCTTGAAACGGCAATTTTTGCTGGTGTGAACAGCAGCAATTTCGTGCACACAGAGAATACAGCTGCAAAGCTGGTGATCTATGCTGTGGTAGACGAGGATCGAGTCTGATTGGCAAGTGCTCTGTTCTTGCAGATAATGACCTATTTGTCTGGGTAAAAATGATGACTGGTAGGTGGTAGCGTGTGCCTGATATACAGACTTTCACCATGGCTTCTCATCATATCATATACACTTCTAAAAGGAACAAAGACGCGGTAAATGTCTGTTTTCTGGGCTGGGTCTAACAAAGTTGAAACCATTGACCGCTTGCAGTTGGTGCACTGTGCTTGTCCTGTCGATAGCTAGGCCGAGCCGAGCTGGGACTCGTTGAACAACCATAAATGAAACTTGGCTCAACTCGCGAGCAGCTTGCTAAAAACTGTCAATAAGCAAGTGTATAATGTATTATGCATGATGTAATTTTTCCCAAATATGTAGAATTTGTCGCTTGTACATGCCTTCGAAAGAAACTTGGCCTAGTTGTGCTTGTTGTTGTCCCTTTTTGCGTACTCGGAGAACTTCCATCAGACCATCACTGCTCCCAGCCGTACCTGAAGACCACTGAAAGTTTGACAAGCTAAACGAGTACTCGGTTAACTCGGCTCATTTAGCTTGAAACTCAGTTCAATAACAAGAGTTGAAACTTGGCTCGACTTGTTATATCTTGACTTCGAGTCGAGCCGAATCGAGTCACGAGCTACTCCAGGCCTAGTCGCTGCATTCTCTCTGTCAAGTTCTTCGTCCACGCTCACTAGGCCGCACGCCGCCGGCCTCTGCACGAACTGCAGGAGCACTTGGTCCTAGAGGACCTGGTCGGTTCTTGACGTTACAAACCAAGCCAGGTCCGTGTCACCGTGTGCACGCGGTGTATAACAAGCTGTGCGCTGTGGTGTTGGTGGTGCTGCACCGGTGTACACGCTGGGCGAACGTTTCCTCAACCGTTACTACACCTATACTAACCAATTCGCAAAAAAGAAAATTTCTACAGAAGAAGCCACATGAAAGAGTACTCCGTCACTCTGTTTCCTCCTCAAGCACACATGGTTTGGACTTTGGATACTCGATTGCCGATTCAACGGAACGGATAATCGTAACAAAAGAGACTAGGCGATGGTAACCGTGTAGTTTGATACTTGCTGCTGCGTACGTACGTTGTGTGTGCCTAGGTACAAGGAACAGCGACACATTCTTTCTCTACATATAGCGCCTCGTTAGCACACGCAGCGAAGACACTGGTTTCGTGTGATCTGAGCGGTGTCTTGCATTTTCTATTGCGTCGGTTGAACTTTCTATCTGTTCTTTCCACTATATAAAACCCTGGATGACAACTTCTTAATAAAAATGACTATGCATCAATTTTATACGAAGGTGAGGGTACTCCCCTTACGAAACAACATACATAACAAATTAAAAGTTATACATTTTCTCCTTAGTTACTTCACTCATCGATCTGTGCTTTTCAGGATTTATTTATGGTGGAAATTTAAAGCATGTTGATAGAACGCAGTGTGTTGAATGAAAGCGCATTTTTGTTATATTAGGGCATCTTCAACTGCATCTCTAATATTCATCCTAACACGGCTATTGCAGCGTTGGGCACAAAGACGACGTTAAGTCGTGGCCCAATACTGACCCTTTGTCTAGTCTAGCCTAATAAACTGTTCGGCAGACGACGGTCCATATCTATAGGGAGGTATGGCAGTGCCAGACACACTTGACAAACAACACCATGTGGGATGTCAACAGGTGGATACCACACATCAGCAACCAAGGCACTCTCCAGCCAACCTCACATCTCCCGTGCTCGCCTCCTCTCCCACACCCACCGAATCGTTATCGTCTCATTTCGACGCCGAGAGTCTGACGATGCCTTCCTAACAACGATGTGTAACCTCTCCCGCTTCGGCTACCGCTCTAGCTATCAGATCAAATCCGCCACTAGTACCTAGATCTGGTCGGCGGCCGCCGCTGCTTCCGCATGCTGCTCTCACCTCCTTCTCCATCTAGCCTAGGTCAGCCAATATCTCTTTTTTGGTTGTCGGTGCTTATCGACTCGTTGGGCATACAACTGTGGTCGAGATCTTTTCGCCCCCTCTAGCACACAATTTGTTTAGCCGTTTTCCTAGGTATGTTTCGTCTACATCTTTGTCTATGCAAATTAATATAGTATGTTGTTTAGGAGTGTTGTGTTATGGAGGCCGAGCTAAATGTAGCTCTTTATTTTTAAATAATCAAAAATCATATTTCAAAGTTTTAAAAAAAAATCTGAAACAAAATTCTAGAGGTAGCCAATGATGTCAGGTGTAAAATCTCAATGCAAACTAATTTGTATTCTAGGCTACACAAAATTGTGAAAATCTGATTTTTTTTATAGTTTAAAATATGCGCTATTCACTATAAAATTTGGCAGAAGTTGTCATTTTTGTGTAGCCTAGAATACGAAGTTGTTTGTATGGAGATATTTTAAACAATCAAAATTCATATTTCAAAGTTCTAACAAAATTGAAAAGAATATTCTAGAGGTAGCCATTGATGTATGCTGTAATGGTGTAAAATCTCAGCGCAAACTAATTTGTAATCTAAGCTACACAAATCTGATAAAATCTAACATTTTTTATAGTCTTAAAATGTGCACTATTCATTATAAAATTTTTCCATAATTTGTTATTTTTTTGTAGCCTAAAATATGAGCTTGTTTGTATTGAGAATTTAACATCATTGTAGTATACATCGTTGGCGCTATCTCTAGAATTTTGTTTTGGATTTTCTGAAACTTTGAAATACGATTTCGAACTGTTCACAAATAAAGTGCGACGTGTAGCTCGGACTTTGTTTTAAGTTTTCCGTTATTTAGTTATTATATTGTTTGATTCTTATAGTATGATGAATAGCCTCAAATCGACGTTGTTGCAGGACGCTCCACTGGGGCTGAAGATGTAACCCGAAATTCTTCAAGTTGGAGTTTGCACTATCCCACACGCAAGGAGGTCGCACACGTCCCCCGCCTGTCGCGGAAGCTACTTGACGCTACTCCCACTCCCAGGCAGCTCACTCAGTTCGGTCACTTGCCCCGATCGAGGATTTGTTCGTTTTTCTTGCCGGCAAGACGGCGGCGCCGGCACGAGAGATCTTCAGGGAGTCTGGGTGCCGCGCAGACGGTTTTCCAACCGGACAGTCACAGTATCTAAAAACTGGTAAGCTATTGTACTCAGTCAGCTACAGAAGAAGTCTGTTGTGGCGCGTCGCTCTGGTTTCTCCGTGCCGCATGACATGGTCAAACAAACCCACCTAAGAAAAGCTGACTCGTCGATCACTGACTCATGGTGGCTTGTACTTATCTGGAACTTGGCCTCGCAACAGTTAAACGACTTTTTCACCACATAGTGATGTACTCCCTCCGTCCCGTGAAAGATGTTTTAGATTTAACTTCCTCTAATTAATATTACTTGCTGCAAAATGCATGGATTTATATAATTAAAATGTATCTAGATACATTTATAGTAGTGTCAAGTAATATGAATTGGAAGGAGTATTAACATTTAGATGTATTTTGGTTTGAAACATCAAAATTTGACAAATCTAAGACATGCTTCATGGGACGGAGGAAAGGGGCGGCTGTGAGGCAATAGTAAAACCCAAATAGGGTTTAGTTCACCTCGCATGTTGCGGTCTGCTCCGTCTTTGGTGGCATTGGGTTCTTGGAAAGACGACAGACTAAGGTCTATTGCAGGTGGAAGGTTTCCTTCTTTGTTTTGATTTTTTAGTGTCTTCTTTAAGATGGTGAGGTGGCGGTTACAAATTTAATTTACGAAAAGGTGCTTCCTGTTCTATCCTCGCTCTGGTGATTTGTCTACCATCGGCGGAGGACGTGTTGAGTTGTGTGTCCGTTGATTTTCTCGGATGCAGTCGGTTTTCGTGTCCGTTAATGTAGTTTTAGGTCTGGCTCTTCGGATCTACATGTTCCGTTTTTGGCAATAGTTGATTCTTTGGTACGCTGGACCTTTTGAGGCCTTATCACGATGATTTCTTGTTTTCTACTACAATAAGCTCTACTATAATGAGCTTTCGCTAGCTTCAGTGATAGAGGGATGAGTTCGGCATGCACCTTCAGCTTGCGCTAGTGTTTATAGTCTTCGCTAGGTGGTCTATGGATCTATTTGTTTATTACCTTTTTATGTTCTTTATACTATTAACTATGGACTATTATTAAAAGATTGGAGGACTTTTTCCAAAAAAATTGAAGGCCTCTAAAGATTGTCATGTACTTACTGAAAAGAGAACTTTATCCGCTTGTTATGTTTTTTTCCTTTAAACATTAGTAATAACAATTTTATAGAGTGGTACAATCTGGTCTTTGGCTGTTTCCGGCTAATTACCCGGTCAACTCTTTATTTTCTACTCTCTCCAATTTAAATTAGTTGACACTAATATATATACATATATATATATATATTAATTGTCATTCATTTTAGTGGCAAATAATATGGATAGAAGAGAGTATTAAATAGTGAAAACGTGAAGTCTTTTGGCTTGTTTCAAATACTACCTCCATCTCAAGGCTTAAGGCTTATATTTTTTTGGAAAAGTCAAAGCAAATAAAGTTTGACCAAACTTTTAAAATAAACTATCAATAAATATGATATTTTGTAGATAGCACATGAAAATATATTCATTATCTATCTAACAATATTAATATTGTATTTGACATGTTAATGTTTTTTTATAAAAACTTAGTCAAACTTAACATAGTTTGATTTTCTGAAAAAAAATATAGACCTTAAGCCTTGGGATGGAGGTAGTACAGAGTAGTACTACTTCTATCTATTTACTGGGATTTATCTAAATCTAGATGCTATTTAGTGTCTAAATATATCTAGATTTAGACCAACCCCGGACATCCATTTATAGACGGAGGGAGTATATAATAACCAAGTAAATTTTACGGGTATAAATTAACTGAATGAGCAGTTTATTTCAAAAAAAAAAACTGAAAGAGCAGTTGTATATGTAGATAAGCATATCTTGATTTCTGCAGGAACCAAACTTATTCTTCCCGAAAAGAAGAGAGAAGTGAACTTATCCAAATCCACGTATTTCTTCTTCTTCTTCCTCCTCGCACACCACGCAAAGGTGAAAATTAATTAATCGAGCGCGCGCTTCGCTGTCCCCGCCTTATAAATCAGGCAACGCCACGCGCGTCCACGCGACGAAGTCCTCCATACCACACTACCACGCCAGCGCGCTCACCTGGCCTCTTCTTCTTCGTCAAGTCCGTCTTCCACGCCCGCTCAGGCGCTCACGAGGCCAGTCGCCGGCCCCGTTCAAGGTTCAACGCCCCCGCCGGCCCGCAACCCACCTTAATACTCCTGCACACACACCAACCCAGCTCCGCTCGCTCCGACCAACCTTCTCTCGCCTCCACCAGCTAGCTACAGCTAGCTCGCTCGCTCGCTCGCTCGCTCCCCATGGGGTGCGGCTTCTCGTCGCCGACAGGCTGCCGCGCGCTGCGCCCGTTCGCGGGGGTGCGCGTCATCCACACCAACGGCTACGTGCAGGACTTCGACGGCAGCGACGGCGCGCCGGTCACCGTGGCGCGCGCCACCGCCTCCTGCGCCTCCTCCTCCGGCTCCGGCTCCAGCTACGTGCTCTGCTCCTCCGCGCACCTGCTGCAGCCGGGCCGCGCGCTCTTCCGCCCGGACGACGCGCTGCAGCCGGGCAGCGTCTACTTCCTGCTCCCGCACTCCGTCTTCCAGGCCGAGTCCTCCGCCGTCGACCTCGCCTGCCTCATGAACCGCCTCACCGCGCTCGCGCGCAAGGGCGGAGGCTGCGCGCCCGCGCCCTGCCCCGTCGAGTCGCTCTTCGCCGGCCGCCCCGAGGACCTGCAGCAGGCGCCGTCCAAGCCGCCGACCGCGGGCAAGTGCGGCGCAGCCACCAAGTCGCGGTCGTGGCGGCCGCAGCTCGACCGGATCGACGAGTCCATGGGCCGCTCCTCCATGCGGAGCTCGGTGTCCACCTGCAGCGTCCGCAGCCAAGATTAGGCTTTTCTTTCGCTAGCTTCTTCTCCTTCTTTGCTCTTGTTGCTGTTCTTGTTGTCGTTGTGGCTGTTGTTTTGTTGATCTCTGGCATGGAAATTTAGTTGAGCTAGCTGGTTTCTCTGAGTGCCATCAAGAAAAAAAATAGTCTAGATTTGTTCTACCATCTTGCTGTTGTTCATGGTTGTTGTGACTTTGCTTGTATAGTGGAAATTTAGTTTTAGCTAGTGATTTGTTTTTCTACGAGTGCCATCAGTCAGATAGATGCCTCTGCTTATTTCAGCGTCGAATCGCGCATCATCTTAATGAAAGTTTGAGTTAGATGATCAGAGCTCAAATGGTTCGAATCTCCAACTAAATCGGATCGGTAGCGACATACTGTAGTAAACAATACCTGTACTACTTATGATGATAATAATAACAAGGAATCAAGAATTGTTCGGTTGATTAGGCAAGCGCGATTGGCCCAGCTTGATTGCTACTTGCAGTTCTTGGTCTGAGATACCTCTGGACTTCGCGGACAGCTAGGCAAGTGGCGCTACTAGAATAATTCACTCATTTGACTTTGGCGCTCGTGGGATAGTTGATTCATAATCCATGCGCAAACCTGATGATTAATCTATTAGTTAGTGTGAAGATCACAAAAAGGGGGAGTTGGAGCTGGCTGCTGCCCTCGTCGACGATGTATATGCGAAGCTGACACCCCAGCTAACCTTTTCGTTGGTTTTCTTTTCTGAGGATCAAAACAACGCCCACCGGATATATCCAAATGTATTTTTGTCTTGCAAGTCACCGCTTTGTTCAGTTCTTCTGCTGTACAGTCTGTTTGAAAATAAATGGCGACGCCATGAAGACGTAGAGTGGACTTACGGAGTATGCAGAAAAGTACGTAGAGTGAGTACAATAGTATTTCCGTTTTTCAATAAACGAGATGTTTGGAACATATTTATGTACATGCATAAACCAATGGTGCATCCAAAACGCATGTCCATGAATAAAGCGTCAGTAGTTTCGAACTGATGGAGTGTCCTGCAAACACGAATCACAAGTTGAGCAGCTCCTCCAAATTTTCTCTCCTAAGAGCAACTTCACCGGCGGTCTCCAAATAGACGCCGGCAGGGACGCTGGCACTATCGTATAGGGTCGCCGGCAGATCATCCCCTATTTGGGGATGCTGCTCCCATACCGGCGCCCCAATACGCCAACTCCGCTAGAATTTGAAACTTGGAATGGCATTTAAAACCGAAATTTATATGAAATTTACTTGAATTTAAACTTAAATAAAACTTATACTTAACCTAATCTACTAGCCGTCGGTTGGGGCGCGCGATGGGCCTGTCTCGTCGTCATTCTTCCCCTTTGCCGCCGGCGTCCGTGCCCGCCTCTCGGCCCTTGCTTCACACATTTGGCAGTGGAGCATGGCGACTGGCGTCCTGCGCTGCCAGCCTTTGCCGAGAAGCCTCGTTCTTGGCGCGCCTCGCTTGCTCATGGGCGATCGCCTCGTAGTGGCGATGAGCGTTCACCTCGATGAGCTTCTGTCTCTCCGCCTCCATGAGGAGGCATCCCGCCTCCTCTGTGGCTGCTCGCTGGCGCGAGATCTCGAGGGCGTGCTCGAGGTTCGCGTCGTTGACGAACTCCCGCTCCTCCTCCTTCAACCTCCGGAAGCACTACGCGTTCAATGACGCCAGGATCGCCGCCTGCTCCGGGTCGGCGGGGGCCTGCGGCTGCTCGCCCCACTGCGCCGCCTCCTCTGCCGCCTCAGCTTCCGCGTCTGCGACGTAGGCCTCGTGCCACACCGCGAACCGTGGGTCCACTGCGTCGTCGAAGCTATAGTCCGCGTCGGGCTGCGGTGGTGGTGGAGGCGCCGCAGGCAGCGCGCGGCCGTTGAGGTCAAGCATGGAGTACGTCGTCTTAAGACGGCACGACATTTTTGAGGTGGAGCCTCATCGCCGCCTCGATTTTCACGCGGGAGACCATTAAACGCCGACGACCAACCTTCCCGCATCGCGGCCGATGCGAACCGTCGCGTCCTCTCGCTGACAAGGCACCCCAACTGCGAAAACCATCGTGCCGCGAGGCGCCGGCGCGCCCGATTCACGCCCTTCGCGAAGGGACCGGCACGGGTTGTCGACGGTTTTATTGGGCTCGAAAAATCGCTTGCGCTTTTCGATGGCGGCCCCCAAAACGCTATCAGGCCGCCGGTGGAGATGCTCTAGGTCTTCAACTCTTCATATAGGTACGTAGGGTACTCACCAATAAGATTAGATAATTACCTTTTTTTTCCATCAGTTCCCCTACATCCTCTCCTCTATATTATTATAGTTATCTATATTTTACTAGTTTATCTTAACTAACTTTGTACCAGCACCCAACAACAAGATCCACCAACATCGGATTGAAGACGTCTCCTCCACAATCTATAGAGAAGGAGGGCTGGGTTGGGAACCTAATTACTGGGAGAGGCTGTAGGGAAACTGTTGGAACCATATTTCCTCCCTCTCTCTCCCCTATATTTCGTATCGGGTAGCTGCTGAACTTGCTCTAAGCAGAAGAGTGCAACACCGTCCATCTCACCGGCCAGCAAGCTGGACACGGCAACAGCAAAACCCCTGAGCCACTCACTACGCCTGCTACGGCTAGGATGGGATACGCTAGGCTGCCAGTGAGATATTCAGGTCAGTGTCGCCATGACAACGACAACGCATGTTGAACCATCTACATATCAAAGGAGGTGTCTAGTTTCTGGGTCTTCATTTTTAGCCAAGCGCCATTGGCCTAGCTTGAATGCTACTTGGAGTTCTTCGTCCTAGATTCCTCTGGGACTCCACATCGGCAGGCAACTAGGCAAGTGGTGGAGCTACTAGCTAACGTACGTAATTCATTCATTTGACTTTGGCGAGCGTGGGAACTAATCTATGGCCAAAGTTGACGATTATTCTCTCTGTTCCATAATTTTTGTGTGGTTTTAATTTAAATTTAAACTAAAGTCAAGACAACAATTATGAAACGGAGTGGTTTAGTGTAGACAAGAGGAGGAGGGGGAGGAGGAGGAGGAGGAGGAGAAGGAGAGTGGTGGTCGCCGGTGGGCTGCTGTGTGCAGGTCACTCTCCCCTCCTCAATGTAAATGCGATGCTGCCACCCTAGCTAAACTTGGCAGTACTTCGTTTCCTTTTATGAAGATCCAGACAACACCCACCTCATAAATCCAGAATGCTTAGCCTCACTGGTTTTGTCTTGCAATTAATCGCCCTTCTATTTCACTGTACCTGTTCGACTATAGCTGGCGTCCTGACGTAGTACAGTATATAGCAGACTAATTTGCATACGGCATGCGTGGTTTCTGCGCGCGGGGCACCTAGCAACGACCATGATGATGAGTAATGTTTTGGTCGTGGCAAGACTTGGGTAGTCGTCTTGTTCCGGCAGTGTCCTACGAGTCCTCATGCTGAGCGTCCTAGCTGTGAAGTCAGAGCTGTGTTGCGTCGTTCAAGCGACGACGAGCGGTCCAGCCATGAAGGTTTTCATCCGTGGGAGTCTTGTATGTCTCCACTTCGGATCTTTTCATCATAATCGAAGCTGCCAATTTTCCTTTCGCGATGAGTCATCTGTTGGCACCGGCCGTTGCGGGCTTCACTAGGCCGTTGCGGCGAGGTTTTCTTCGCTGCAGTCGGTGTTGTTGGCTTGGTGAGGAGTGATGACGATGACACCGGTGTGCAACTTCGACAACAACTATTTTCTCGGTGGTGTTGTGTGACCGCTTGTGCTTGTAACGAGGTTGACTTTGTGTACCTCTGTCCTATTCCATGACGGTCAACGAGGGTTGATATGTATATCCAGCCTGGTACACTAGGACAACCATTGATATGATAATTAGGTCTAAGGTTGTACCAGTATTCTATTATAGTCTTGTTATTAGGAAATAATAATGTAGCCAGGTCATGTGGTGGGCCAAATTAGGGTTTTAATAGAGTCTATTTGACTTGGGCCTGTCCAAGTCGAATTAGGTTAGGCCCAATAAGGGTTGGCCGGCCACCCCACCCCTCATATAAGGTGCAGGTGCGGCTAGGGTTTCAGGTAGTCTAGTTTTGATTCAGATCATGTAGAACCTTGGGTTCCAGTATCACCATCCCTACGGGGTTGGCTCTATGACGGCGTCCCAAACGTTCGTCTAGTTTATCCAATAAAGATGTGTGAGTTCTTGAGTTGTCAAGAGTAATCATATGTGCTTGAGTATCCTTGAATCTGTCAAGGGAGTTCAAGATCTATCGGTCCTATGGATCATCAAGGTGCATCGTGAAAGATCGGGAAACCAGTCCCTCATCATGTGGTATCAGATTGCTAGGTTGATCACGGTGCAGATTGGTTTGTTGCTCAGTTGTTTCTGCTCGATTGTTGTGGCTACCATTGGGTACGTCGCCGCCATGCTGTTGGTGAAGATCAAGGAGGAGGAAGTGGGCGGTAGATTCAAGTTCCAGAGGCCTTCGTTTCATGCGGAGGTGGTGGCTGCAAGGAAGAGGAAGGAGAAGCTCTAGCGAAGCTCTGCCACGACAGGAGTTTGCAAGAATTCTCCGCCGCGGCAGGCAAAATCGCGAGGAAGAAGGTCAAGCTCGTCAGGCGGCCGGTTCCACGACCCGGTCAACCGGGCTCAGAACCGGACGGGCCGGCGCCAGAGCCGGCAGACCGGCCACCTGACCGGACTGACCGGCATCACCGCCGGTTGGACCGGCTCCCAGGCCGGGGCGGACCGGTCCAAACCGGGCCCAGCACTGGTGCCAACCGGGCACGGGTCCAGGGGCTTCCGCCCAGTTACCCGGTCAGCCAGGCCGGCTAACCGGGCCCCAGACCTGACGGGCCGGTCCACGGGCCGGCCGAACCGGGCCCCAGACCGGTTGAACCGGCTTCCAGGCCGGTCGGACCGGACCCCTGGCCGGTTGTTACAGCGTGCAGTCCGGCACTACCGGCATCCAGACCTGCAGTGCTGCTATGTTGTTGCTATTTGTTCGTCGCGGAAGGGAAGGTTTGCTCTTCAAGAAGGACGACATGGGTGTTTAGAAGGGTGCATACTGGGGTGTGTTCAGCTTATTTGGATCTATGGCGTGCAGGAGTTTGTTCTGTGTGTCTTGGGTGGTATGCATGGTGCACTTGCAGTTTGTATTTGGAGGATGCCTGTGTCTCAATCAGGTTGAAGGCGTCGAAGACCAAAGGGGCGCCAAGGTCAAGACAAGCTAGTTGAGAGGGAGGTTGAGGTGTGGAAGACCGGCGAGGTTTGAGGATGAAGTTCGGCGATGTTCTTATCTGACGCTACCCTTTTTCTAGCAGAACCTCACGCGTTGGGGACAACGCTTCTTGAAGAAGGGGAGAGATGATATGGATATCGAGGCCTGGTACACTAGGACAGCCATTGATATGATAATTAGGTCTAAGGTTGTACCAGTATTCTATTATAGTCTTGTTATTAGGAAATAATAATGTAGTCAGGTCATGTGGTGGGCCAAATTAGGGTTTTAATAGAGTCTATTTGACTTGGGCCTGTCCAAGTCGAATTAGGTTAGGCCCAATAAGGGCTGGCCGGCCACCCCACCCCTCATATAAGGTGGAGGTGCGGCTAGGGTTTCAGTTAGTCTAGTTTTGATTCAGATCATGTAGAACCTTGGGTTCCAGTATCACCATCCCTGCGAGGTTGGCTCTATGACGGCGTCCCGGACGTTCGTCTAGTTTATCCAATAAAGATGTGTTAGTTCTTGAGTTGTCAAGAGTAATCATATGGGCTTGAGTATCCTTGAATCTGTCAAGGGAGTTCAAGATCTATCGGTCCTATGGATCATCAAGGTGCATCGTGAAAGATCGGAAAACCAGTCCCTCATCAAGGGTAGTACTTGTAACGAGGTCCGCCCAGTATTTTATTAATTGTGATGATTCACTTCTTCTTAATTAATGAGATGAGACATAAATTTTGTCTCCATTTAAGAAAAAACAATGGTCCATTTCAAAAGATAGAAAAAACAATGTGCCCCTGTCTAATGTCTTCTCAAACAGAAAGATCATATTTCGGATGCAGCTAGAATCAAGGTTTTCTTCTTGGCCGAAGTTTCCGAAATCTCGCCCGTAAACGGTCTTCTGGATACCCACCGGTATAAGTAAATACCGTCCTGTATTTATTCATTTTTTTGTAATTTACTTAAATTTAATCTTCTTATAAATTCTAGATAAATTTTAAGTTTTGTTCAAAAATATCAAACGGTATTCGGAAATACCGGTGCCCAGTATTTTTCTAGGACGAGAAGAACAACCTTGGCTAGAATGCAATTAGTCAACAACACTGCCTAATACAAGTTAGGTTATCTTGGGTACCGCTAGATGGTGCAACAACCCTGTCTAATACAAGTTGGGTTATCTTGACTCGGTGTGTAGGTTCGTTAACAAGAAGAGAGCACAACCTCAAATCAATGTCGCTGCTCGTCGGCGGGAGGGCTTCTCTTTTTTCGTTTTTTTGGTGTCTTCTTTAAGATGCTGAGGCGGTAGCGTTATCTTGAAGGCAGAATACGGTCATCTCCGTCCTACCCTAGCTCCAGTGGTGTTCCTAGCGCCAGTGGAGGGCGTGTGGAGTTGTGTGTCTAGCGGGCCTCATGGGAACCGGTCCATTTGCGTTTTGGATAGTATGATTCCTTCGATCTATGGTTTTTATCATTAGCTATAGTTCTTGCTTTGGTGTGTTGGTTCTTTGGTGCCTTAGATGACAACTTTCCATTTATCTACCACAACAAATTCTACTACAACTCCGGGCCACTCGCTACTCGCGCTACATCTAGGATGGGACACGTTAGGCTACCAGTGAGATATTGGTTGTCAGGTCGATGTCTCCATGACAGCTACAACACATACGAAACCATCATAATAGCAAAGGAGGTGTCTAGTTTCTAAATAGAAAAATATATTTCTAGGATGGTCCCAAGCAATGCTGATTCTAAATCGAGTAGAAAATTAAATATTCCATTTTTAGGTTTTATAGGTTTATAAACATAATGTGCTCGGACTGGCTTTATATACAAAGCCACCACAGCTTCACAAACACAAATCTGAGAGTATTCATACAAGTTCCTGATACCTCATGGATCCACACACGCGATAAACACAGGAAAGCATCAACAACAGAACATGGGGTCTCCAAATATGAAAAGGGAAAGCATACTCCAAGGTTGTAGTATCTCTCATCATCATCATCATCATCATCATCATCATGAAGCTTCAGCCCCGATCCTTCCATAAAGTCCTCTAACTGCGTCTCGTGCCACGTCCAGCAGCTCCCTATTACTCGGTCTGACCAGGGCTCTCCAACACTGTGTGTGAAGTAAAATTTGAAATAGAACATCAACCGGGCTGCTGATCATTTTCCCTTCAATGATCGTCTTATTGTGAATATTTCATAGACCCCAACATTAGACTGCGAAAGTATACCATACTAATCTACTGAAGAACCCCTTTAGACCATGGGAACAGAGAGAAATTTCCCTGCCCCTGCAGGGTTCCAATCGCAGCGAACGATCTTCCTCAGGCAACCCACATGAATTTTGCAAGATGACATGCAAAGAACATGTGGTTTCCATCTTCTACTTCCCTGCAGAGCAAGCAGGCCAGTCGAAGGTCCATGTATCTTGGCCACATGTTCACTGTAGGTTAATCTACCTCTGGTAAACTCCTAAAGAAACACATTGATCTTTGGGGCACTCTGGTTTTCCACACCTCCTTAAAGTGGGTGAATGCCACCCATTACAACAGCTTAAGGTAGATCAAACCATGAAGAAGCCACCTGAGGCTTTCAAAGACCAAGATATCGAATCTTCTTGGTCCGATGGGGTACAAAACTGGAGCTCGATCCCTGCTCAAGTTTTCCCATTTTACCGCTTACGCAAGACTAAATGGCCATCGGAAGAAAATCTCGCGCTCCTCAAAGAATTGTGCCTTGCCAATGTTGGGATTTGCCAACGGATCGATCAAATGAAACTAGGCAAAAACACGCAACGACAAAATTTATCGCCATGGGTGCGTGTCGCACCCTCTAAATTTTCCTCTCTTTATTGCTTTTCTGTTTTTCTCCGTACTCTCCTCACGATACAAACTTATGACCCTGGCCTTGCTTATATACACGCAAGCCAGCCTAACTATGACCAAGATCGGCAACTTGCAAACCGACCCAGAAGACTAGTACTAAACCTACAGGGACAAGACCCTTAGACATACCTAATTAACTAGCTGATTCTAAACTCTAACACGTATAGGACTATGACTTGGAAAAGCACACATACTGCTTGTCCAAACCGGTCACCACTAAACCTACTAGTAAGAGGACACACATAGTGTCCTAGACCAACTCAATTAACGCGATAGATCGACTACGTGAAAAATAACCCAAACTTGAATAGTTTAGATTATTTCTAACAATCTCTCCCTAATCTAAACTTGTCGTTTCCTTGTACTTCTCTGTTCTTGACTCCTTGCAGATTCGCGGCTTGTCGACTCAACTCCAACGCATGATCCGGACTACCAGCCCACACGGTCGCATCTTCGCGTGTAACGTGCAAGACTGGACACACCATCAGTCTCACGTCGTTACTAACTTAACTGGTCACTGTCCCACTATACGCCAAGTTTGATCTCCTCGCCGAGACACGCAGATGGCCTCCTCACCACCTTGTCTTCGCTCCCGTCGATTCTTGCTCCCGGACAACTCCTCGAACGTGACGCGCTTCAACTGCAACGGGTCCTCACAGAGACAAGCACTTGGACACAACAACGACTCACGGACTTGACGACGACCGCACATGTAGATGTGCACACACTTGACTCTTTGATTCATCGGACTCCTCCGAAGACGACCTTGACGAAACTCCCGGATGACGATCTTGATGAGACTCCCGTACCGCACCTCGGCACCACCTCTCCCATCAACGATCATCCACCTCCGCCTCGCCGACAACAACACCCCGCCGTCCCTTCCGTGTCGCTCCGCTGAGCAACGATCGCCCGCCGCCATGCTGACGACAGCTTGCTCGCCATCTCCACCCGGCCGCTCCGCCGAGCGACGGTCGCCCGTCCCGAGGCGCTAGTAGGATCGCCTCCCCGGGGCAAGCGTAGCTTCAAATCTTCGACCTCGCTCTGGTACCAATTGTTAGAATTCGCCCACGGATCGATCAAATGAAACTAGGCAAAAACACGCAACGACAAAATTTATCGCCAAGGGTGCGTGTCGCACCCTCTAAATTTTCCTCTCTTTGTTGCTTTTCTGATTTTCTCCGTACTCTCCTCACGATACAAACTTATGACCCTGGCCTTGCTTATATACACGTACGCAAGCCAGCCTAACTATGACCAAGATCGGCAACTTGCAAACCGATCCAGAAGACTAGTACTAAACCTACACGGACAAGACCCTTAGACATACCTAATTAACTAGCTGATTCTAAACTCTAACACGTATAGGACTATGACTTGGAAAAGCACACATACTGCTTGTCCAAACCGGTCACCACTAAACCTACTAGTAAGAGGACACACATAGTGTCCTAGACCAACTCAATTAACGTGATAGATCGACTACGTGAAAAATAACCCAAACTTGAATAGTTTAGATTATTTCCAACAGCCAAACCCATCAATCCATCTACCCTGCATCTTTTTCATGCCACTATACATATATTTGAAAAACACATATTAAATAAAATTTGAAATGTAAAAAAACAAATACTCATGTGTACATCCGGATATTCTATATTCACAAATAAAGTTTCGCTGAAAAAGACAAAAAAAATAGTCTTGTGAAAAGCTACTTTAGAGCACCAAAATTTATCTTTTTTTGCATAGTCCACAAGAAATGCCATTATCACGTGAAAACTTTGTGTACAAACATAGAATATTTGAATCTACATCTGGATATATTTTTTTGATATTTTGAAATATTTTGAAGACAGTAGGTTCATCTAGATTTGTGAGCCGAAATGGATTTCCGCACTATATCCTGCTGTAGAAAAGCTGCTCGTGAGATATTCGCAATGTCTCTGTCAGCACGAATAGACAAAAACATCAGTAGAGCTGTGGAACTATCGACATATATGATAGGCAAGGCAAACCTGTGAACAATTCCTCCCAGGATTCACACACAACGTTTTCTAATATCAAGTTGGACGAGGCCTTTCCTTTCCGCGCCCTGTTTCGTACGCCCACAGACAAAGGAGAAGATTATATGCAGAGAAAAAAATTACCCAAGTTTCAAGCTAGGTTCCTTGCATGGCATCGCCATCATCGTCGGCTGACTGGCCTCTGTGGAAATATTGCGCCATGGTGACCCACCAGGGACCTACGATTCTTACAGCGTCACTAACCAGAGCGCGACCGATCTTGGGTAACCTAGGAAGAACAGATCTGTGCCGCCACTTGTCGCTGACGCGGCATATATATCGGTTGATATGGTCAAGTGTCCAACTGGAGTCGGCAATTGCAATGTGCCTGCTGCCATTTGTTGCTGGCAGTACCGAGTCAAGTTCTATGCTTGGCCCGTCTCTAAACCCCAAGAGATTCTGATGCGAGATGTCAAGTTCTTGGTGGATCATCCATAGGTTAGTGACAAAACCAGATGCTCAGTGCAGCTGTCTACGACTTTGTCAACCGGTGATCCTGTTTCTTTATTGCTTTGTAGCAGAAGAGGCATCTGCTCGAAGGTAGTACTGTGATAAACAAAGGAGACTGCAGTGATTGTTAATTTATCAGCTAAATTTGTGCCACGTACAAAATATTCTCCTGCTGTTGCGGATCGAAGGGCAAGGGCCCTGAATTCCTGATGCTGGTCGCTTGGTGAGGATAGTTGGTCACATTATTTCTTCATTTTAACGATTGGCTCTTGAAGAGGGATCCTTCACGCATATGGCCAAATGGTTCGATAATATTTCTTACAGAAAGATGTGGCGTGTTCGGGAAAAAAGTGTCCACAAACAAAAGTAACTACTGAATACCTGGTTCTTTGGGTGGGATGTTACCAATTATAAAGGCAACATTGACGCTATCATGACACCTGACTACTAATGAAAGAGGTATGATAGATACAGATACCAACATCATATTTCCAAAACCTTCGAAGGACAGGCATGTTGACAGTTGACATATGTCTGAAAAGAAGAATCCAGTACACATGATACTGGTCTAATTTGAGCAACAGCCCACCTTTGGAATATTTGCAGAACAGTGAGAAATATCGAATTCTTTCTCCGGGTTTGTCTGGATTAGTTAGAAATTTCCACAGTTCTAGATGCTAGCAAACTAGTAATAGGAAATAAAATTCAGGATTATACTTCCAGCATATCTTATACGGAGTAGTAGGGTAGTTGGAAAAATTACTGAGATAATCTTTCTGCATTTTCTTCACCATTGACCTGATCGACCATGGTTACAAGTTACAACAAGCCTCACCTCGCTAAACACTTCTGCCGCCTCTGGTGGACATCCGATCCCACAGCAAGCATTGACCATGCAGGTCTAAGAGACCCGTTTTTTACTGTGCTCTTAAAATGATCAAGATCTCCTACTACATCGGATCAGCAGTGACACATGTCAATAATAATTATAATAACATGAATAGGTAGGTTAATTAGGTAAGAGGTCTTGATCTGAGATAGCTTTGAACCCGGCATCCGTAGGCAACTACGCAAGTGGAGCTACTAGCATACTAATTCATTTGACTTCCGCGTGTGAAGCATTAATTCATAGTAATCTACGGGCAAAGTTGATGATTAATCAGATAGTGTTAAGACATGAGAGGAGTGTGCCGACGGGCTGCTGTGTGGGTGTCACTCTCACTCGTTGCAATGCAAAGCTGCCATCCCATCTAACATTTCCTTTATTTCCTTTTCTCACGATCCAAACAGCACCCACCGGATAAATCCAAATGTTCACCCATCTATTCTACTATCTGGCAAATGACAATTAAACGCTTTTTGTCTTACCTATTCGAAAGTAAATGACGTCCTAAAGATGTAGATTCAGACTTCTTAAAAAAATCGTTATATATATATGTAACAAAGTACTGGAATTTGGCAAATGAAAATAATATAATTCTATTTTTGTTCTAAGATATAGTTCAACGCATTTGCATACAAAGTTTAATGGTGCATCCATAAAGCATGCCCATGTCTAAAATGCCATGCATCTTTGAACCTATGGAGTGTCTTGCCAATCGAATTCAAATATACTCCAGATTTCAGGTAGAAGATGCAACAACATGTATGCTTTATTTTAAGCAAAAGAAAGGCCGCAGTACCAAACGGAGTCCAATATAAGTTACTTACTCCGATCCATAATAAGTTTTTACTAAGTAACCGATACTCTCTCCGTCCCAAAATGTAAGGCGCCTAAGTTTTAGTCAAAAATCAACATATTTTAAGTTTGATCAAATTTATACGTAAAAATATAAACATTCACAATGCCAAATCAATATCAATAGATTTGCCAGAAAGTATAGTTTCTCAAAATGTCCATTTGATATTGTAGATATCCATATTTTTCACATAAACTTGGTCAAACTTAGAAGATATTGATTTTTTGCTAAACCTTAGGCGCCTTACATTTTGGGATGGAGGGATTACTTATTTTGGATCAGTGGGAGCAGTTTATCTTGAGCTATTTAGGTCGGTTAACCAGAACTGCACATCCCCATCCATGTCACCGGCAAGCTGGATACAGCAACCGCAAATCCCTGGGACACTACCACCATGCTAGTTCTTGGATATAGTACTATATGCTAAGCTGTTAGTTTTGTAGGTTGGTTTCGCCTACGGAACCCATCCATCTCATTGGCCACTATACCCTAGTAGCTAAGCTGCTACTGAGATATTCGCAATGTCTCTATCGACAAGAATAAATACTAATAATACCAGTAGAGATGTGAAACCGGCGACAGCAAACCATACGCAGGAAAAACCTCTGAACAATTCCTCCCAGGAACTACATACTGTTTTTAACATCAAGTTGGCCAAGCTGTCTCTTTCAGTCCCTGTTACGTACACCCATCGACAAACAAATAACAGTATATGTAGGGAAACATGAACCAAGTTGCAGGGTTTGTTCCTCGCCATCAGCGGCGGCTTGACTGAACCTGTGGAAATACTGCACCATGGGTGACCAACCAGGGATACTTGCAGCGTCACTACCCGAGCGCGACCATACATCCAAACTCCTTAAGATCAATCTTATGTAACCTAGGAAGAACACATATGTGCCGCCACTTGTCGCTGGTGCGGTGTAGCAGCTGACATGGTCAAGTGTCCGACGCAGCTGATACTCCGGAGTAGGCAGTGGCGGTGTGCCTGCCGCCATTTGTCGCTGACAGTACGTGCCAAGTAAAGTTCTATGCTTGGTCCAACTTTAAACCCCAAGAAATCATGATGTGAAATGCAATTTTTCGTGGAAGATCCATAGATTAGGGACAAACCCAATGACCCGGCACAGTGGTCTAGGACTCCCGGTGACGCTATTTTTTACTGCTTTTCAGTGGGAAGATCAACTTACAGAAGATGCATCGACATGAGGGTAATAGATAAAGTAACTACACCGATAAATTTATATGCTGAAGTGAGCTATTTAAAATCATATGAATCTCGTGATGTTGTGGGTCGAAACGCAAGGGCCTGATGCCGGCTGCTTGGTGAGGACTGTCATATTCTTTCTTCATTTTATTTTCATCTTTTCCTAGATTGGATCTTGCCAATTGGCTTGCGAGGAGGGACGCTTCTTGTCTGTAAACAAATGGTTGTATAACATTTTGTTGAAAAAAGATATGAAATGCTATTGCGTGTTCGAGGAAAAAAAATGCCCACATAAAGAATTAACTACAATACCTGGTCCTCTGGGTGTGAGGTTATAAATTATAATAGCGACATCGACACGATTATGTCCTCGGACTACAAATCAATGAGTGATAGATATGTATACAAACATGATATTTCCAAAATTTTCTAAGGATGGGCGTGTTGACAGTTGACATATGTCTGATAAGAAGAGTTAATCACACTGATATTCCAATTTGATCAATAGCCTCCCTTTTTGCATATTTAGCTCAGGAGTACGAAATGTCGAATTCTTTCTTCAGGTTGCCCTTGAGGTCCCGGTGGACCATCTTGAGGTAGGAGTCCTCGTGGTGGTAGAGCAGGCCGCTAGTGATGCCCGGGATAATGGTCTGCCTCTATGGCGCAAAGGACTACATATCCTCTTGCCGACGTAATTCAGGGGAACGTAATGAATTATCTATTGTCAGCAGTGGCGTATTTAGTCTGAATTTTATGGTTCGGTGCATTCAAAAAACATGAACATGTTTGCTGCCTAGTTACAGTTAGATTCAGTATATTTGGAGCTGCAGTTTCAGGTGTTGATTTATACCAAAACCTCTGAACAATTTCTCCCAGGTTTTACACATACTGTCTTTAACACCAAGTTAGCCAAGCCGTCTCTTTCACCACCCTGTTTCATACGCCAACATAGAACGGTATACACAGAGAAAGATGACCCAAGTTGCAGGCTTTGCTCCTCGCCATCGCCTTTAGCTGACTTAACCTGTGGAAATATCGCGCCATGGGTGACCAACCTTTCATAGTACATACAGAGTCACTAGCCCAGGCGCGACCATCCTAACTCTTTCAGGCCGATCTTGGTAAACCTAGGAAGAACGGATCTGTGGTGCCACTTGTCACGGACGTGGCGTGGCGGTTGACATGGTCAAGTTTTCAAGAGAGACTACACCGAGGTAAGCAATGGAAATGTGCCTGCCGCCATTTGTCGTTGACAGTACGTGCCCGGTCAAAAGTTCTATGCTTGGTCCATCACCCTAAACCCCAAAAAACCATGATACGGGACGCCAACTTTTTTTTGGTAGAAATCCATATATATAGGGACAAACCTGGTGGCCTGATGTGGTTGTCCAGGACTTTGTGAACCCAGTGGCGCTGTTTTTACTGCTTGTTAGTGAGAACGTGTTGCAGAAAAAAAATGTCCGCAAACGAAAATAAATACTCCCTCTGTCCCCGTTTATAAGGTGTGTGTGCATTTCGAGACAAACTTTGACCATAAAATCTAGATTATTTTGTACAAAACTAATAGTGCTAGATTCGTATTGAAAAAATACTTTCTAACGGTATAAATGGGAATGGAGGGAGCACTGAATACCTCTATCTTTGTGGGTGAGGTTATCAATTATAACAACGACATCGACACAGACCATGACCTCACACTACTAATCAACAAGCATGATAGATAGGGTTACCGGGATACCAACATATATTTCCAAAATGTTCAAATGAAAGGAGTGATGACAGTTAACTTACGCCTTATAAGAAGACTCCACCCCGCTACTATTCCAATTTGACCAACTGCCTAACTTTTTCATCTTTTTCAGAAGAGTAAGAAATATCGAATTCTTTCTGCAGGTTAATCATGATTTGCATAGAAACTTGCACAATTCTGCATCCTAGCTAGTAACAGAACATAAAATACATGATTGTACTTGAAGCATATGTCATAGTAGTGGAGATGGAAAAGTTACTGGAGCTGCATAGAAGAGAAGCTTTCTGCATCTTCTTCACCATCGATTTCAACGTAAGACGACACAGCAGTACTGCATCTTGACGTCTCTTTCCTCACACCCATCTCCACCCTTACATCCAGAACACGCCCCCAATTCTCATCAGCAGCATACAAGTTTGACGCGAGCACATAATTCCCCCGATGGTTGGGATCCATGCCGATCACATGATCAACCACCTTCCTTGCTAAACTGATATTTCCATGATCACGACATGCTCCGGTCAGTACACGCCATATTACAGGATCAGGCTTCACAGGCATGGTCAGGACGAACTGAAACGCCTCGTCTAACAAGCCAGACCTGCACAGGAGGTCCACCATGCTTCCATAGTGCTCCATCCATGGCGTGATCTGATAGTCTTCGACCATGGACTTGAATAGCTGGCGCCCTTCGCTCACAAGCGCGGAGTGGCAGCAGGCACTGAGCATGGTCAAGAAGATAACCTCGTCAGGCCAGAACCCTTGCCTGAGCATCTGCGAAAACCGGACAAGGGCAGCCACGCCATGCCCGTGCATGGCGAGCGCCTGTATCATGGCTGTCCAGGAGACCACGGTCCTCTTCGTGCCCATCGAGTCAAATATCTCACATGACCTTGTCAGCCTACCAAGCTTACCATGCATATGGATGAGCGCGTTGGCGACACGGGCGTTGTTCTCCAAGAAGCCATTCTCACATGCATGCTGGTCCACCCAGTTGGGCAATTCCGAGGTAGTGCAATCCAATTTCGCGCACGCCGAGATGACCGCGAGCAGGGTGACCTCGTCGACCTTGGCAACGGCAAGCCTCATCTGCTCGAACACCTCCAGCGCCTCGGCCGGGCGTCCATTCTCGCAGCAGGCATTGATCATGCAGGTCCAAGAAACCACGCTCTTGGTGTCTCCCATGCCGGCGAACACCGTGTTCGCTTCAGCAAGCCGTCCGCACCTCCCGTACATGCTCACCAGCGCGTTGCGAAGGCGCAGATCGAGAATGGGGATATTCCTCACGGCGTACCCGTGGAGCTCTCTCCCGCACGCCAGACCCCTCAGCTGCGCGCACGCGGACAGGACGCTCGTGACGGAGAGGTTGTTGGGCCGGGAACCCGCGCCTACCATGGCGGAGGCGGCGAGCAGGGCGTGGTGGGGCTGACGGGAGCGCGCGCAGGCGGAGAGGAGAGTGTTCCATAGAGGGATGTCGCGGCGGGGCGTTTCGTCGAACAGCTGGCGCGCGGAGGCCAGGCGGCCCGAGGCGGCGTAGGACTTGAGGAAGGACGAGCAGAGGTGAAGGCAGGAGGGGAGGAATCCGAGCTTTAGGGCGTGCGCGTGGAGCTCGGCGGCGGAGGCGGCGGAGAGGGCGCCGAGGATGGCCGCGGCGTCGCGCAAGCCGGCGGTGGCCGCGCTCATGGGTCATGCTGGCGGCATTGGGCCATTTGATTTGAGTGCTACGGGATACAAGGACCCTGTATACCTCACCTTATTTTGATACTCTGAGAGCATCACCAGCCGCGTCCCCCAAAGCGCCCCCCAAAGTAATTTAAGGCGCGCCGGACCAAAAACCATTTCAGCCGCGTCCCCTAAACCCGAATTTTGTCCGGCACGCTCCGATACGGTGTCCGGCGCCCCGAGCCCGTTCCCGTCCCACAGGGGACGCTCCGGGCACGCCGGACACAACGAAAAGCGAGGTGAACCAACGCGGGCCCGACGCGTCAGCGGCTCGGAAGCCTAAAACCTCGTCGCCTACCTTTGGTCAAGCGACGTTAATGGCGTCCCTGTTTACCCAGGCGACGCAGGGACGCGTCTCGTCGTGCATGGCCGCGTGGCCGTCCGCGCCCGCGTTATTGCGTGCAACCACCCGATGCCGCCGCTGTTTAAAGACGCCCTGCAGTTCTCACCGCTTGACATAGGCATCCCAAATGGGCCTGCCAAAGATAGTACCCGGGGTTTATCGAAGGCCCACTACCCGAAGAATAAGAAGGATCGAGAGTCCAAGATATGTTAAGGAAAGTAGAATTGTAATAGGAAGTGTTGTTTGTAAATCCGGCGGGATGAGTTAGAAACCGTCCCGGACTACGTAACTTGTACAAAACGAAACCCTCGGCCCCACCTCTTATATAAAGGGGAGTCGAGGGACGAGGAGATCATCGAATCATTGTCTACAAACCCTAGTTTTCATAATCGTCGAGTACTTTTCGACTGAAACCTTCGAGATCTACTTGCCC
This sequence comes from Lolium rigidum, assembly GCF_022539505.1. Classification (NCBI taxonomy): domain Eukaryota; kingdom Viridiplantae; phylum Streptophyta; class Magnoliopsida; order Poales; family Poaceae; genus Lolium; species Lolium rigidum. Next base: position 307,511,201 of record NC_061508.1, read on the forward strand.
TCTACTTCTAACTAAACCCTAGCCTACAATCCATAGGCATTGATAAGTTAATCCCTTGTCAATTGGCGCCGTCCGTGGGAATTAGAGGCGTAAGGATCCGATCTCGATGGCACGTTCAAGATCTTCGACATCGTCAACCGGGAGCAACACTATGGATCGAGGTAAACGGATCGCTGCTGGTCTTGTTGATTTTGTTCCTCACCCACCCTCCCGTTTGGATGCATATGCGTATACTGGCGGAGCCCTTGGAGATGACGTTCGGAAGGTTTCACTTTCGCGTCGAGAAGGAAGGATCGTATCGTGTCGAAATTCCGATTTCGTCGGGATCGTCGGCGGTCGATTCTGATTTTTCAAGCTATGCATCGTCAAGCGAGTCGAAGAAGAAACTTCGGCAACACGTTACGTCGGCATCGGAACAAGAGAGAAACTCGCCAAGATCTTCGGTGACACATCGTTTGAGTCATCTGCGGACTCATATATAAGCGATGGCTCAAGCGATGTCGACGAGTTACGACTTCATCGACAAATCCATCACGATGGGCAAGGTCTTCATCAATCTCAACAATGATGTCACCAAACCCAACATAGATCCGAGTACCAAGTATCATCGATTTATGCTATCGAAAATCAAGAGGAAACATCGGAGGCTTTCGACGAGTTGGGAAATCCTTTTGTCGATCCCTCAGATCTAAGGAGAGGTATGGGCACTAAATATGTCGGGCCCACACCACGCGTCAGAGTTCAACTTCCACAAGCAGCTTGGGATAGAGCGGCAAAAGCCCTAGATGGTTCGGAGCCAATGACGACGACAGCCACAGCTCAAGAAGCTGCAAGCTTATCAATATAGGCTCGCACGAACTGCCGAGAAATAGAAAAACGAGACAGCTGAGTTGAACAGGGAGAAAGGAGGCAGCTTACGCATCCAGCGGAGAGAAGGGCGAGATCTAAGTGGACAATCTAGAGTTTCGGGTGATAGCCACAGGGAGGCTCGGAACAGAGGAAGGTCAAGGTTACAACACATACCCGAAGCAGAAAGAGAGCACTTGGTTCAAAACCTCGACATGTCTTTTATGTCGATAGATACAAGAGGAAATATTATCCCTAAGACACCAGAAGCTGAGTATATGGCGACACAAGCTTACATCCTTGCATCCAGGCCACCCCGGGAGATCCAAGGGAAACATTATACAACATGACGTTAGCGAGGGTTGGAGCTATGGGGACAGCGTTCGTAGCAACGCCTCCCGGAAGGAACGGCAAGGCAAAATAGTCCACGACCTGCGGCGGCAACGGCGGCAGCTCTCGAAGGACCAAGTGGAGCAAGAGATACGGGAGCACAAGCAAGGGTCGATAGAGCAAGGCAAAGGAGAAGGGATCACCGGCGGTCCCGGAGCTTAATGACGAGGATATGTGCGGTCTACCGTGCTTCACGAGAAGAGTCCGAAAAACTCGAGTCCCTCGGGATTCAAGTTACCCGATCACTTCAAAAAGTTCGACGGCCTGCAAGATCCGGAGGACCGGCTAATTGATTACCTCGAGACGGTGAAGCTAGCTGGAGGAACTAGAGCAACAGCCATGCAAAGTATTCAGGTGCACTTAAGTGGAGCCGCACGATCTTGGATCAAAAAACTTCCGCCGGGATCCATCGGCAACTGGGAAAGTTTCGAGGACGTATTCGTCAAGAACTTCGGGTCCACGTGCAAAAAACCTGCATCGTTAGAAGAGCTGAGGGCATGTCGACAAAAGCCGAGATGAGTCAATGAGAAAATATATCCAAAGGTGGAACATCATAAAAAACTCGGCAGAAAATATATCTGACGAGAGAGCAATAGATGCGTTTGTCGCGGGAATCAGGCGTGGAGATTTTGTCGAGGACTTGGGAAGGACCAATCCAAAAACAGTATCCGCGTTGATGGAGATAGCAAATAGATGGGCGAGACGGAGAAGACGCTGTCCACAATAAACGACACAGGTCGCCAGAGGAGGACCGTGGTCGAAATTATCAATCAAGGCGACGATTTCCTCGGCAGTACCAGAACTACGACGCTCCAGGGCAAATTTCGGCTGGATTCCGAGCCAGCGCAGGAGGAAACAACAGAGATGATTATCATAGTAGCAATGAGCAGCGAAGCGATAATAGGGACGACTCCCGCAACAGACAAAATAGTGGGCCAAGGTTTCCAAGACCTTTTGTGTCCCCCGAAGAAATGCTAAACGGACCGTGCCAGATGCACTTCTTCCTCGACAGCAACGGAAAAAGACAGTCGGGGCACTGCGAGAAAGATCGTCGAAATTTTCGAGCAATGTTCGGATACGCAGAAAATGCTCACGCTCGAGCAGCACGAGAGAAACCCTCGGGAGCCCGGGAGCGAAGTTCACCTACCGCCACCTCCCGCGATTACGGACGACAATCGGCATCGGCTCGGAATAGCGGCAGCACCTCCACCACCACCTTACGTTGATCCTAACTCAAACGGAGCGGTGTCGATGATTCGAAGGGAAGGCCGTCCAACGAACTCAAAAAGTAATCTCGAGACAAGTGTTCATGGCGAGAAAATGCCTCCACCAACAGTTGAGTACCTCAATTGGTCGGGGCAAGACATCGGCTTCACCATAGCGGACCACCCGCAGCAAGTTCCTCGACCAGGGCGGTCAGCACTTATTCTGCCGGCGATTATTGCGGGCTTTGATGTTTCTCGAGTATTCATAGATGGTGGCAGCAGCTTAAACCTTATGTATGCGGATACATTGAGGAAGATGAACATATCCTTAGCAAACCCGAAGCCAACGGACACAAGGTTCCACGGCATCACACCGAGAGAAACCAAGTTACCCATTGGGAAAGATCAACCTCGACGTTCGGTTTGGAACCCGAGAAAATTATAGAATCGAGAACCGGAGTTTGAAGTCGTGGATTTTCCATCGCAGTACCACGCTTTGTTGGGACGACCAGCATATGCTAGATTTATGGCAGTACCACACTATACATACCGTTATGGAGATTGCCTGGACCCAAGGGACCAATCACGGTCAAAGGGAGTTTCGCCTTAGCTGATAAGTGCGACAAGGATTTCCATCGGTTATCAGAAACCTTCGGGATGCAAGCTGAATACTTGGCGTCGAAAAGCATGACTGATTACGACGTACTGCCAGACGTTGGAAGACCAAATAAAGAATCAACTTTCAACACAGAGAAAAATTCTAAGGAGGTGCAGATTCACCCGACAGATCCAAAAAAGACGACATCCATTGCAAACAACATGGATATCGCATAGGAAAGCGCGCTCGTCGAGTTCCTCCGTGAGAACTGGAAAATCTTCGCATGGTGTCCAGCTGACATGCCAGGAGTACCCAAGGAACTTGCCGAGCACCACCTAAATTTGGATCCAACAGCGAGACCAATCAAACAACCTTTGCGGCGTTTTCGGAACCAAACCGCAAAGCTATGCTCATCGGAAATAAATCGACTACAAGAAGCTGGTTTCATCAAAGAGATATTCACGAAGCCACATGGGTAGCAAATCCCGTGATGGTGCCAAAGAAAAACACTAAGGTCCTTCGCATGTGCGTCGACTTTACGTGTCTCAACAAACATTGTCCAAAGGATCACTTTCCCCTCCCGAGGATCGATCAAATTATCGACTCCACGGCTGGATGCGAACGTCTTTCCTTCCTGGACGCGTATTCTGGTTACAACCAGATCAGGTTAAAAGAAGAAGATGAAGTAAAGACCGCGTTCATTACACCTTATGGCGTGTTTTGTTACGGAACAATGCCCTTTGGTCTAAAAAATGCGGGAGCAACATATCAGAGGATGATGCAAAAGTGCTTGGCGACACAGATTGGGAAAAACGTGCAAGTATACATCGACGACGTCGTCATCACATCAAAAGAAGGATCAACGCTGATAGAGGACCTCAAGGAAACGTTCGACAACCTCAACAAGTTCTGCCTGAAGTTGAACCCGACGAAGTGTTCCTTTGGTGTCCCAGCATGAGAACTCTTGGGGTTTCTAGTCTCAGCAAGAGGGATTGAAGCAAATCCCGATAAAATACAAGCTATTGTAACAATGAGAAAGCCAACAAAGTTGAAAGAGATACAACAGTTAACTGGGCGAGTCGCAGCTTTGAGCAGATTCGTCGCCGAGCTAGGAGAAAAAGCGTTACCATTTTATGCTTTGATAAAACAAGGAGACAAATTCCCAGTGGAACGAAGAAGCCGACAGAGCTTTCGAAGATTTGAAGCGCAAAATCTCGACACCACCAATCTTGGTGGCACCGAAGGAAAAGGAACCCCTCTTGTTATATATCGCAGCCACGCCCCAAGTGGTGAGCACGGCGTTGGTTGTCGAAAGAGAAGAAGAAGGAAAAATCCATGGAGTACAGAGGCCAGTCTACTTCGTCAGTGAAGTTTTATCGCCGTCAAAACAAAGGTACCCTCAGTACCAGAAGCTAGCATACGGAGTGTTCACAACAGCACGAAAATTGCGCCATTATTTTTCGGCACACCCGATCATAGTGGTCAATGAGGCTCCTTTGTCAAATATACTGAACAATCCAGAAGCTACGGGTCGTGTCTCCCTTTGGGGAATAGAACTTTCCCTCGGGACATCACGTATGAAAAAAGAAAAGCAATCAAGTCGCAAGTTCTGCCGGACTTCATCGCAGAGTGGATGGAGCTGCAAAACACAGGACCCCCAGACCTGTCGAGAACCTGGACTATGAATTTTGACGGGTCCAAAAGAGTAGAAGGAGCTGGAGCAGGAGTTATACTTATATCACCTGAAGGCGACAAACTGAAGTATATCCTTCGGATGACGTTCCCTAACGCATCTAACAACGAAGCAGAATATGAAGCCCTCATACACGGGATGAGGATGGCGAAAGCATGCGGTGCAACTCGACTAAAAATCTTTGGCGACTCACAATTGGTGGCCCAGCAAGTTATGAACCAATGTGATGCGATCAATGATAGCATGATAGCATATAAGGAGGTGTACAATGAACTCGAGAAGCTATTCGATGGATGCGAGGTAAACCACATCGTAGATTGAGCAACGATGAAGCCGACGTCCTCGCAAACATCGGGTCGCAGTGTCTCCCAGTCCCTCCAGAGTGTTTTGGGAAGAAATATCGGAGAGATCTACAAAGTCAAAAAAGGTGCAGAGAAAAGAAAAAACCTCGACACCCCTCGCAGAAACCACGGAGGATGAAGATGAACAAGAGCTCGTGATGATGGTACAGGTTCCTTGAATGCAAGCATATGTATCATACATCCTCAGGAAGGAAATACCCGACGATCCAGTTGAAGCAAGGCGAGTAATTCGACGGTCTAAAGCCTTCACGGTGGTCAAAGGAGAACTATACAAGCGAAGTATTTCAGGTGTTATGCAAAGGTGTGTAACACCCGAAGAAGGAAGAGTAATTCTGAAGGACGTGCACGAAGGAATATGCGGCCACCACGCGAGTAGTCGAGCTATCGCGGCCAAGGTTTTTCGGGCAGGCTTCTACTGGTTGACAGCAATCGAGGACGCCAAAGAAATAGTAAGGACTTGTGATGCGTGTCAAAGGTTCGCCGCAAAACCTCACTCTCCAGCAGCAGAACTAGCGCCAATACCTTTGTCGTGGCCCTTTGCACAATGGGGACTCGATATGGTGGGCAAGTTACACAAATCATGGCCAGGAGGAAAGGAATACATGCTAGTAGCTGTCGACAAATTTACAAAGTGGATAGAAGCGAAGCCGATAAATTCGCCAGATGGAGCATCCGTGAGAAAATTCATAAAAGGCCTCGTCTTCAGATTCGGAGTGCCTCATAGCATCGTCACGGACAATGGCAGTAACTTCACATCCAACGAATTCAAAGATTACTGCAAAGAAGTAGGTATCAAGCTGCACTTTGCGTCAGTTGCACATCCTCAAACCAACGGGCAGGTCGAGAAAGCCAATGGCATTATCTGCAATGGCATCAAGAAACGTCTGTTGGGACCACTAGAAAAAGCTCGACATACCTGGCCTGAAGAACTACCAAGTGTGTTGTGGAGCATCCGAACAACACCAAATACAACGACACAAGAAACACCGTTTTTTCTGGTCCATGGCGCGGAGGCAGTACTTCCAATAGAAATAGAGCACGACTCCCCTAGAGTCACAGCATATGAGGAAGAAGCGTCAAGGACAGCATTGGAAGACGATGTAGATGCACTCGACGAAGCTCGAGACGAAGTATTATCAAGGGTCACCAAATATCAACAGGACTTGAAGAATTACCACGGTCGACGTTTGCGGCCAAGATCTTTTCAAGTGGGGGACTTAGTTCTTCGGCTCACGCAAAAAAGTCATGAAAAACTCGAGTCACCATGGCTTGGTCCCTATATCGTCACGGAAGTAATTGGAGGAGGAGCATACGGGATAAAGGACAAGAAGACAGGGGTGGAGGAGCAAAACCCCGGAACGTGGCGCAACTCGGAGCGGTTCTACGCCTAGAGCTAAAATATAGTCCTTGTAAAAACTTCAATGTACCGAAACGCCCACGAGTTTTCAGACGCACTCTTTTCCTTTTTCGGGGCACCGAGTGGGGCCGGGAAAGGTTTTTAATGAGGCGGGCTCGTGGTGCTGCAATATAATAAAGATAGTGGAAATATACTTCTTATTTTTCGACACGCTCGGGGGCTCAACGCCCAAGTCTCAAAATACATACAATATAGATTCACTGAAATATTTCGCCTTGGTACATTAATACCTCGCTAAATATAACAAAATCGAAAGCCAAGCAATCATAAATATAGTGTACACAAGCAAAAATCGTAAGTGCCTTGGTTTAAAAACCTCGCCATGTAAATATAGAACTTCGACATCAAAGATACTCGAAGATTGGCAATCCATCCAAGTGACAAACAAGGATGTCTTATTACAATAGAAAAGATAGATTTCAAGGAGGAAAAAATAGTGCAATCTTTGCCCAGTTAGGCTCGGGGGCTTCAACAACACAGAGGACCTCAGCAATATACAATAAATTTCTTCATAAATACAAAAAGAGGGAAAATTAAAAAGAGTGAGCTACAAGGTTTCCAACATAATACAAGTCAGTTAAATCCCAAGATAGTATCCACGGACAAACCCCTGGTTGTTTTATGTTCAGCATAAGAACCCTTGGTGAAAAACTCCGAATCCATCCGAAGAAGTTCATCTATCATCGATTCGGCCACAGGAGCTACCATCACATCGATTGAGTCAATATCATTTTTTCGACGCGTTTTCTTGGCCGAGCAACCAGCAACAATCTTCGTCGAGTCCAACTTTGGATAACGAGATGTTTATCATAATCATGGCAAATCTCGCACCAGCGATGAGTTGAGCCCGCACAAAGTTATGGATGCGGGGAGCATCTCTCGAATACCTCCAATAACTCGGGAAGAGTTTTTGGAACCTCGTTTCGCGGAAATAGATTCCTATAGACAAGGGTTAATGTCGCCGTGCAAAAATTGAGAAAGTCGCGCACTTGGCAAGCACGATCTTGGAACCTAACAATTTGTTGGGTTCGTTCGAGAGTGGCCCGGAACAAACACCCATGATTAAGGGAGAGATTAACAAGAAGATTTGTCCTCTCATTCACTCTCTGATCTTCGGCAGCAGAATCAAGAACTGAGCCTGTTAAAAGCGACAGGGCAAGAAATTGGAAGAAAGGCACAGCAAGATAAAGAGGAGGCATCAAAAGAAAGCAAAAACGTACCTAGCATATCTGTGCTAGCTTCCAGCATTAGCTCAAGCATACTATTTTCTCGGGTTGTGGCTCCCTTTGCTTCCAGTACAGTAGCATCCCTAGCAGCCATAGCTTCTTTGGCTTGATGAAGAGCAAGTTTTTCTCCTTCAGAGGCTTTCCGAGATTGTTCCATCATGGCCAAAGTTTGTTTCTTCATAGATTGAAGTTGTTGTCGAAGTTCTTGCAAATCTTCCGACAAACGTCCGCTTGATGAACTCTCGAAGAGATTATGGTCGACTAGTACTTTCTTCGAGAAGGAAGATGCAGGTGAAGCAGCTGCGGAACAAGGAGGGGTCGAGTAGTTATCAAATATTAACTGGAAAAGAAAGGCCCAGGATCAATGAAAAGCACGAAGAGAAATTTCATTACTTGCTAGAAAATTTACATGGGTATTACAAAAGAAAGTTCTCCAGGAGGACTAAGAGAGTAATTGTCGCCAAGGCTAAAATGGCGACAAGAGCAAAAGAAACAGAAAAAGAAACAAGGAGGCATGCAACTAGACCTCCGGCCTCGAGGAGCTAGGAGTCGAAGCTGGCTTGATCCCGAGATACGCCAAGATCTTCTTCGTGTTGGGCTTGGCCGCCTTAATCAGCGACTTCCACTTTGCTTGTTCTATTTGCTCGGTGTCGCCAACTTTCATCCAGTCAATAGTCTGTCGACTATCGGCAACCAACGCGACGAGTGTTCTCAACGGCAACCTTCATATTTTCGTGGCGCATCTTCGGTCCAAGGTCTTCCGGTGTATTGAACATCTTGGCAAGGTTGAGGAAAGTCGCGAGCTCCTCTTTCTTCGGGAAGAAGTAGGGGAACAATGCGAACAACACTGCGTTAGCATTCGACACACCTTCGCGAATCTCGGACCCATGAAGCTCCGGATAGGAAAGTGCGTCAAGGACAGGGTCATTGACGAGATTCGTCAGATCAAAATCCTGGTTTGTTTGGGCTGTCAAGGAAACAAAGCATTAGCGAAAAGACAAGAAAACAACGATTCCCATAAAAACAGAAGAGATCAGCAAACTTACTGAAAGTGCGGCGATTCTGAGTTTTCAGGCGCTTGAGGATTCCTTCTTCACGAGAAGCTTGCGCAGCTTTGTGCTCATCTAAGGCAGTTGTAGCATCCTCAAGTTTTTTCTGCAATTCCTCGACACCAGCGGCTTTTGCCTTAGCTTCGTCAGCTTCGGCCTTGGCTTTGCTAGCAGCGAGGTCGGCTTTCTTGCGAGCCGCCTCACTTTGCTCAAATTTTCGAGCAAGAGTGTCGGCGCGCTTGTTGGCCTCGGCAAGTTTCTCTGTCGAGATATGGAAAAGAGAGCGAATAAAGATTAAAAATCGCGACAAGCAACAGAAGTAAAAAATCAAGGAAAAACAAAGCAAGTATAAAAGTCGTTACCTTCGGCTCTACTAGCATATTCACGGTACCCAATAAATTGGGAACCGATGCGGAGAAGATCCTTGATCATAGGCTGTTCAAGGAGAACATAGCAAGAGAAACATCGGCATGAAAAAGAGAAGGTGTAGAAAAACAAAATAAGGAAAATATAGATGTCGACAAGCTTACATCATCCAGGAGAAGAGTCGAAGAACTGCCCAACTGAGGGGCAGGTTCAGCAATCTTTTCAACCCTTGTCCTTTTTGGTGAAGGAGCAAGGGGCTTGATGGTGGAGTAGTGGTGACGACGTTTTGTTGAGGAGGCGACGTTTCATCTCCTTCAACTAGCGTGTCTGAGACAAGTACAGTACGTGACGTGCTTGTCCGAGGAGCCACGTCGATGAATCGGTACTTCTTCTTCCTCATCACTATTGAACAAAAAATCGACAGTATAAAAAGCAAGACAAGATAAATATTTCGAGTACAAAAAAAAGGGGAGAGTTAAAGTCGACTTACGAGCTGATGAGGGATTCAACATAAGGATCATAAGCTGCCTTCGGATGAGAAGGAACAACTTCTTCAGCCTTAGAAGTGCCGTGAATCCTCGGCATCGGTCCTTTTCCTTTTGTTCCTTGGAGAAACAGCGAGGAGGAAGGGATTCGATCGATTCACCGGCCTCGGACTCAACTTCTTTTCATGAGAAGCCGCAGATTTGTGAGAACCCGCGACTTCACTTTCGAGAACGGAAGAACCTTGAGTATCTTCGGCAACGATAGCTTGTTCTTCGACTTCTCCACCCTCGGGAAGAGGAGGAAGGGAAGTCATAGTAGGATGGTTCTGTCAAAAATAGAAACCAAAGGAAAATTAAAGAGATGACAATACAATGAGATGTAGAAAAAGTGCGGAACAAGATAAAAATTCGGAAAGACAAAATACCTCGGGGAGTGGATTGGTGGAGCTGTATGGTTCCACGCGACAAGAGGAAGGAACTGGATCCTTGCCCAGGCGAGAAAGTCTTCGAACCAACTTCTCCAAGTCCTTGGTGGAAAGGTCACCGGAGATTCCGTTGGCGTCATTTTTACCGTAGTACGTCCAAAGGGGATTTTTGCGAGCTCGCAGAGGCTGCACTCTAATCCTAAGGAAGTAGGCGAGTGATTTGAACACCAGACAGCTCTTTGCCTCGAGTGTTTTGAAGCTGACGAATGCGAGACATGAGTGCCTCTGTCGCCTTTTTCTCTTCCTCAGAAGCTTCGGCATCCCAGGAGCGGCGGCGCTGAATTTTGGCATTTCCGTCGAAAGGAATTATGTTGTGCTCAACGGAGTTGGCGCTTTCTTCGTGAATGTAGAGCCACTTTTTGCGCCATCCTTGGACAGAATCGGGAAACTTGACATCGAAATAGTCGACATCGGTACGAACACAGATAACAACGCCACCTATGTTATAAGTGACGTTGTGGGAGCCATTGCGGCGAATGCAGAAAATGCGCTTCCAAAGAGCCCAATTGGGAGCGACTCCAAGGAAGCATTCGCAAAGGGTGATAAAAATAGAAATATGAAGGATGGAATTGGGGGTCAGCTGGTGCAGTTGAATCCCATAAACGAAAAGAAGGCCGCGGAGGAAATCGTGGATTGGAGGCGAAAGGCCGCGGATTAGATGGTCAACAAAACTAACCCGGTACTCCATTGGAGGATTGGGGTAGCTTTCTTCGCTAGGAAAGCGGATGGCGTCCTCCTTCTTCATAAGGCCGAGCCTTTTCAGCATGTTGGTATCTTGGTTGGAGATTTTCGATCTCTCCCATTCAAGATCCTCGGCGGCCATCTTGGATTCCGGAGTGCTGTGGCGAGTTAGGCGCGCGCGCGGTGGCATCAACGTCAATGGGCAGAGCAATGTATGCGAGTGCGGAAACTCAGAGAGAGTTGGGCGCAGGGGAAGTTTTGCGAAGAGGAACAGGTGAGCGGCGCAAGCGAGGGGATGAACGGAGGTTGAAGAAAGGTTTATATAAGAATTGGGTGAAGCAGTGCGCCGTTGGATGAGGAAATCGTGTGGTGAGAATAGATCTTCTAGATACAAGGGCAAAAAAGTATTTTTACTGAGATAGGCGTTACCGTACGTGCGCCAGAAAAGCGGAGGACTCCGTGTCCCCCACTTGCACGACGTGTCAACGTGGTGGGAACGATGGACCCACAAGGCAGAAAAATCTCGACCATTAATAGAGTTGAAGAAAATTTGACAAGGGAAAATATGTCGACAAGAAAAATCAAAGGAGAATGGCGACAGGATAAGTTATTTGCATACTTCGGGAGCCTTTGGTCAGAAACAAGTTTTTGCCCAAATGCTCGGGGGCTACTTCGAAAAAAGTAAAGTTTCGACTATGGCAAATATAGAAATTGTGGGAGCCTACAACCAAGCACAAGTTCTTGGCTGTAGCCTCGGGGGCTACTCCCATCGGGAGCGCTGTTCGCGCACCCGATAGATAAAAAAAAAAGAGAAAGAATATCGGGAGATAATGGCAATATAGTGACAAGGTGGACTAAAATGTTGAGCCTACAACCAAGCACAAGTTCTTGGCTGTAGCCTCGGGGCTACTCCCATCGGGAACGCTGTTCGCGTGCCCGATGAAATATAAAAAGAAAAAGAAAGAACGATAGAAAAGCAAGAGAGTATATTTCGAGTTATAATTAACTCTACATATACTCCCATCGGGAGATTAATATAAGTCATATTTGACTCGATAAAATGTGCCATTCCAACAGCCGGAAAAGCACTCGACAATATATTCTCGTAACGCCAAAGTTGCGATCAATTTCTGAATGCCGCAAATTTGCGAAGGTAAGACCCCGCATCCATTCTCGCTGGGCGTGGCATCGCCGAAGACTGCGCTCACGCTATTTTTATCCGTATCAACGGATACGAAGAAAAATCCTAACGGACGCGTTAGGTATTCGATAAATTTGACTCGGGACTCGACAGAATGGTAAGACCTTAAGCGGCACTCGTCGAAGTTTGCACCAGGTATCCCGAGATCATGTCCGGGGACGTGATCTTGAAGTAGGTTTTTGCGGATTGCCACTAGAGCGGTTAACTAGTACCTGATCCGTCGGATGAACTAGCCCCAACTACCAATATCCCTGTACAATATAGAAATTTATATAAAGAAATATAGAAAAGTTTACATTGTGGAATAAGAATAAGCAAGTGGAGATTTTCCCCGATTCTACGATTCAAGCAAAATCTCGGGGCTATCGACATAGGCATCCCAAATGGGCCTGCCAAAGATAGTACCCGGGGTTTATCGAAGGCCCACTACCCGAAGAATAAGAAGGATCGAGAGTCCAAGATATGTTAAGGAAAGTAGAATTGTAATAGGAAGTGTTGTTTGTAAATCTGCGGGATGAGTTAGAAACCGTCCCGGACTCTGTAACTTGTACAAAACGAAACCCTCGGCTCCACCTCTTATATAAAGGGGGAGTCGAGGGACGAGGAGATCATCGAATCATTGTCTACAAACCCTAGTTTTCATAATCGTCGAGTACTTTTCGGCTGAAACCTTCGAGATCTACTTGCCCTCTACTTCTAACTAAACCCTAGCCTACAATCCATAGGCATTGATAAGTTAATCCCTTGTCACCGCTCACAAACCTTCTCGTCGCCGCCGCCTCCCCCCTCCCAGATCTTCTCCTCGCCGCTCCAAAAATGTCGAGCTCGTCCTCCCGCAAGATCGCCGCGGCGAACGGCTTCAGCCGCGACAGCCTCACCGTGCCGGAGGCGTGGGCGCCGTACCACGCCCGCATCCGAGTCCCGCCGGACATGCGGCTGCCAAGCAGCGGCGGCTGGAAGATGGCCGTGAACAGCATTGGCGTCCCGCCGCCGCCAAAGCCGCGCACAGATCAATGGAGGGACGCCATCAAGGCCTGTCGGGCTCAACTCACCGCTGAGGAGCGGTTGGATCCGACGTGGGCGGCCAACAACAACGACGCCTGGTGGACGACGTACTTCAAGGCGAAGTACGACGTCGAGATGTATAGCACCGAAGGGCTCGTCGGCGGCCCCAACAGCTGGAACAAGGACGGCCGCGCCCTGTTCTGGGGCATTCCGGGGCGCACCCTCGAGAACGTCATCCGCGGCATCCGCAACGACGCTCCAAGGTTGGAGATGACGTCGTCACCGCCGCCGTCTCCTCAATGGCAGCCGAGGAGGACGACGTACGTCCTCCTCGCACTCTTCTTCCTCAGGACCGGCGCGATCGACACCGTCCTCGTCGTACCGGTCGGCGCCCTACACCGTCCCCAAACGGGAGGTGAAGGAGGAGCCGGCGACGCCCGTCAACACGAGGCGTGGCGGCAGCGGCAGCCCGGCGGCAGCAAGGGAGGCGCGGCGACGCCCTCCTCATCCCGAGCCGGAGGTGAAGGAGGAGCCGGAGGAACCGTCGCAGCGGCGCCGCTGCGGCGGAGTACGAGCGGCAGCAGCGGCTCATCGCCAGCAGCGACGACCCCGAGGACTGCCCAGGTCTACGTGCGGCGTTCTTGGCGTCCATGAACGACAAGGACGCCTGGAGGGGCAACCTCGACGCGGCGATCGTCATGTCCATCCGCGACTCCGGTAAGCCGCTGGTGGACCTCACCGACGACGGCGAGGCAGGACCAAGCGGCTTGGTGAAGGACGAGCCCGTCGACGAGCGCGTCAAGCAGGAGGTCGTCACCGACGACATGTACAACTTCCAGCAGTACTACGACGCCTCCGGCCGGCGCAAGTGGTTCTAGATTAGGTTTAGTTTAAACTTAGTCAAATTTCGTTCGAATCTATGTAAGTTTGGACGAATCTAATCGAATCTCGTTAAGTTTTAAATTTCCAAAATTTTGTTTGGGGGACGCGACTGGGGAGCGACGTCCCCCATACGCGGCACGAACAAAACACGTCCCCCAAACGCTCAATCCGGCGCGGTTTGGGGGACGCTTTGGGAGACGCGGCTGGAGATGCTCTGATGATACCACTTTTCAAATTTTAAATTTTAAATTTTAAATGTCAAAAGATTCAAAACCAAAATTTTGGGGGTTCACAAAGACCCTGTAACTTTCGTAACCAAATTCAAAATACCCTTGGGTGTAACAGCATAAGAGAAACAAAAATGAGAAATCAACCATGAATAGCATTTGTCTTTTTTGTTTCTCTTGGTGTATTTTAAATTTGGATGTGAAAAAATCTAGAGAATGTGAACACACATCTTGTGAACAGCCACAAATTTATTTCGAAATTTTTTGACACTTACAGTTAAAATTTTGTCAAGTGTGTATCACTAGATATTTTCCCATGTAGGCATCTAAAATTTGGTACTAGCATATATCAGACGCATATTCTATATTAGATTAACTGTAAATGGTAAGACAAAATTCTACATCCCATCCCAAAAACAAGATAAGCCAAATTTCTATGAAATATAAAAATTTATGCTCGAATATTTTTTGGGTTACCAATAACAGTCAGTTTTTCTGGTTAACGCAGGAGACATTTTTTTCATAAAATAAAAAACTCACGTCAGAGGTGAGAAACCCCAACGGCGCCCATGATTGGGATGAATCGAGGGGTTTTTTAATGCGATACCCAGGTGTCGAAACCGGGTCGGCAATCTCCAACTTGAGGGAGCAGGCTCGTGGCCACCACGCTATAGAAGCGTTCGCGTTGAACATAGCATTTGACATCATTTTAAATACGTGCTCTGACCCGACGAGTGCATGTGCTGATGCACTTATGCTGAAGCTAACTACATACACATACAAAGTTAGCAAGCTATTAAGCATCTGAGCAGTCAATAGTCCCAAGGACATAAAATTGTTTTTTCTAAGCAGAGGCAAAAGTTAAGAAGAATGAAATTGCACAAGTAATTAGCAAAAACCGAGCTAAAGCCAAAGGATGTAAGTAAAACTAACTTTGTAAAACAAAAACAAATGTGATACGGAACTTTTTCACTGGATAAACTCTGCAAATATCAGCCATTTTTAGATGTAAGAATAACCAATACATTCGTATATCCATTCAATCCGAATGTTTACACAACAACTCCAATGTGCCCTACTGTAAAGGTACAAAGAGGCTAAAGCAGTAATGGAAATCAAGCATAAGTCTGTGAAAACCATTCCACCGAAACAGGCCGACATGCTTCTTGGAGTATGGTGCAGAGGGGTCAATCTTCAAGGCTTTGGCCATCCTTTGAGACACCATCCTAAATCTCAGCCGAGCAGGTAAATGGAGTAGCTGTCATGGAGTATGATGCAGAGGGGTCAATCTTCAAAGTCCTGGCCATCCTCTCTTCCTGGCTTTGTCTACCCCTGAATCCTGATGTTGCTCCCTGTAACAGTAGAAAACATGGCACACTTAGGAACTGAACAGAGCTTCGTTTGAGAACAACCGTGGGAGATTTTTATGGCGGTAGATACCTGAGCTTCTGCCCGAATATCCTCTAGTTCAGCCACCACTATATCGATGAACAGACAGTTTCCCAACATCTCTGCATTGCAACAGAGTTAATAGCATTAGTAAGATAGTTCTCTCTTTAGGCAAGTGTTAACAGAAACACAAACATATGTAATTCTCTCATCTATTAAGTACCACATATGCCAACAATCCATATACCCCAGTTTCAGATATCATAGCATCCATATACCATCCTAGAGCCGTGCTACAAGGAATTATGCTACTTTAGCAACTTAGAGAAATTAGGCAACAACATGATTGATAATTTGCAGCACGCCATACTTCTAAATGTGCAGGCATGATCCCAACAGGACAGAGAACAGATCTCATTTGGAAAACAAGACAGAGAGAACACAGTTGCACACAACAACTCTTGCAAAATATTTCTTATCAAAGGACTTATAATACTCATAGAGCATGTATACCATGTATACGTGATATCTATCACACTAGAAGTACAACAAACTTCAAATCCTTATGAAATAAGCACTTGTGATGCAAGTTCCCTACTGGTAATTATAAATATTTTGAGATGGAAATCTAATTGTCTCTGTTTTTTTGGGAACAGATCAGGTTCTTCCTTGTTATAACGAAACAAATGTTGCTATCGTCCTAGTTCTAAACAACAACTCTTGTACCTTAGCTGAACTTCACTGCCACCTACTGGAACCCTTTTCTGTTGGAGAATCAACGATGCTTGCAATCATCCATCAGCTCGGAGCAACAAAGGTGGAAATGGGGAAGTATGCTGTCTCAAAAGAAAAAGAGGTTAGTTGAGAATGCCATATTGAGCTTACCTGCACAACTGATGAACTATCCATGGCAATCTCAATAGGCCACATAGATCCAAACTGTTTTGAAGCAACAGCTTGGTTTTGATTTTCCTCCAAGCAACTTGCCAAACAAAAATCAGCAATTTTTGTCACCACATTGTTATCCAGAAACATATTTGTAGGTCTAAGATCTAAGTGAACGACGCAACTCTTGCGAAGATGATGTCGACCCTTTCAAATCCCTTGATTATTTTATAGCGCTTTAGCCATGCAGATTCATGCATCTATAAATAAAAGAGAAGTTTGTTAAATATTCGAGATACTCAAGCTCTTAATCTTAAGAAAGGCTAGATAGTACACATGCATAGGGAGTAATTTCTATTACATGAGTGGGATGCTTGAAACAAATAGTATTTACTAAACCACATGGAAAGTATGCAAACAATCTTAAACAGCCTATCAAAAACAAAAGATAGAAATCAATGTTATGTGACACATGATCCTACCTTTCATATGAGCATGAAGGCTCCATCTAGATAGACATTCAAATAAGAGAATTTGTCTGGCTTGACAAATTTTCTATCTTATATTTCCATCTTTCTTGGTGTGTCAACACTTTTTTCTTGTTCTTTAAGTTCAACCACTTGGTGGAACTTCTCATGCATACATGTGTTGGACAACTTCATTGCAGTTGTACAATGCCCAATCACTCCTACATGTCACAAAAGGTACTATCAGTATCACATTGAGTTTTCCCACAAAAGAAGTATCAAATTGAGTTTTCAGATTAACTATGGTTATAACCCTTAGAAATGAGAGTTTATGATACCTGAATTGAGAGAGCTTGAATGGAGAGCGCGCTACAAAATAATCAAGGGATTTGCATGGTTGACACTATCTTCACGAGATTCATACTCTTCACTTGGATCTCAAACCTGCAAATATACTACTAGATGACAACATGGTGCCAAAAATTGCAGATTTTGGTCTGTCAAGATGCTTTGATGAAAAGCAAAACCAGGCCCGCTATTACTTCAAAACCGCTAGGATCTATGAAAGCCGGGTTTGAGCTTTCATCCACTCATATCTTCCGTACTAGTAGCTGTCAAACAAGAGAGAGACATGTTACTATTTATGAAGCTACCAGATCCAACTCCTAGCTAGTCAATTAAACTTGTGCTCAGATCTATAGCAGAGATAGATGCTAGGACCAGACCAATATTGTCAACAGACACACAGGGAGTATATACAGCATAACTTAGATTAGAAGTGCTATTTATGAAGCTACCAGATCCAACTACTGGTTACTCAAGTAAACTTATGCCCATATGGCCATATATATCTATAACAACAGAGATAGATGCTAGGGAAACTTTTGTGGCTACAATCTAACTAACAACTGGGTAAAAGTGTGTAACAACACCGTCAGTAAAGCAGACAAATATTGTCAACACAGACACATAAACAGGGAGTATAAGCCGCGGGCGGAAACTACCGACGAAATCACCAAGAAACTGGTGCTAAGTATACAGCGTGAACCTAACAGCATCATAAAAATAGATGTGCACCAGCATGGAGCAGGGCTAAGCAAGCAGCTACAGTCAGATAGCACGCGAGAGGAGCATATGCAAGATCTACCACCAAACTTCGACAAGAGGAAGAAAGAAGATGGTGATTACCTAGAGGCGGCGGGGCGGACTGCGAGATTCAGATCTGGTGAGGTGAGGACTGGGTGAGCACTGGAGGCCCTCTTCTTTAAAGGGACGCTCAGACCTGGACCTGGCGTCCTAATCAGCCCTAACGGGGAGCCCAGCTGGTTGGTCTGTGTTTAACGCCGTCAAAGTCCACTCTACGCATCGACCAAAAACGTCGCCTCCCCTCACTGGAACGCTCAGTCATTTTAACCATTTTTTTCTTACTGCAAACAGAGCAAAGATGCTCTTGAAGTCTTGATCACACTAACCAAGATACTTCCCTTTTATTCGATGTAAAGTCGGAAACCATCCCGTATTTGAAATTTAGAAGCCGAACTCTGCTTCGCCTTCGAGAGTGGACTGGAGATCACTAGTATTTTCACAACCTGAGCACTACCATAACAGACAGAAATACATCATTACAGTAGCTCTTATTATTTTTCCTACAAAGCTACAAAATATTACAACACTCCTCAGCTCAGGGCTTCAGAGACCCGTACATAACTCTATTTGAACCCCATAGCTACCACTGGGATCCTGACTAGGTGGCCCCGGTCACCCTTCATGGTGATCTCGCCAAAACTGTAGGTGCCGGTCACCGACCTCGTCGTGAGGGTCGCCGTGATCTCTCTCGACGACCCCGGGAGCACCGTCAACGCGGGAGGCGAAACCTCCAGGGCAATCTCCGAGGACATTCTAGTCATGATGGTGTAGGTTTCTGCCTCGTCGGCCACATTCGTGACCGTCCGCTTCACGGTCTGCGTTCCTTTGAGCTGGGAGACCGTGATCGAGGGGATGTTGAGGTCGTAGGGTCGCTGCCCCTTTGGGCTGGAGCTGCAGCGCGATCCGGTTATGTTTGATACTTCACTCTGATCAACGTCAGGGATTGAGCACAAAAATGTGATGTAATCTTGATGAGCTGCCAGCACAAACAATGCAGTATTAGACTTGAATATGGCATCGCTGCCTTAGTAACTTGGAACTGCTTATTTTAACAACAGGCTTGGATAAAAAAAAATCAACTTACTTGCATCTAGAACAAGGCCAGGATCCAGGGCGGCTTTTGGGTTAACCGCACCACTACCATAATCAAATGGTGTGGCCCGTGTAAGTGTCAACATTTCTGATGTGGAGTATTGCTGCGCCCTAAGAGGATGGCTGCCCTTGTCGATCGTATTGGCGGTAGTCATCAAGGCAGACTTTATTGCTGAGGGACTCCACTTCGGGTACTTCTGTTTTATTAGTGCTGCAATGCCAGAAATATGTGGTGCAGCCATGCTAGTTCCAGACATCATTGCAAACCCTTCTCCTGAAAAATAACATTGGCATGACACAGAATTTGGTTAGCTCATATCGAATGGTGTCTCCCTCTTTACGGATCACGACCATCAAAAGAGACAAGATTGCTTAAACTAGGTAGTCTCAAAGCATTGAGAGCACATTGGCATAGAGGAAGCATAGTGGCATTTCTTATTTTAACTAGACTAATAATCGACTGACCACGACATGCTGAAAACAAGCATGACAAGAACTTACCAGCGTAGTTTGCTTCATCTGTTCCATTAGGCGCCCATGCAGCCCATATAAGATTTCCAGGAGCGAGTATGTCAGGCTTAAGAACATCAGCGTCTTGAAAGCTAAAATCTTTTACATCAGGCCCTCTTGAAGAGAACAAAGCAACCTGAGGAGCTGAATTGAACAGTGTTGGCGCCAAACCATCTGCAATACCAACTGTTGCTTGGAACGCTGTAGCCCTTCCAGCCCAATCTCTTGTTGTGGACGAGTTGTAGTAGTCTATAAGATCCTACATAGCCAGAAGTAGTGTTATCATTATGTATCAGAAGTATCATTTTAGACCCAAACATGTATGGTACAAATTTTCTTATTTGCCATGTCAGCCTACAAATAGCAGCAGTAAATGCAATCCACACTACTGCTCGTAAGCATTTGCAAGTTGGTTCCATGAGATTAGTGAATAGTTCTACTGTACGCTAACTTTTGGAATCATGACTTCTATGCAGCTGATAGACAAACAACAAATAACAGGCTTATCTATTACCATGCTTAGACTGCATGTTGCATTTCGTTATTTCTATATACATTTAGAAATGGTGTTTGTCAATAGGTGACACTCACAATAAGGTTCCATCGGGGATAAACTACCTTTGTTTTGCTGACATCTGTGATGAGAATCCCGGGAATATTCACAGGCACAGGATCAAACTTTGTTCCTGGGTAACTACTCTCGACAGCAACAACAAAGCCAGCTGCACCAAGACTCCTGGCCGTTTGAGACACTTTCTTGATTGAAGCTGTCCCAGCAATATAATTATAAGAATAGCCACACAAAAGAATTTTGCCCTGAACCTTTCTCTTATTTAGGAGTTCTGGTCTTTGACAATCTAGAGCACTGTACTTTGTTGCAGATGAACCCAGCAGAGCATCAGTAGCAGAAATAAGGCCGAATGATTTATTTCCATGCGTTGCGGCTGTAGCCAAATGAGATATTAGAGAATTGTCAACTAAACAGAAGAACTTTAAGTGAATTGTAAGAACACCAGTATCACCTCGGCGTAAATGGACATTTGTTGACAGTAATAACAAATAACACAAAGGACTACAACTCTACATCAAGTGCCTTTTGTGGAATTACACAATGAACAAAACTCAGAATGCATCTTCCGACCAAATCATTTAACAATTATAGAAAAGTGCCGAAGAAATAGTTTACTAGGATCCAATAAGAATATGGTATAATAGGCTTCCGACCAAATCATTTTAAGAATTACTTAAAAAGTGCTGGAGAAATAGTTTACTGGGATCCTATAAGAATCTGGTATAATAGGAACCCAAATTAAAGCTCATGTGTGATCATTAACACTTTTAAGTATGTGTGGGATGTTGCCAAGGATGCCATGCAAGTTATATTGAGCAATGGCAGGCTATATTTTGTTACGACACATGCACGGAACGCATGGACTTACGTGATACTCCAAGTCCACCAAGACGCTTTCCATTTCCTAGTATCAAATGATTCTTGTATCTGCGGTCATCAACTCCAGCAGCAACAGTGGTTATCCATGGGCTGAATGACACCAGTGTTTTTGGAAATGGTCCTCCATTTCCAGCAGCTTGGGCAACAAACACACCAGCTTTCACGGCAGAAAGAAGCGCAGCATCGAAAGGATTCAAAAATGTAGTGCGTGTAGCTGTTGATGGGCTATTTGGTCCAACAGAAAGGTTGAGAATGTCAACACCATCTTGAACAGCCTGCAGGTAGCCATCCATATGTGTTAGCTCCTACATGTTGGAAGCTCACGCTACTTACATGTATTACAGCTATCCCGCAGGCATTCTATTATTATCGCAGAATACATCTATGGATAAGCAGTAGCAAGTTATAAGTTTCCAGAAATGAGTGTTCAAGTTACCATTACGCGTATTTCACTGTACACCCTACATGAAATGGAACTCAAATTCTAAGCTATGCTAGTGAACACACAACAGAAATAAAACCCAGAGCTTATCATTAACTGAAGACAATAGCTCCTGCTTCTGTTTACAAATGTGAGGCTCTATTTGGGGGGCTTCATAAGCTCCAGATCAGCGACACTTAGATGATCTATCATACCAGTACCAACTGATCTAGTTTGCTTGATTAACCCTGCCTAAACTTATCAGTCAACCTCTCAAACAAATATAGAATGTTTTCAAAGACTGTTACAACCAAATACTTATCTTTCAACATACTCCAGAGGTCACAGAGTTTTTTTTTTTTGTGGGGGCAGAGCCACAGCGGTCACAAAGTTGCCCCCAGGTATCTTTACAGTATCAAGTACAGTGGAATAGTTGGTAGAAATAATTGTACAATTAAATGTATGTGGTGTGAGAAGTGTGGGTAAATCATATAATGTACCTGGTCAATCGCTGCCACGACATCTGATACATAACCACCAAAAAGCCTGTAAAGAACCTTGTACACAGCTATTCTGAAGAGCACAAACTCAAGACAGTAAGGCACTGGTGAGGAAACAAGATTGCAATGGTACTCTCAATGAATCCAGCTATGATGATACTGACTACTGAAGAGTGCTTCTATTCTTCCCTGGAAGAAAGCTACACGCATTGTTTATATTTTTTTGGAAGGAAACAGGTAATGTATTTGACATAACAGAATAATGCAACTTCGCAAAGATAGAATGAACAAAACCCCTGCTTTGACGTTGGTGATTTAGGAATTGCTGCTGATTGCATAAGGTTTTGCTTTATTCAGAAAATTTTAACGCATCAAAACATACCTAGCTCGTGGAGCCATGCCACTTGCTTTGCCAAATTCATAGCCATGCATTCGCACCGGAATCCCATTGTTGCCAGCAGCAATTGCAGCTATATGACTGTTGAGGGTAGAAGGTATACATGTGTTAGATAAGGTATGGTGATCTTTTCAAGACCGAGAACAACCACAGTAACTAAAGATACAGAAAAGGATGCTTAAAATAGAAAGGTTTCTGTGTGCATTATTGTTGGTGTGCAACAAAAGCAAAACAATAAGGAGGATCATCAGGAGCATGACCTTCCATGGCCATCACCGTCTAACGGAGATGCAAACTCAATATCAGGATCAAATGCTCCAGCAGCAATCGCAGCTTTTGCAAAATGTTGGGCCCCAACTATCTTTCCATTGCAGAAGCTTCTATGTGTTGTTGGATCTATCTCACATTTCCCCTTGTAACGAAGAACAGGTCCATAAGGATCAGTTTTGTGGGTAGAGAAGCTTGGATGTTCAGGATAGATTCCTGAATCCACAAAACCAATCACCACATCTTCACCTGCTCTATCGAATCCACCTCCAGTAGGCCATACCGCTGTTGTCAATCCAAGAAACTGTGGAGTGTGCGTTGTCAGTTTATGTATCTTTGTATCTCTCTCCACGTACTTAACACCTGGGGCTTTCCTTAAGAACTCAGCCTGACACAGTATAAAATCACTGTATTCAGCCACAATAATAACCCATAACTGGAAAAAAATAGATGCCTCTCAGCAAATTTGGGATGGAAATTACCTGTAAAGATGACATGTGAACTGCAAAACCATTAATAAGATGATGGTAACTATAAAGCTTCTCGTAAGTTCCTTCCACAAAAAGCGAGTCTAGAAGCTTCTCATGGTGCGTTCGAAGGTGAAGCGAGTATGATGTGACGGCCTCACTGCAAATCAGAAAAATTTACAGTAAGCACAAACTATTTGCGTCATAAGAACAACCAGGCTGCAGTGGACACTTCAATGAGAATTATTTTCAGCTTTGATACTAAGGGGCCTAAAGGTAGATATAACAAGTTGATGATCAGATAAATGTAAGGTTTACAAAGTAGACAATAACAATACAGTGTTAAGGTCAACGACAAGTAGTTAGTTCAGGAGTAATGAACATGCAGCTAAACCTCATCCACTAGACTACTACAACCTACAGGAAAAAAAATACTATCTCTTAATACTTCTGTTTGGAAGACAGCTTCCTAAATAGCAGGTTCAAAGTGCAAAGGAAGTGAAAGTTGCAATTCATCAGTAACCAATCCTATGTAACAACAGTGTGAAGTCTCCCAGGACAGACTTGAAGAATCAAGCATGGCAGGCAACATGAATAAATGTCAAGAGACAAGGTGAAAACCACCAACAAGAGTAGAATAGAATACCTGGTAATATCCATCTCTTCATCCAAATCCGCTGCGGTCGCCGGAAACCCTTCGACTCCACCTCTGTAGCTCACAACCGGGTCGCCCTCCATGGTAACAATATACACATCATGTGTCCCAAGCACTACTTGCGGCACAAAGGCAAGAAGAAGCAGACAGGCAATGCGGAGCCCCTCCATCTTCACCAATCTCTGAACAGCAATGCCGCGGACCCTTTGAAGAAGAGAGAGACTATATCATATCAGAGACAGGCACTTAACAACACTCCATGAGAGAGCAACAGTTGCAGCTCTTGGGCACTAGTGGGATCGCAAATGTGCAACGACTACATGTCTCCAGCAGTAGCGCTATAGTAAGTCGCGCAGTGCCAGAGTGACGGGAACGGTCCCCATGGGGGGTGCCCACCGTTGCTCTGTGATGCCGGAGTTGCCGATCTCATAGGTCTCCCATGACGGCCCATTTATGGATGGGGCCTCTTAAATCAGGCTGCCCGGTGGTATTTATGGCCATTCAGAAGGAGACTGTTAGGGGTTCTGAGGAAGGAAGAACGGTGCTAGTAGCAGTCTAAACGGCTAGCTACTCGCATGTGCGGTGTGTACATTTTTAATCGATCTCCATTGTCCTCACTGGAGAGCAGGTGGGTATTCAGATTAAACTGAAATGCTACTATCAGTGTGTGATCCAATTCATAGTGTCACATAGATGAATTATTCCCTGACCACAAACTGAACCCCCCCCCCCCCCCCCCAAAAAAAAAAGAGTAGTAATGCACTGTATATAAACACTAAACGGTACTAAATCGCAACCGGACGAAGGAAATGACAGATTAGCCTGAAGCTATAGATCATTTGATCGGAAGTAGAGCCGTGGGTCAGCTAAAGAAAAAAACTCTTGTTTTCGAACCAAGTCGCGTTAAGAAAAGATTGAATCCCCTGATAATGTGGCCACTGATGCCGACATGCTGTACCCCGAACACTAATAACACCCTAAATAATAAATAAATGTAAAATAATACTCGTAGAAATGATGCTCGGGTGAAATGTAAAAGAAAAACACTAGGAAAAAAAAAAGCTCGCTCTGCACAGGGAGCTAGAAATGCGAATCGGGAAACGGGAAAATTACCTGAAACTGAGAAGCCAAGCATTCCCCGGCGCAGCTCTGCCGCCGCCCTGCCTCGGTCGGTCGAGCAGCCCGCGGCGGCCGCCTCGCGGAATGGCGGCGCGCTCCGGCAGGAGGAGGAGGAGGAGGAGGAGCGGCAGCGGCAGCGGCAGCGGCAGAGCGCGGCTAGGGTTTGCGCGCCGCGGGAGTGGGGGAGCAGTGGGAGGGAGCGGGGAGCGAGGTGTGAGGCAGAGCAAAGCGTGGGCTGCTGCTGCTAATGGCTTCGCCTTTGTTTGTCTTTGTCTTTAATGGTGGCCACTGCCTGCGACTGCGACTAGTTTATTTTCTCTTTCGCTTTTGGCCATCTCGACGGACACGAGGCCTCTCTGCCGCGCCCGCGAGAAGTGGTGGGACCGGCGCGCAGCGAGACAGAGCATGTGCCGTGGACCCACTGCCGGTCGGTGGCGCTCCTCGCATGACTGACTGAGTGAGTGAGTGAAGTGAGTTAGTGCGGCCGTGGGTCCCAGGAGCCAGCGAGGGTGGCCGGGCGACGTACGCCGCGTGCGCCGTGCGGCGACCTCGATCCTGGAGCGGCCGCGGTACATGCGCGCCCGCCGAGTTGTGGCCGCGGCGAGGAACAATTGTCGGGGGAGGCAGCGGCGCAAAGGAACCTCCGTGCCGGCAGCAGGAGCGGTTCGCCGTGGCGCGGCGGCCGGTCCGTCGGCGGTGGATCGGGGCGGCGGCGAAGGAGCGGGAGGGAGGAGAGACGTTGGGATGTCAGAGCCATGTCGCAGTTTTTGATTCCATGGGGGATCGGGCACGGCAAGAACAAAATCAGATCGCCGACAAATATCAGACCAGGACACGTCCGTCCGCCCAACCAACGTGCCGCCTCAACGCAGACACCAAGCAGAAGCAGCCAATCGGAAACTACTGGGCCGACGCAGCTTCAATGCGTACCAGACTAGACAATAGTACTACTACTACCTCCACACAAACTTTGACAAAAAAAAATGAAACAAGGATTTTTTTTTAGGGATCCAATGTACCCTAGTGTAAATAACCTGCAGAAAATTAGTAGAATCATTTTTTGTTAAAAACAATATCATTTCTGCAATTCCATATCTGCCAACATAAAGCCGAAACACCAATGCGAATCCTAGCTTTATCTGCTTTGTCCGTTCAATTAAGCTAATTCTCAAACATATTTTTGACATTGGATGAAAGTGGAATATTATATGCAGCAAAAATTACTCTTCAAACAAGTCTGGCACGAAATAAATAAATGTTCAACTGATTTATCGGCGTCACAGAAACAACATTTTGTATTTTCATTCCAATTCCTCTTTGCTAGATTATCACGAGTCAAAATACTTTTTTACTAGGAACCACATGAAAATTTTAATTTTTAGTGGGATTTTTAATTTCCAATTATATTTGTGTAGGTATCTAGTATGACCATTTAACATATCAGCATCATAGACTTGACTGTGGAAATCCCTGATGATGTTAGATCCCAAACAAACTTGTCTTGATCCTCATTTAAATTTATCTCCATATAGATGTACCCATTGATCCCATTTATTACCCAGAAGTTGCCTCTGAAAACCAATATTTAACGTAGTCAAACTCATAACAGTTGTCGTGGGTATTGAGATACCAGGGTTTGCTCACCTAGCCATATATCTTCCTAGAAACGAACTCCTCCTGGGCCGATTTTAAAACTCCCCCTGCTAAAAAATTCCCCAAAATTTCCCCTTAACTTTCATTAATCACTTCGAGAAGGGTGAATCAGTCGGCTTACTTTCAACTTTAGCCCATTAAGGTTCTTTCCGAAGAAGGTTTATGGCAACTGTATCGTCCATTAAGATTCATTTAGATTCCTTTAAGCACTTGTAATCGTCTCCTAGGAGGATTGTACAACTTCTATCTTTTCAATCTCGAAAAAAATACGTTTTATATTACAAGAGTAATGGAGTACTGGTTAATAAAATAGCACAGAAGAAAT
This sequence comes from Lolium rigidum, assembly GCF_022539505.1. NCBI lineage: Eukaryota > Viridiplantae > Streptophyta > Magnoliopsida > Poales > Poaceae > Lolium > Lolium rigidum. Next base: position 307,538,062 of record NC_061508.1, read on the forward strand.
GTACAAAAACATCGGCTCACACGACAAAGACATGAACACAAATGGGCATCCCAGAGAGCTACCCACAATCTGAGTGTTGCTTCCGTGGATTTTGTCAATTGTTTTACAAGAAACGGCAATACATACTGAGTTGCACCATCGTGCTACAGGGGTTCGTCTCCTCCAACGCAGTTGTAACTTCCAACAACCGGACTCAGTCAGGTGCTTGCTTTGCCGGACTCAGTCATCTGTTTCCTCTGAGGATTTGCGCCAAAAGGCTTTGGTTTTACTATGAATTTTGGGCATCTTAGATCCCACGGCCTTGTTTCCTGCAGGGTAAAAAGAATAAGGGCTCCTTTGATTTAAAGGATAGGAAAAGCATAGGAATAGGAAAGGTATAGGATTGGAATGACATGTCTAATTGAATCCTATAGGAAGATGAAGTTTGTTTGCTTGTAGCAAAGGAATTTTTCATGAGGTATGAGCTAATGCTTTTTTCCTATAGGAATTACACTACAAGATTCCTATAGGATTTTTTCCTATAGGATATGTTCCTATGAATCAAACAACATGTATAGGAAATTTTCCCATAGGAACCAAATCCTACACAATTCCTATGCAAATCCTTTGAATCAAAGGAGCCCTAAGACTGGTAAAACTTAAGGCGAATAGCAACATAAACTGGGTGGACGTTGGTAGTCAACGATAATGATGGTCCTGGCAAGATAAGCTGCCTAAGTGCATGATGTGGAACACGATCACTCTCAGAGCACGTTAAAATAGCAAATTATCAAATTTCGGGTCCTGTATGTGCAGTCATGGACCTGTATGTGCAGTCATGGACCTTAACAGTTTAATGGATACAGTGAAGAAATTATTGCCTACCTTGTTTAGTGGAACTCTAGGTACTATTATTTTTGGTCAACACATCTGTTGGATTTAACACTGATTCAGAAGATCCATTGATCTGCAAAACAAAATAACAGAACTCTCAGCTGACCAAACAAACAAATTCATGAGACATCGAATTGAAAACTAGAAATATAGGAAAATATTCATGGCAAGACAGAAAAGCAAGCAATAAACACTCCACAGAAAAAGCTGCAGAAATATCTTCAACATAAATTGCTAATCCATAACACAATTAGATTAGTGCCAATGTTTCCTATTGCCGAATGACCAGCATTTACTCTTATCAGTGATTTTTTTTTTGTTTCAAAACGGCTTACCGTCCATTTAACTCTAACTGTTTCTATATCTTAGACCTCCCATAGTGCGAGTAACATAGGTGGTAACATGCATACCACCTAGGAAAAACAATGATGTGGCAATTAATTAAAGAGGAGAGAGACAATTGGGGTAACATAATATGTTACCATCACATAGCACTTCCTAATGAAAAATGACTCTACAAAGTAATAAATGAAAGCTGTATGTAATCACACCTATGACACTACCCACTATGGAGATAGTAACGTAGACTAGTAACATATGCACTATGACCTTACCCTAATGCAAACTGAAAACATCCTAGAGAAATGACAATAAACACTTCATACAAAACTAGTATTTCAGTATTTGAAGCTTAGGTATTACAGCTAGCTTGCATTTTGAAAAACTCTACATAAAAAGGCTGCATATTTACAGTATACAACACATCAAGAAGAGGAATTCCAAAATGCTTCAAATAGAACAGGCATACACAAATGATAATTCAGCATATTTTGCGGTTGTAACTGTGTCAAGTCAACTAGTTTGGGAGGATGAAATAAAATTCAAGCTGATGGGCTACAGTGATCTTATAACTATTGATGATTAAGGACATAACACTAACAGAAAGAAATATAAACATAAACGAAAAGGAAGAATATAATGAGACAACAATTACCTCTGCCATGAACCTTAACTGGCCTGGTATAACGAAATCTTCATCACCGTCGTCATCTTCGATCCTTTTCACATAATCTTTCGAGTTCTGCAATAGCCAATGGTATAAGAGGGTTAGAAAAAACTCATGCACATCTTTGCACCTGCAGATACATATGGAAGTTGACATAGAGGATTACTCGGGAAGTGATTGATTTGATGAGTTCTTCATCTTCATCTTCATCTTCATCTTCATCATCTAGTTCCGCTACTATGTTTTCCACCTGTAATCACATAAAATCACAAATGTTAGAGAGAGGTTTTAAGAAAATAATACCAGGACACCATGTCATAAGCAAGGTACTTTAAGTAGTTCCCGAAGAGATGAAATGCTACATGTAATTTTTTTATTAAACATATAGAAAAAAAAAGTGTGTGAGGACTTGCCTTAAGGTGAGTGGAGTGCTTCAAAATTTCGAGCATCTGGTTAACGGATACTCCTGCATGTCTTGACTGCAAACAGCACACGAAATTGATGTCAGTAGTCAGGAAGTCAACACTTGATTGGATATACAAGTACAGTGTAACCGAAATTAAACCCAGATTGCACCTTCATGGACCGCATCTCTTCTAAAGCAGCAACTATGTCCATGTCCTGCTTTGAGTGGTTTGCTCTGTTCTTCAGTGCTCTCATTGCATCGCCCATGTCCTCCGCTGCTCGTTTTCTCTTCTCGTTGTCCACAACCTGAACAAAAGAAAATACATCACCGTGATTAGATTAAAGCTCAAACTGACAGAAAAACTGAAGCTGCTCAGAATATGCCCTATACCTTTCCCCTCGTCCTCTTCACGCCAAAGGATCAAAATTTCGACTAGCCCCAGATTCCACTGTATAATCTGAATTTTGGGGGTCTGTTTTAAAAATAATCTCAGCTGAGAACCTAGTGCACTTGAAGTAAAACCGAAATATCTGTATGCCCAAGTATGTCTGCACAGAAAATAAACAAAAATCACATTAGCATGGATTTGCATTGCACTAATATCAGTAACCAAGATAGGTAGTGAATATGGATATACATACAATACAAAAATTTCAAGCAACGGATAATAACACGTAAGGTTTTGCTTCCCCATGCAGTGATGAACACTAGATGACAATAATGGTTGTCAATTTGAATGATCGGATAACACTACAGCTGCATTTTAACTAAAAGGTAGCGCATGTCACTTTGAGACTAAATGTGAGTTTGTAACTTTGTATGCCCCACTTTCGATACTTCGGAGAAGCATGAACTTTGTGGTGCATGCCAGTAAAGTTATTGAAAAATAAAGCAGATGATTTAATATTCCAGAGGGTCTGATTTGAATAGCTACTTTGACCAGCAAGATCTCCATACAACTCGGATCATGAAGATATAACTTTCGGCCCGTACCGGAACAAACATCAACAGGCAAGACGTTATTAGTTAATATGAATATTATTATAACTCGACCACAAAACATCAACTGGCAACAGTATTAAATACTGCAACTGAAAATAGTTTATCAGGGGTCACCGAATATGAAATATAGGATCATTGCACGGAAATAACTATGTTATGGACAGATTACTTAAGTAATGACTGCTTGCAATCTGCCCAACCAATTTGCACAATCAGGTACTTTATGTAATTGTACAGTGAGATTGTAAGCAGCACATAACTGAACCTGCCGTTACCCGCGAAAATAAAAAAAAGGAACCTGCCGTTAGAGTAGAGGAAATAGGGAAGAACAAGCCACATAAATTTACAACAATCTCAACCCACAAATACATTAAGTGTCTTGTGAGCATCTGAACCCATCGTACATAGCATCGTGTCAATTCAAGGGAGATTTTAATAAGAATTACCTAAATCGTGCAGGGATAGACCCCGCCGGCGACGGGTGGGCAGGGGAACGGCGGCGGCGTCGGACTGGGGATGTCCCGGCGCGATGGGCAGCGCCGGGGGAGGGGGATTTGCGTTGGGTGGGGATCTTTTCTCTCTTTCCAATCCGGAAGAACCAGAGGCTGGGTAGTCGGCCGCGTTGGGGCAGAGACCCGATCAGTTAGGTTTAATGGAAGCGGCGCATGATTTTTTTAAAAAAATTCACAGGGTCTTTTTCATACCCGTGGGTAAAAATGAATTCGTTTACAACACATCAAATTAAACTAAAATAGTCTGTTAAATAAAAAATTAACAACATGCAACCATAATTTATAAAAATAACACACTATAAGCATTAACCCATAGTAATTATGAAAAGATCATATTATAAACAACAACTTATCGTAAACAATAACAGTTGCTCATAAACAGGGCCGGCCCTGGGGGGTGGGGGGGGAGGCGGGGCGGCCACCCCAGGCCCTCGGAATCAGGGGGCCCCAAGTCTCAGCTAGGCAAGGGAGACGCCTGCTGCGCCATTAGAACAGGTCACGAGTTCTTCTTCTCACGAACAGTTTAGGGCGACGGGGACGAAGCCTTATTTGGTTTCCTCTAGTGGACAGGCATCTAGGCCTATTTTTTCTACTCCGTAGTTAGTTTGGGTTTTGTTTTATTTCTTTAGCTTGGGCTTCCCTTAGATAACGGATTAAGATGGATGAGCTGGTTGATTAAAAACAGTGAGACGTGGTTTCTAGCGTGGCCACAAGAATGATCCAATCAATGTGGCACGCCTTATTAAAAGGAAAAATGCAGCAAATAAATAATTGAGTCATTTTGATTCTCGTTGATCGTTGATAGAGCTCGTAGCACACATCAAGCCCATGGTTTGGTAGAGTCTTCTCCATCTAATGTAGTTTAATTATGGGTTTATGTAAGCCGGTTGATAATTAGTCCAATTCTTAGTCTGCTGACGTCTACATCATCCCTCTCATGGTCTCCTTCTTTTCAGTCGGTGAGCCTCATCGCTCGTCTCCTTCCCTCAATCATGCGAGCTGCGTAGGCCGTGAAACCACCACTAGCAAGACTCTCCCTACACCACCCGTCGTCGGTGCACTGCTGATCATCATCCGCCGATCCATCGACACCCACATCCAACTCTTTAAGGCATACCCCATTCTCCTACATCGGCGACCCCTCACCTCGCACCCCCAATGCTAAATTTATTCCTCACCGAAGTCCGGCATGTCGTTGTCGGCTCGGCCGCAACCAGCACGACGTCACCGGCTCCGGCTTGGTGGTCTCAACTCATAGGTTTTGTGTTCGTTTTTGGAAGATACTACCGTCGGACAGTCCATTTTGGATGGCCTAAAAAATCTTTCTTTTGTTAGCGATTTCATCGACATAGATCACATTGTTGAGTAATAATCAATAAAATATAATTGTGTGCAGAGGTCAAGGATCATCCATATTTTTGTGATTTTTCATTGGCATACATATAAAGTTTTTCTAGGTTTATAGGGCCCTGGGTTCTAGTTTCGCCCCGGGCCCTGAAAAGTTAGGACCGGCCCTGCTCATAAACAACAGCACACTGGGACGCACACTGGGACGTGATCACGCAACGATCATGTGTACTTCTAAATATGATTCTAATTCAAATTAGCCTACAATCGAATTTGGGACTGAGAAGCGCGTTGTTGGTTTTGCAAAAACGCCCTTTAGTTTTTTCAACCAAATCACAAGTCTCCCTTCTCATCCCCTCACATGTCTCCCCGCGCCTCGCTTGCTCTGCCGCTCGCCACCACTGCGCTGCTCCCTGCGCCTCCTCCCGGCCTGATCCACGTGCAGTTCCCCCGCTCCCTCCTCCCGATCCAATTCCTCTGCATCCATCATTACCATGTACATAAATGCCGACTCTTCCGCGATTCAGATGGCACAATGTACTCCTGCGGTTTTAGAGCAACAGATTGTTGTGCGCGGTGGCTCCTTGATACGTCTCAAACGTATCCATAATTTCTTATGTTCCATGTGATGTCTACGTGTGCTTCTATTCTTGTAGACAGTGTTGGGCCTCCAAGAGCAGAGGTTTGTAGAACAGTAGCAATTTTTCCCTTAAGTGGATCACCCAAGGTTTATCGAACTCAGGGAGGAAGAGGTCAAAGATATCCCTCTCAAGCAACCCTGCAATCACGATACAAGAAGTCTCTTGTGTCCCCAACACACCTAATACACTTGTCGGATGTATAGGTGCACTAGTTCGGCGAAGAGATAGTGAAATACAAGTGGTATGAATGAATATGAGCAGTAGTAACGGCGCCGTAAAAGTGCTTGCCGGCGTGCGCTTGATGGTAGTAATATTGCAGAAGTAAACATGCAAGAGAACAAGAAACAAGCGGTGTTTGCGATATTGGAAACAAGGCCTAGTGATCTTACTTTCACTAGTGGACACTCTCAACATTGATCACATAAATAAATAAGTTCTCTTCCTTTGTGCTACATATACTCTTGTTTGATAATGAACACCATTCGTTGTGTAGGGCTACAAGAGCACCTCAATGCCGGAGTTAACAAGCTCCACAAAATTCGGCATTCATGTTTAAGTAACCTTAGAGCATAATAGATCTTTGCAATTTAAACCGAGTACTAACATAGCATACACACTGTCACCTTTACACTATGAAGGGGAAATAAATCACATCAATACTATCATAGTAATAATTAACTCCATAACCTACAAGAGATTATGACCATAACCTACGCCAAGTACTTCACGATGCACACACTGTCACCATTACACCGTGAAGGAGGAATAGACTACTTTAATAACATCACATGAGTAGCACATAGACTAATAGTGATACAAAGCTCATATGAATCTCAATCATGTAAGGCAGCTCATGAGATCATTGTATTGAAGTACATAGGAGAGAGATTAACCACATAGCTACCGGTACAGCCCTTAGCCTCGATGGAGAACTACTCCCTCCTCATGGGAGACAGCAGCGGTGATGAAGATGGCGGTGGTGTCGATGGAGATGCCTTCCGGGGCACTTCCCCGTCCCGGCGGCGTGCCGAACGAGACTTCTGTCCCCCAGATCTTGGCTTCGCGATGGCGGCGGCTCTGGAAGGTTTCTCGTACCCTAGCTTTTCCGTATCGAAGATTTAGGTCAGGGACCTTTAAATAGGCGAAGAGGCGGAGTCGGAGGGGGTACGGAGCCGCCACACAACAGGGTGGCGCCCCCCCTGGGCCGCGCCAGCCCCATGTGTGGGCCCCCTGTGGCTCTCCTCTGGTGGCTCTCGGGTGTTCTGGAAGCTTCGTGGAATTCTAAGATGCTGGGCGTTGATTTCGTCCGATTCTAAGAATATTTCCTTACTAGGATTTCTGAAACCAAAAACAAGTAGAAAACGAGAACCGGCACTTCGGCATCTCGTTAATAGGTTAGTTCCGGAAAACGCATCAAAACGATATAAAGTGTGAACAAAACATGTAGGTATTGTCATAAAACTAGCATGGAACATAAGAAATTATAGATACGTTTGAGACGTATCAAGCATCCCCAAGCTTAGTTCCTACTCGCCCTCTAGTAGGTAAACGATAACAATGATAATTTCTTAAGTGACATGCTACCAACATAATCTTGATCAATATTATTGTAAAACATATGAGGTGAATGAAGTGATAGTAAAGATAATGACTAAACAACTGAATCATATAGCAAAGACTTTTCATGAATAGTACTTTCAAGACAAGCATCAATAAGTCTTGCATAAGAGTTAACTCATAAAGCAATAGATTCAAAGTAAAAGGCATCGAAGCAACACAAAGGATTATTAAGTTTCAGCGGTTGCTTTCAACTTCAACATGTATATCTCATGGATATTTGTCAACATAAAGCAATATAACAAGTGCAATAGGTAAACATGTAAGAATCAATGCACACAGTTGACACAAGTGTTTGCTTCTAAAATAGAAAGAAGTGGGTAAACTGACTCAACATAAAGTAAAAGAAAGGCCCTTCGCAGAGGGAAGCAGGATTAAATCATGTGCTAGAGCTTTTCAAGTTTTGAAATCATATAGAGAGCATAAAAGTAAAGTTTTGAGAGGTGTTTGTTGTTGTCAACGAATGGTAATGGGTACTCTAACTACCTTATCAACCAGACTTTCAAGAGCGGCTCCCATGAAGGACGTTATCTCTACCAACAAGGTAGATCATCCCTCTTCTCTTTTGTTTACACATGTACTTTAGTTTAGTTTATATTTTTTTTATTTTTGAGATGACACTCCTCCCAACCTTTGCTTTCTCAAGCCATGGCTAACCGAATCCTCGGGTGCCTTCCAACAATCACATACCATGAAGGAGTGTCTATTTGCAAAATTAAGTTGCTTACTGATGAATCAGAGCAAACCATGTGAAGAGAATTATTAATGAAAGTTGTAATTAGTTGGGGCTGGGAACCCCATTGCCAGCTCTTTTTTGCAAAATTATTGGATAAGCGGATGAAGCCACTAGTCCATTGGTGAAAGTCTGTCCGAAGTAAATGACAAGATCGAAAGATAAAACACCACATACTTCCTCATGAGCTATAAAACATTGACACAAATAAGAGATAATAGATTTTGAATTGTTTAAAGGTAGCACATGAAGTATTTGCTTGGAATGGCAGGAAATACCACATAGTAGGTAGATATGGTGGACACAAATGGCATAGATTTTGGCTCAAGGATTTTGGATGCACGAGAAGATTTCCTCTCAATACAAGGCTAGGCTAGCAAGGTTGTTTGAAGCAAACTCAAGTATAAAACTGTGCAACAAGACTCACATATGAACATATTGTAAGCATTATAAGACTTTACATCGTCTCCTTGTTGTTCAAACACCTCAACCAGAAAATATCTAGACTTAGAGAGACCAATCATGCAAACCAAATTTTGACAAGCTCTATGTAGTTCTTCATTAATGGGTACAAAGTACATGATGCAAGAGCTTAAACATGATCTATATGAGCACAACAATTGCCAAGTATCAAATTATTCAAGACATTATACCAATTACCACATGAAGCATTTTCTGTTTCCAACCAAATAGCAATCAACGAAGCAGTTTCAACCTTCGCCATGAACATTAAGAGTAAAGCTAAGAACACATGTGTTCATATGCAACAGCGGAGCATGTCTCTCTCCCACACAAGCATGAATTTATTCAAACATAAACAAAAAAATAAAAGCAAACAGACGCTCCAAGTAAAGTACATAAGATGTGACCGAATAAAAATATAGTTTCAAGAGAAGAAACCTGATAAGTTGTCGATGAAGAAGGGGATGCCTTGGGCATCCCCAAGCTTAGATGCTTGAGTCTTCTTGAAATATGCAGGGATGAACCACGGGGCATCCCCAAGCTTAGACTCTTCACTCTTCTTGATCATAGTATATCATCCTCCTCTCTTGACCCTTGAAAACTTCCCCCACACCAAACTCGAAACAACTCATTAGAGGGTTAGTGCATAATCAAAAATTTCACATGTTCAGAGGTGACACAATCATTCTTAACACTTCTGGACATTGCACAAAGCTACTGGAAGTCAATGGAACAAAGAAATCCATCCAACACAGCAAAAGAGGCAATGCGAAATAAAAGGCAGAATCTGTCAAAACAGAACAGTCCGTAAAGACGAATTTTTTAGAGGCACTGGACTTACTCAGATGAAAATGCTCAAATTGAATGAAAGTTGCGTACATATCTGAGGATCACGCACGTAAATTGGCAGATTTTTCTGAGTTACCTACAGAGAACCCTGCCCAAATTCGTGACAGCAAGAAATCTGTTTCTGCACAGTAATCCAAATCTAGTATGAACTCTACTATCAAAGACTTTACTTGGCACAACAATGCAATAAAATAAAGATAAGGAGAGGTTGCTACAGTAGTAACAACTTCCAAGACTCAAATATAAAACAAAATTGCTGTAGTAAAATAAACACATGGGTTATTTCCCAAGAAGTGCTTTCTTTATAGCCATTAAGATGGGCTCAGTAATTTTAATGATGCACTCTCAAGAAATAGTAGTTGAAGCAAAATAGAGCATCAAAAGGCAAGTATGAAACAAATTTAAGCCTAACCCACTTCCTATGAAAAGGAATCTTGTAAATAAACAAATTCATGAAGCATAATGCAACAAGCATAGGAAGATAAAACCAAGTAGTAACTTCAAAAATTTCAGCATATAGAGAGGTGTTTTAGTAACATGAAAATTTCTACAACCATATTTTCCTCTCTCATAATAACTTTCAGTAGCATCATGAACAAACTCAACAATATAAGTATCACATAAAGCATTCTTATTCACATGCATAAAAGTATCATTACTCTCCACATAAGCATAATCAATTTTATTAGTTGTAGTGGGAGCAAATTCAACAAAGTAGCTATCATTATTATTCTCATCAAGTGTAGGAGGCATATTATAATCATAATAAAATTTACTCTCCATAGTAGGCGGCACCAAAAGACCACTATCATTATAATCATCATAAATAGGAGGCATATCATAATCAACATAAACTTTCTCCTCAATACCTGGAGGACTAAAGAGATCATTTTCATCAAAACCGACCTCCCCAAGCTTAGAATTTTCCATATCATTAGCAACAATGGTGTTCAAAGCGTTCATACTAATATTACTACTAGCATGCAAATAAGGTTCCATAGGTTTTTTAATTTTCGCATTAAACCATTCATGTCTTGACTCAGGAAATAGTTTAAAAAGCTCACAGATGTTTTCCATTATGCCTTACTAGTGTTTAACAAGAAACAAAAAGATGCAATTGCAGGATCTAAAGGAAATAGCTTCGAGCACACACACAACGGCAACTGAAAAGTACATAGTTACCCGGGACCGGAGTATGAATGCCTTTTACCTTTCCTCCCCGGCAACGGCGCCGTAAAAGTGCTTGATGTCTACGTGTGCTTCTATTCTTGTAGACAGGTGTTGGGCCTCCAAGAGCAGATGTTTGTAGAACAGCAGACAAGTTTTCCCTTAAGTGGATCACCCAAGGTTTATCGAACTCGTGGAGGAAGAGGTCAAAGATATCCCTCTCAAGCAACCCCGCAATCACGATACAAGAAGTCTCTTGTGTCCCCAACACACCTAATACACTTGTCAGATGTATAGGTGCACTAGTTCAGCGAAGAGATAGTGAAATACAAGTGGTATGAATGAATATGAGCAGTAGTAACGGCGCCAGAAAAGTGCTTGCTGGCGTGCAGTTGATGGTAGTAATATTGCAGGAAGTAAACATGCAGTAGAACAGTAAACAAGCGGTGTTTGCAGTATTGGAAACAAGGCCTAGTGATCTTACTTTCACTAGTGGACACTCTCAACATTGATCACATAAATAAATAAGTTATCTTCCTTTGTGCTACATATACTCTTGTTTGATAATGAACACCATTCGTTGTGTAGGGCTACAAGAGCACCTCAATGCCGGAGTTAACAAGCTCCACAACATTCGGCATTCATGTTTAAGTAACCTTAGAGCATAATAGATTTTTGCAATTTAAACCGAGTACTAACATAGCATACACACTGTCACCTTTACACTATGAAGGGGGAATAAATCACATCAATACTATCATAGTAATAATTAACTCCATAACCTACAAGAGATTATGATCATAACCTACGCCAAGTACTTCACGATGCACACACTGTCACCATTACACCGTGAAGGAGGAATAGACTACTTTAATAACATCACATGATTAGCACATAGACTAATAGTGATACAAAGCTCATATGAATGTCAATCATGTAAGGCAGCTCATGAGATCATTGTATTGAAGTACATAGGAGAGAGATTAACCACATAGCTACCGGTACAGCCCTTAGCCTCGATGGAGAACTACTCCCTCCTCATGGGAGACAAGCAGCGGTGATGAAGATGGCGGTGGTGTCGATGGAGATGCCTTCCGGGGGCACTTCCCCGTCCCGGCGGCGTGCCGGAACAGAGACTTCTGTCCCCCAGATCTTGGCTTCGCGATGGCTTCCAGTTCCTGTTTTGTGCTGTTTTTGGTTTCAGAAATCCTACACAGGAAATATTCTCGGAATTGGGGATACGAAGCTTCCAGAAGACCGAAGGGGATACGAAGTGGGACCACGAGGTGGCCACACCACAAGGCGGCGCGGCCAAGGAGGGGCCCGCGCCGCCCTATGGTGTGGGCCCCTCGGGCGCCCCCGACTCTGCCCTTCCGCCTACTTAAACTCTCCGTCGCGAAAACCCTATTACCGAGAGCCACGATACGGAAAAAGTTCCAGAGACGTCGCCGCCGCCAATCCCATCTCGGGGGATTCAGGAGATCGCCTCCCGCACCCTTCCGGAGAGGGGAATCATCACCGTGAGGGCTCTACATCACCATGCCCGCCTCCGGATTGATGCGTGAGTAGTTCATCCTTGGACTATGGGTCCATAGCAGGTAGCTAGATGGTTGTCTTCTCCTCATTGTGCTATCATGTTAGATCTTGTGAGCTTCCTATCATGATCAAGATCATCTATTTGTAATGCTACATGTTGTGTTTGTTGGGATCCGATGAATATTGAATACTATGTCAAGTTAATTATCAATCTATCATATATGTGTTGTTTATGTTCTTGCATGCTCTCCGTTGCTAGTAGAGGCTCGGCCCGCTTGATACTTGTGACTCCAAGAGGGAGTATTTATGCTCGATAGTGGGTTCATGCCGATACGTCTCCAACGTATCGATAATTTCTTGTGTTCCATGCCACATTATTGATGTTATCTACATGTTTTATGCACACTTTATATCATATTCGTGCATTTTCCGGAACTAACCTATTAACAAGATGCCGAAGTGCCGCTGTCGTTTTCTCGCTGTTTTTGGTTTCGTAAATCCTAGTAAAGAAATATTCTCGGAATTGGACGAAATAAAAGCCCGGAGGCCTATTTTCTCACGAAGCTTCCGGAAGACCGAAGACGAGACGAAGAGGGGCCACGGGGAGCCAAACCCTAGGGCGGCGCGGCCCCCCTTGGCCGCGCGGCCCCGTGGTGTGGGCCCCCCGTGCCGCCTCTCGACTTGCCCTTCCGCCTACAAATAGCCTCCGTGACGAAACCCCCGCACCGAGAGCCACGATACGGAAAACATTACCGAGACGCCGTCGCCGCCGATCCCATCTCGGGGATCCAGGAGATCGCCTCCGGCACCCTCGCCGGAGAGGGGAATCATCTCCCGGAGGACTCTACGCCGCCATGGTCGCCTCCGGAGTGATGAGTGAGTAGTCTACCCCTGGACTATGGGTCCATAGCAGTAGCTAGATGGTTGTCTTCTCCCCATTGTGCTATCATTGTCGGATCTTGTGAGCTGCCTATCATGATCAAGATCATCTATATGTAATTCTATATGTTGCGTTTGTTGGGATCCGATGAATAGAGAATACTTGTTATGTTGATTATCAAAGTTATACTTATGTGTTGTTTATGATCTTGCATGCTCTCCGTTACTAGTAGATGCTCTGGCCAAGTAGATGCTTGTAACTCCAAGAGGGAGTACTTATGCTCGATAGTGGGTTCATGCCTGCATTGACACTCGGGACAAGGATGTGAAAGTTCTAAGGTTGTGTTGTGCTGTTGCCACTAGGGATAAAACATTGATGCTATGTCTAAGGATGTAGTTGTTGATTACATTACGCACCATACTTAATGCAATTGTCCGTTGTTTGCAACTTAATACTCGGAGGGGGTTCGGATGATAACCCGAAGGTGGACTTTTTAGGCATAGATGCAGTTGGATGGCGGTCTATGTACTTTGTCGTAATGCCCAATTAAATCTCACTATACTCATCATGATATGTATGTGCATGGTCATGCTCTCTTTATTTGTCAATTGCCCAACCGTAATTTGTTCACCCAACATGCCGTTCGTCTTATGGGAGAGACACCTCTAGTGAACCGTGGACCCCGGTCCAATTCTCTTTACTCGAAATACAATCTACCGCAATACTTGTTCTACCGTTTTCTCGCAAACAATCATCTTCCACACAATACGGTTAATCCTTTGTTACAAGCAAGCCGGTGAGATTGACAACCTCACTGTTTCGTTGGGGCAAAGTAGTTTGGTTGTGTTGTGCAGGTTCCACGTTGGCGCCGGAATCTCCGGTGTTGCGCCGCACTACATCCCGCCGCCATCAACCTTCAACGTGCTTCTTGGCTCCTCCCGGTTCGATAAACCTTGGTTTCTTTCTCGAGGGAAAACTTGCTCGCTGTGCGCATCATACCTTCCTCTTGGGGTTGCCCAACGAACGTGTGAAATACACGCCATCAAGCTCTTTTTCCGGCGCCGTTGCCGGGGAGATCAAGACACGCTGCAAGGGGAGTCTCCACTTCTCAATCTCTTTACTTTGTTTTTGTCTTGCTTTATTTTATTTACTACTTTGTTTGCTGCACTAAATCAAAATAATACAAAAAAATTAGTTGCTAGTTTTACTTTATTTGCTATCTTGTTTGCTATATCGAAAACACAAAAAAATTAGTTTACTTGCATTTACTTTACTTATTTCATCATGTTTCCTTTTAATTTTACCACAAAGAACATACCGGTAGGACGTGGGTCTATAGTTGGGAGAAATAATATAGAAGAATTCTTCAACCATGTTAGTACCATTGAAAATTTTGAAGATAGACACTTGGTAGATCTTGCGCCTACTTATGAAATTGCTGCTGCGCATTTAGTTCGCTTGTTGGAAACTAAATTTGTTAATCTTAATCCTATAATCCAACACATGTTTTTCACACTTGGTGATATGGAAGAAGGGGAAAAGAAAGATTTTGTATTAGAAACCCTTCTTAGAGAATTTGGTGGTCTAGCAAGAGAAGCTAGAAAGGTGTTTGCTAAATTCAATATGCTTGGTTCTCCTACTAATTTTGTTAGTCTCCTTGAAAAGATGGATATGGATAGAATAAGATACACTAATAATATTGATGATGGAGGGGAGATCAAAGCACCAATACCATGTAAGCTCCTAGCTATGAATGATGCACTAGAAAATAACTATGCTTGGCTTGTTCCTGAAAATTTGTTTGATGAGAGTAGCACGCCTAAGACTAATGAAAAGGGAGATGCTGAAACTTATGTATCTAATATAATATGCCTGGTTGAGAAAAGCCCACACCCCGCTGTAGAAGTACCACCCTTCGATAATACTTGATACACACTTTCTGCGCCTAGCTGAAAGGCGTTAAAGAAAAGCGCTTATGGGAGACAACCCATGTTTTTACCTACAGCACTTTGTTTTTATTTTGTGTCTTGGAAGTTGTTTACTACTGTAGCAACATCTCCTTATCTTAGTTTTGAGTTTTGTTGTGCCAAGTTAAGCCGTTGATAGAAAAGTAAGTACTAGATTTGGATTACTGCGCAGTTCCAGATTTCTTTGCTGTCACGAATCTGAGCCCACTGCCCTGCAGGAAGCTCAGAAAATTATGCCAATTTACGTGCATGATCCTCAGATATGT
The DNA here is from genome assembly GCF_022539505.1 of Lolium rigidum. Classification (NCBI taxonomy): domain Eukaryota; kingdom Viridiplantae; phylum Streptophyta; class Magnoliopsida; order Poales; family Poaceae; genus Lolium; species Lolium rigidum. Next base: position 307,553,326 of record NC_061508.1, read on the forward strand.
ACGCAACTTTCATTCAATTTGAGCATTTTCATTTGAGCAAGTCTGGTGCCATTTTAAAATTCGTCAATACGAACTGTTCTGTTTTGACAGATTCTGCCTTTTATTTCGCATTGCCTCTTTCGCTATGTTGGATGAATTTCTTTGATCCACTAATGTCCAGTAGCATTATGCAATGTCCAGAAGTGTTAAGAATGATTGTGTCACCTCTGAATATGTCAATTTATATTGTGCACTAACCCTCTAATGAGTTGTTTCGAGTTTGGTGTGGAGGAAGTTTTCAAGGATCAAGAGAGGAGTATGATGCAACATGATCAAGGAGAGTGAAAGCTCTAAGCTTGGGGATGCACCCGGTGGTTCACCCCTGCATATATCAAGAAGACTCAAGCGTCTAAGCTTGGGGATGCCCAAGGCATCCCCTTCTTCATCGACAACATTATCGAGTTCCTCCCCCGAAACTATATTTTTATTCCATCACATCTTATGTGCTTTTTCTTGGAGCGTCGGTTTGTTTTTGTTTTTGTTTTGTTTGAATAAAATGGATCCTAGCATTCACTTTGTGGGAGAGATACACGCTCCGCTGTAGCATATGGACAAGTATGTCCTTGGTTTCTACTCATAGTATTCATGGCGAAGTTTCTCCTTCGTTAAATTGTTATATGGTTGGAATTGGAAAATGATACATGTAGTAATTGCTATAATGTCTTGGGTAATGTGATACTTGGCAATTGTTGTGCTCATGTTTAAGCTCTTGCATCATATGCTTTGCACCCATTAATGAAGAAATACATAGAGCATGCTAAAATTTGGTTTGCATAATTGGTTTCTCTAAGGTCTAGATAATTTCTAGTATTGAGTTTGAACAACAAGGAAGACGGTGTAGAGTTTTATAATGTTTTCAATATGTCTTTTATGTGAGTTTTGCTGCACCGGTTCATCCTTGTGTTTGTTTCTAACAAGCCTTGCTAGCCTAAACCTTGTATCGAGAGGGAATACTTCTCATGCATCCAAAATACTTGAGCCAACCACTATGCCATTTGTGTCCACCATACCTACCTACTACATGGTATTTTCCAGCCATTCCAAAGTAAATTGCTTGAGTGCTACCTTTAAAATTCCATCATTCACCTTTGCAATATATAGCTCATGGGACAAATAGCTTAAAAACTATTGTAGTATTGAATATGTAATTATGCACTTTATCTCTTATTAAGTTGCTTGTTGTGCGATAACCATGTTTACTCGGGGAACGCCATCAACTCATTGTTGAATTTCATGTGAGTTGCTATGCATGTTCGTCTTGTCTCGAAGTAAGGGCGATCTACGCCGAGTTGAATGGTTTGAGCATGCATATTGTGAGAGAAGAACATTGGGCCGCTAACTAAAGCCATGATCCATGGTGGAAGTTTCAGTTTTGGACAAACATCCTCAAATCTCTAATGAGAAAAGAATTAATTGTTGTCAAATGCTTAAAGCATTAAAAGAGGAGTCCATTATTTGTTGTCTATGTTGTCCCGGTATGGATGTCTAAGTTGAGAATAATCAAAAGCGAGAAATCCAAATGCGAGCTTTCTCCTTAGACCTTTGTACAGAGCGGCATAGAGGTACCCCTTTGTGAAACTTGGTTAAAGCATATGTATTGCGGTGATAATCCGGGTAGTCCAAGCTAATTAGGACAAGGTGCGAGCACTATTAGTACACTATGCATGAGGCTTGCAACTTATAAGATATAATTTACATGATGCATATGCTTTATTACTACCGTTGACAAAATTGTTTCATGTTTTCAAAATCAAAGCTCTACCACAAATATAGCAATCGATGCTTTTCCTCTATGAGGACCATTCTTTTACTTTCAATGTTGAGTCAGTTCACCTATTTCTCTCCACCTCAAGAAGCAAACACTTGTGTGAACTGTGCATTGATTCCTACATATTCGCTTATTGCACTTATTATATTACTCTATGTTGACAATATCCATGAGATATACATGTTACAAGTTGAAAGCAACCGCTGAAACTTAATCTTCTTTTGTGTTGCTTCAATACCTTTACTTTGAATTATTGCTTTATGAGTTAACTCTTATGCAAGACTTATTGATGCTTGTCTTGAAGTGCTATTCATGAAAAGTCTTTGCTTTATGATTCACTTGTTTACTCATGTCATCACCATTGTTTTGATCGCTGCATTCTCTACATATGCTTTACAAATAGTATGATCAAGTTTATGATGGCATGTCACTCCGTAAATTATCTTTGTTATCGTTTTACCCGCTCGGGACGAGCAGAACTAAGCTTGGGGATGCCGATACGTCTCCAACGTATCGATAATTTCTTGTGTTCCATGCCACATTATTGATGTTATCTACATGTTTTATGCACACTTTATATCATATTCGTGCATTTTCCGGAACTAACCTATTAACAAGATGCCGAAGTGCCGCTGTCGTTTTCTCGCTGTTTTTGGTTTCGTAAATCCTAGTAAAGAAATATTCTCGGAATTGGACGAAATAAAAGCCCGGAGGCCTATTTTCTCACGAAGCTTCCAGAAGACCGAAGACGAGACGAAGAGGGGCCACGGGGGGCCAAACCCTAGGGCGGCGCGGCCCCCCTTGGCCGCGCGGCCCTGTGGTGTGGGCCCCCGTGCCGCCTCTCGACTTGCCCTTCCGCCTACAAATAGCCTCCGTGACGAAACCCCCGCACCGAGAGCCACGATACGGAAAACATTACCGAGACGCCGTCGCCGCCGATCCCATCTCGGGGATCCAGGAGATCGCTCTCCGCACCCCGCCGGAGAGGGGAATCATCTCCCGGAGGACTCTACGCCGCCATGGTCGCCTCCGGAGTGATGAGTGAGTAGTCTACCCCTGGACTATGGGTCCATAGCAGTAGCTAGATGGTTGTCTTCTCCCCATTGTGCTATCATTGTCGGATCTTGTGAGCTGCCTATCATGATCAAGATCATCTATATGTAATTCTATATGTTGCGTTTGTTGGGATCCGATGAATAGAGAATACTTGTTATGTTGATTATCAAAGTTATACTATGTGTTGTTTATGATCTTGCATGCTCTCCGTTACTAGTAGATGCTCCGGCCAAGTAGATGCTTGTAACTCCAAGAGGGAGTACTTATGCTTGATAGTGGGTTCATGCCTCGCATTGACACCCGGGACGATGTGACGAAAGTTCTAAGGTTGTGTTGTGCTATTGCCACTAGGGATAAAACATTGATGCTATGTCTAAGGATGTAGTTGTTGATTACATTACGCACCATACTTAATGCAATTGTCTCGTTGTTTGCAACTTAATACCGGAGGGGGTTCGGATGATAACCCGAAGGTGGACTTTTTAGGCATAGATGCAGATTGGATGGCGGTCTATGTACTTTGTCGTAATGCCCAATTAAATCTCACTATACTCATCATGATATGTATGTGCATGGTCATGCTCTCTTTATTTGTCAATTGCCCAACCGTAATTTGTTCACCCAACATGCCGTTCGTCTTATGGGAGAGACACCTCTAGTGAACTGTGGACCCCGGTCCAATTCTCTTTACCGAAATACAATCTACTGCAATACTTGTTCTACCGTTTTCTCGCAAACAATCATCTTCCACACAATACGGTTAATCCTTTGTTACAAGCAAGCCGGTGGAGATTGACAACCTCACTCGTTTCGTTGGGGCAAAGTAGTTTGGTTGTGTTGTGCAGTGTTCCACGTTGGCGCCGGAATCCCCGGTGTTGCGCCGCACTACATCCCGCCGCCATCAACCTTCAACGTGCTTCTTGGCTCCTCCTGGTTCGATAAACCTTGGTTTCTTTCTGAGGGAAAACTTGCTGCTGTGCGCATCATACCTTCCTCTTGGGGTTGCCCAACGAACGTGTGAAATACACGCCATCACATGCCTCCATTGAATCTGGGACAGTGACAGAAAGTTCTAAGGTTGTGGATGTGCTGTTGCCACTAGGGATAAAACATCAATGCTTTGTCTAAGGATATTTGTGTTGATTACATTACGCACTCTACTTTAATGCAATTGCTCCGTTGTTTGCAACTTATATCACCCGGAACGAGGGTGCTGTCATGCTATACTCGAAGGATGATGACACCTCTTTAGTGCATACGATGCATGCCGGATCACCCGGTCTGCTATTTTGCTCGTAATGCCCCGACCCAATCTCACAGTAATACAATCTATCGCAATACTTGTCTTTACCGTTTTCCTCTCGCAAATAATCATCATTCCACACAATACTACATCTGACTTTGTTACACAAGAAGTCGAAGTGAGATCGACAACCTCACCGTTTCGTTGGGGCAAAGTACTTGGCTGTGTTGTGCAGTTCCACGTTGGCGCCGGAACTCGGTGTTGCGCCGCACTACATCCCGCCGCCATCAACCTTCAACGTGCTTCTTGGCTCCTCCCCGGTTCGATTAAACCTTGGTTTCTTCTCGAGGGAAAACTTGCCGCCGTGCGCATCATACCTTCCTCTTGGGGTTCCCAACGAACGTGTGAAATACACGCCATCAAGCTCTTTTGC